>NW_012143412.1:3776962-3779152 GCF_000956105.1 Propithecus coquereli | reverse complement strand
CAATTGTTGTTTCCTTTTTCAGATAAGCTTTAGAATTATTTAAATTTCTAAAACTATTTGTAGGAATTCTTTGAGGGGGGTAGGAATTGCATTAAAATTATGAGTTCATTTTAGAAAATTGGCACCACAATTATAGATAGAATGCTTTTTTGTTTTAAACCAGGTCAGCTGTATCCAGTAGCATTTCCCACATTTTTGATTTGACTGATTCCAGTCTTATAATATTGTTTAACATTCTCTATCCCCTGAATTTTGTGTAAACTGATAGTTAGATCTGAAGGTTTGACCAGATTTAGGATTGATTTTATAACAAGACTTTTTAATGTGTGATGCATGTTAGAGTGACTAACCATCCCCATTTACCTGGGACTGAGGGGTGTCCTGGGATGTCAGACTTTCATGGTCAAACCTGGACAGTTGTGTCTCCTGTTACATTACGTCGGGAGGCATGTAATGTCTTGTCATCTTTTTGTGCATGTGTGGTTAAGACTGATGAGGGGTTTCAGGGTTGCCAGTCTGATCCATCATTAGAAAGCTCCCCATCAGTGTAGTCTTGGTTTGTCTGGGACAGACCCACTTTTCATTAGTTGTCCCAACGTAACGATTAATAGTGCTCCCTTGCACCCTAAAAGATGCTCTTGTCTGGATCACAATTATGTGTTTGTGCTACCTGTCGAGGTTGGTTTCCCTGAAAGCAGAGCCTGCGGTAGAGACTCAGGTGCATGTGATTTATTGAGGGCGGGCTGTTTGGGAAAACCTGGTAAGGGAGAGAGGGAAGCAGGACACAGGGAAGGAAAAGCTACAAGCAAGGTGAAGTCTGGCCTTGACTTGATGCGTGGGGGGCTGTGGAACAAAAATTATACTGCAGAATTGTTCCAGCTTTGACGCAAGGGGCCCAGCCTTTTGTATCTCCACCTAAGTCACTCAGTGGCTGTAGGCTTTGGGGAGGAGGCCAGAGTCTCTAAGCTGAGCCTCTAAGGTAAGAGAGGGTGGCTGTGAGTCAGCAGCAGCCAGCATGCACAGCAGCTGGGGCATGCTCCGCACTACCACACCCCCCCGTCAGGCTTTCACCCCAAAATCTCAACAGCCATCGATGATCAGAAGATACCATTTAATCTTCAGGTTAGCTAGAGAAGCTGTGAAAGATACAGTGAAAACTAGTATTTCAGTGTTGTCTCTTTCCTGCACCAGGTCTGTTTGCTCTACAACAAAGGCGAAGCCCTCTATGGATACTGCAACCTCAAGGATAAATGCAACAAGTTTCACGTGTGCAAATCCTTTGTCAGGGGAGAGTGCAAACTTCAGACCTGCAAACGGTCCCATCAGCTCATTCATGCTACAGCCTTGAACTTGCTGCAGGACCAAGGACTGAATATTCCAAGTGTTGTTAATTTTCAGATAATCTCTACCTACAAGCATATGAAGTTGCACAAGATGCTTGAAAATAAAGGTAGGGGTATCAGAGGTAGACAAAACACTGTCGATGAATGATATTGTTTTGAGAGTCTTTGCTGTAAAGAAAAAACAATGAGAACAGTCACATGAAAGTGAGTGTGGGGAAAAATCACTTCATATTGTGGCATTGTCCTTGGGAAAGCTTAGAGCAGTCAGCATCTTGGGATGTAGAACTGTGATTCTAAGCAAAAGAGGGAAGGGATTTTTATTTTCATCACTGCCACTGCCAACTAATAGAATCTGCCCAAGCGTTTGAACAGTGTAGCTCCTTGGTAAATTGGGGGTCAGGAAGTTGGAAGAACAGTCTTAACAGGTTGGTTGTGAAAAAGAGGAGGCAGATGGGCCGGTGGCTGGAAAAGCAAGGATAATGTAGGGATGGCTTCCTTTCATTAAAGGAAATGAAAGGTTTTTCTTTTTTAATTTTTTAAGTAATTTTAACCATATTACAGAAGAATTTGGAAAATAGACTAGAAATAAAAATTGCATATGACTCTGCTCACTCTAATCTGCAATACTTATTAACATTTTATAATAGGCCTTTCAGTTCTGTTATACTAATCCAGTTGTGCTCAAAGTACACATTAGCATTTTACGTTTTTACTTTATACAGCATCATAAATATCTTCCCATATTGCTGCATGGTCTTTTGAACATTTTAAAAAGTCTACAGAGTGTGGTTGGGTGTTCTTTTTTTTTTTTGAGACAAGAGTCTCGCTCTGTTGCCCGGGCTAGAGT
>NW_012143412.1:3764676-3776192 GCF_000956105.1 Propithecus coquereli | reverse complement strand
GTTAGCTGGGCTATTGCTCCCAACATAAAATGAAACTTGGGGTGCCTTAGGAAAACTTACCCCTTTCTTCTTTTTTTTAGATAACTCATCGTCTGCTACCGAGCACTCACAGGGCCTTGAGAAACAAGGTGCGCACGTAGCCGGGGCTGCAGAAGCCAGCCCTCTGGCTTCTGTCCCTGCTCAGTCAGCCAAGAAACCCTGCCCAGGTAAACATTAAAGAGGGTCAGTGAACCAAGAAGAAGCTTGTCCAGCTCGGAAGATCTGAAAACAGGACTTCTTTTGAGCTTTAATTTGTAATCATTCATCCCTTTAATCATTTATTCATAGTGGTCATAATAATATCTACCTCACAGGGTGTTGTGAGAAGTAAAGAAGATGGGAAGGGAACAAATGTCAGACTTGGAGGATAACGTTGGGGACAGGTGGTTGGGGTTGAGTTTGGACCTTGAGCTGGCAAAGGGAGGGGAAAGCTGAGTGCAGATGGGGTCAGTCCAGGGCAAGTCCTGGAGATGGCAGCTTCCGCCTGCAGTTCTGAGCACTTGCCCCAGACTGGGCAGATGGAGCTTTTCAGGGGAGTTTTTCCTGACTCCTGTGGTCCAGCCAGTGGTTTTCTATATGCCCATAAACACAGTTTACGTAGTGGTAATCTAGAGTATGTACACTTTGTACACAGTTTTTTTACTTAATGTTGTTTCATAAGCATCTTTCCATATTTATTCACATTATCACATATAATCATTTTTTTGCACAGACACATTAATATATCATAGTTTATTTAACTACTTATTCTGGGATATTTCAGTTCTTTCTAACAAAGTTTGAATATAATTCATTTCCTAAAATCTGTACAATATTGAATTTTTAAAGCTATTCTTTACATTTGCTTAGCTTATAGGTGCTAAATGATATTGTCCTCTGCGTTTTTAAAAATATGTATGTGAGTGAGTAGTTTTCTGTGTATCTGCTTTCTGTATGTCTTTGTCATTTTATACGTGGCCTTTTATTAATGGGGACCTTCTGTATGCAGATGTGGGTGGCCTTTAATGAGGCTCCTTAATTTTCATAAAAGGATGTCAGCCATCCTGTGCTCAGAGGATATCTAATTTCTGTAGATCCATCTCAGCCGACACTACAGAGCATATAACCTTTGGGTTCTCACCAGAGATTTCTACCTCACTCTGTCTACTTTTCACTTCTTATTGAACTTTTACCAAAGCCCAAATGCTATAGTTTGAAGGATGTGTGGTTTTTCCATTCCTCTAAATTGAATGCATTCTTTCTGTGGATCAGGATGGACCACTGGAAGTCTGTGTACCTCGCTCATTTCGTATGGACTCTCCCCTGTCTCCCTTCTGTCCTCCTCTCTGCTCTCCACCTGCCCAGCTGTCCTCATCAAGCTACACTGCGATATTTTCTTCTTTGTTTTCTTCAAGGGGTACCACAAGGAAGCAGCTTTATGAAATCCTTTGCTGTGTTTATTATAGTAATATTCCCAAATGTCATGGTGTAAAGTGTTTTTTTTAACTGTCCTGCAGTGACACCACATTTGAGAAATAGGGACAATGTAATGAGTTTTCATAAAGCTAAATTAATTTAGGAAAGTTTTTTTTAAAAATCATGAAATGCTATCTTTTTGATTGGGGGGAGTGCAAAAATGTCCTTTTTAAAGTGAGAAATTGCTGTTTTCTCCTAATGGACAATAACAGTCATGTAACTTGTGTTAATCTTTTCACTTTGCTTGCCAACAATAGTATTTCTAAAAGCCCTTATTTTCTGCATATTTTGTTTCTTGTTTTCTAGTTCTGATTTCTTCTGGTGCTAATTTTTTTTAAAAATATTTTTACATTTAATTATTATTATTATTTACACTTTATCATTTTACTATGTATATTTTTGTAGTGAGCCGTCTTAAATCCTTAACGGAAACAGAGCAGAGTATAAATGCGTACCCTTTACATTGAGAGACTTGGTAGATGTTTACATTTTGGTCTTCTTTTTATATATCTTATAATTATGCTTTTATATATGAAGTTATTGACCCTCTGTAATCTTGGCTGCAATATTTTATTCAATTCTATAATATTCCATTTTAATCTTAGTTCTGTTGGTATTCATTCTGTAAAAATATTTTACATAATTATACCTGTCTCTCTTATTTTCGTCTCAGAATTCAGCTGTTAGAGAGTTACCATCACATTGCAGTTGGAGATGAGTTTTCTTTAGTAATTTATTGGTGCTTATGAAGTAAAGCCGCATGTCTGTAGACTCCACAAATTCAACGTATCCTACATTGAATTATTCATTTTCCCCCAGTCTTGTTCTTCTTTTTATTTCCTTATTTTTTAATGTCATTACTATCTACCTAATGACATAAACCAAAAAACTGCAAATTTTCCTATACTTTTCTTTCTCCTTGTTCCCTGTGTGAAATTGATTATCCAGTGGGAGAAGTTTTTTCCCCCCCAAAAACCTCTCAATGTTTATCCCTCTCTGCCCTTTTCTTTCCATCCCCTACACACCGCCTGGTTTCAAACCCTCATCACCGCCCGCGTGTATTTCAAGGATGCAGGACTCAGTGGTTTTCAAGTTGTGTTGTGGGAGTTTTTGTAGGAGGTGCCAGGTTTATTGTAGGAAGTGCCCTGTCCCACTTCAATGATGGTAGCCCTGTTTCAATTTTTAACGTAATGGGATTTTGTAGATTTCATTGGTCTCCTGACCACTCTTCTGCTTTCTACCTGGCTGCCTGGTTGAGCGTTTGAAAACAGACCTAATGATATTGCTCTTTTTTTGGCTAAAACCTTTATTGATCCCCGTGATGTAGGGTGGAAGTCACAAACCCAGGTGCTTTCGAGGACCAGAGGGTGAGTTGAAAGGATGGAGTGCACTGGATGCTGGAGGAATGGGACGAGGGAGGAAGTGGCAATCGGTCCCTTCTGAAAGGGGCACGTGCCTCTGGTTTCTGTGTGGGAACGTGGGCCCAGTTTCTCATATTGTCCAGTTTTTTAAAAAGAAGCCAGAAATCCGGATTTTAATGAGACGTTTTCTGATTTTTATTAATAAATACTGACTTTTGAGTTTTTGAGATGCAGGCCAATATTGTGTGTACTTGACCTGCTTTGAATTTTTGGGATGTGCCATTTTGTCTTGTGAGTCTCTGTATTTGTCAGTGATGTTTCCTGTTCACAAGTGCCTTTCCTTCTTCCTCTTGCATCAAAACCTGCCAAAATTCGATTCTTCAAAATGCCAGATTGGCCTCTGCTGACCTCAGTAGAAGCAGCTCTTGCAGCGTTCTTAGAGTGCTGGCATCGTACTTAGTACATTGCATTGCATTGCTTTGTGTTTTTATTCCCTGGTTTGAGCAAAAACTTTATTTATTCTTCTTCATAATTCTAACACTTGGTAGTTAAGACATTTTTTACCATATGATGAATTAAACATTATTTGAATCTGTTTGAATCAGTATATTGGTCTCCGTTCTTCCCCCGCTTATATTTTTCTAATATCCAAAAATCTTTTTTCTCCCTAAGAAATGTGTTATGTAAGGTAATCATCTTTTTAGTGCTTCAATTTGAATTGTCTAAGTTTAAAATTAACTCTTTAAGGCTTATGTTTATGATACTAAATCTTAAGTCTCTCCATTATTGTCATGTTTCTTGATTTCTTTCATTATACTTTATTCTTATTTTTGTCTAGGTCTTATTTATACCTTATTAAATCAGTTCTTTCTTGGGTGTTTTATATCTGTATTGCTACTCAGCATGGGAGTCTCTATCATTAGAAAGCTGTTAATTTAAAAAATCTTTATCTTTTGATGAATTGTCTTTGTTCTAACAGTTTTAGGTGGCCTATTTGTTTTTTCCAACTATAAAATCATAGTTGCAAAAATACCTATTTTCTTAGATATCTCTATTTTGTATTAGCATTTAGTAAAAATTGTGAGAATTTTTTTATATTTCTTCATTAAATATGAAATTAATTGTTGATTTTAAACACATGTCCTTTTTTGGTTTGTTTGTTTGTTTGTTTTGAGACAGAGTCTCACTCTGTTGCCCGGGCTAGAGTGCCGTGGCATCAGCCTAGCTCACAGCAACCTTAAACTCCTGGGCTCAAGCAATCCTTCTGCCTCAGCCTCCTGAGTGGCTGGAACTACAGGCATGCACCACCGTGCCTGGCTAGTTTTTTCTATATATTTTTAGTTGTCCAGCTAATTTTCTTTGTATTTTTAGTAGAGACGGGGGTCTCGCTCTTGCTCAGGCTAGTCTCGAACTCCTGAGCTCAAACGATCCTCCTGCCTCTGCCTCCCAAGTGCTAAGATTACAGGCATGAGCCACTGTGCCTGGCCTAAACAAATGTTCTTCATTCAGATAAGAGAAATAACATTTCTTCTTATTTGTTGGAAGCTAAAGCCTTGATAAAAAGAATTGGTATCTTTTGATATAATCATTTTTATCATTTAAATCACATAATATGATTATACTTAAGGTTTTCATTATATTAAAACATCCTTAAATTCCTGAGATTAAACTCTACCTGATTATGACATATGTTCCTTTAATGTATTATTCTTCCTATTTGCTATACATCTATACATTCATAAATAAAGTTCATTTATATTTTATGTGTGTGTATAGTAATTTCCTTTTTATTTTTACTGGCATATGGTCAAAGTATAAATTTTATTCTAAGTATTCTTTGGAGTTTTCATAAATTGATTTGTAATGTCTTTTTTCTTTTTTTGAGGCAGGGCCTTGCTGGGCTGGGCTAGAGTGTAGTAGTGTCAGTGTCATCATAGCTCACTGCAGCCTCAAACTCCTGGGCTCAAGCAATTCTCCTGCTTCAGCCTCTGAGTAGCTGGGACTACAGGTGCGTGTTAACACATACCCGGCTAACTTCTCTATTTTTTGTAGATACGGGGTCTTGCTATGTTGCTCAGGTTGGTCTTGAACTTTTGGCCTTAAGAGATCCTCCTCCGTCAGCCTCCCAAAGTGCTAGGATTACTGCATGAGCCACTGCGCCCAGCCTATAATGTCATTTTTATTTAAAAAATAATGTATTATTGTAGACTTGAATTACTGTGTTATTATTTAGGAATATTTTTCCAAAATAATTCTTTTGAAAATATAATAATATATCATTGTGGAAATGTGGAGAATACAGGAATGTATTAAGAAGGAAGTAATAATCACCCATGATACCATTGTATAAAGATAGTCACTGTTAATACTTTAGGGTATTTTTTCCAGTCTTTTTTATAAATGCATACATTCCTAAATATTGAGGTTATACTAGACATACAATTTTATATTATGCTGTTTGGGATCGATATTATTTTGTAAGCATTTTTCTGTATAACTGAAAGCAATCACAATTACATTTGATGGTTGCATTTATTTTTCTGTATTATTTATTTAATTACAGTTCTATTATTGGATATTTATTGTTTGCAACATTTTAGTATATAAATCTTTATCTGAATTTCTGATTATTTTCTTAGAACAGATTTCTAGATGTGAACATACTGTGCCAGAAGATATGAATATTATAAAGACTCAAAAGTATTTCAAAATTGTCTTCCAGAATAGCCGTACCAGATTACACTCCCATCAGCAAGGGGAATTGCCTGTCTCAGCACACCCTCAATAGCATGTGTTATAAAGCATATTCTGATGAAAGGTACAGAACACATCCTGTCCTAAAGGGTTCTTCTGGGCAGGTTTTTAGAAAAATACATTTTAATGATTTCTACTTAATTACACATCCAAGGCTTATATTTTAATCTATTCATTGTACAGTAAAGTGATTAAATTATGTATATTTTCTGATGTTTTATCTTTAATGAGATTTCCTTTTTGCTTTACATTTGCATTGTTGGTTTTTTTGTGAACCAATCATGCATTCGCCTTATAAAGGCAATATTTTATTCACATGGTGCCTCATAGGTACTCGTTCTCAGATACTTATCTCCTAGATAAAATTTCAATTTATTCGGGAGAGATACTGCCTCTGTATGGCATACATAGCAAGCTCTCAGTTTAATGAGGAAGTGTCTGCTAACTTGAGTTGACTATACCTGCTTTCAATGTAAACTTGGAAAACTTGGAAATCTCTCAGGTATAACCTTCCTTTTGCCTCACGCTCTTCTATAGCTTCATAAAATCAAGCCAGAAAAAATGGGCAAATTGCTCTGTTAGTTGTCTGGGTGATGGGGACTCGACTTAAGTCCTCCTTTGACAGTATAGCCCATCATTCTCTCCCTTTCCTCCAGTTAAGACTCTGAAGAGAGTCCACTGAGTGTCTAGGCCTTTCCAAGTCAAAGATACAGGAACAATCAGGGCTTATACATAGTATAGAGATGTATCATCAAGGTAGGTTAGGTCATGCTGCAACAGTAACACTCCCAGATCTCATGGCTTACAACAACAAAGATTTATTTCTCACTTGTGTTCATTATGGTCAGTTTCAGCTCTGTTCCATGTTGTTTCCACTTGGGGACCCAGGTTGACTGAGGAGCCCCCATCTGGACCAGTGCTGGTGTCCTAGCAGGAGAGACCACAAGCTGGCTCTTCAAGCTTCTACTCACTGCATTATTCAAAGCAAGTGATGCGGCCACCCTGTGTTGGACAGGGTGGGGATATATAATCCTACAGGACACTGCAGGTTACATGACCAAGCTTACTGTCAACGGACAAGGACGATAACGTGCCCTTAGGAGAGGACAGTGAATATTTTTAACATAATTCAGTCAACCACAGTAGGAAGCTCAGATAGGTGGCCTTTCTTGTGCTCCCCTAGCAGTTTCCTTTAAGGATGCTGTAGAATTTCTGATATTGGTGTACTTTTATTGCCTCAACTAAGATGTGGCAAACAACGCCAATATGTTGATAATGGAGGTCAGGCATAGATGAGAGGCATAGTGGACAAATCTTTTGGACTGAGGTATGGCTTCAGCTAGGGTGCCCAACTATCCCTGTGTGCCCAGGCCTGAGGCAGGTTCCTGGGAGTGTGGGGCACAGCTCAGGCACTCTTGGTGCTGCCTCATTTCTTCAGCAGCAGAGGCTCCCTGTGAAGCAGGGTGAAGGAAGTAGGTTGATGCACTGTGGAAAGTATTTATAATCCCTGATTGAATTAGCAAAGCCTGGGAAGAGTGTGTGTTGGGAAAGGAAAAGCTCATAAAATTTTTTCATTGTATATAGAGAGGAATTTTTAAAATATTCATTTGGCTTTAATAACTAGAAAAATGTATGTTTAAGAGTATACTTGATGACCTTAGTAATAAAAACAGCATGCCACTGCCTAAATGATTACAGAAAATCAATAAAATCAAATGCAATTTGTCTAATGAAACAAAAAAGAACAAGCAAGCAAACAACAACAAAACCAAGAACAACAAAACCAAACAGAATGTCCAAAACGAAGTTACAGAAATAGGGACAAACATACCACTGTACACTCAGTCTGTTTTTAGTTGCAAGCTATAGAAAGCAATGCTGGTGTAAGTAAATAAAGGAGCTTATTATAAGAATATTGGGTAGTTCATGGTCTCCAGAAGAGCTGCGGAAGAAAGCTTGGAGGCTGTGCTGCCAGGAACCACACCCCCAATTGTGCTTGGGAACCAGTCCATTAAGACACCACCATTACCCCAGGCACAGGATGCTGCAGCTGGTACTGCCAGCAACAATGATGCTAGATCCCAAAACCTGAACTGCTGCCACCCACCATCCAGATGGATTCTGTGCAGACCTTGTTTCTCTGGGTTACCAGCTTCTGATTCAAAGTAAGACAGTATGAGGTCCAGCATCAGGGGCTGGAATCTATGTCATTTGTCTGTGCCCTAGCTGCAAGGGAGGCTGGGAAAGTGGGTATCTGGAATTCCATCTCCTGTAGTGGGAGATAAGGTCCATGTCAAACAGTGATCTCATCCAACATTCTGAGGATTTAGAATGACAAGTGCCTGCTACACTCCGTTACTTTGGCATCCTAACATCATTATACACATTTTCCCCATTCCTACTTGAAGAAAGAAGTAGGGGATCTTCTAAACACTCTTACAATATATTTAAATGGGGCAAAGAAAACCAAAATAAACCATATCTTCATATATATGACTTCAAATATGAAAAGGAATAGTTGAATAGGAAAAATGTTAACAGTGTTTACTTCTAGGTAGTGTTTCTTCACACCCTTCTGAACTTTCCAGATTTTCTTCAATGAGCATGCATTATTTTTACTAGGAAAAAAACCCACTCAAAACATAATAAAACATGCCCTAAACAAAAGTAGACAAATTATGCCCTATTTTTGGCATTCTTCCATCCAACCTGACTTCACCTTGTTGAGACTGATGTCTCCAGTGCCATGTTGGAGACTATTCTGTCCTAAGATCTACCTGCATGGCTGATCCATGTCCTAGTGCCCACTTCTCAGGAAAGATGTCACCTACCTCCTGTGGGAATGGATACTACTTATTCGTATGATGAGGCTAATGAGTAAATAGATGCTACCTTCTAAATCACTACAGGAAATCCAAACTGAAACAGACGCGTCCTGTGAGAAACCATAATATGATGGATGGTCAGTGCCACCCCACATTGAGGAACTGGCATTGCCCGTCCTCCACATCGTGGTTTCTTATAGGCATATGTTCCTATTTCTTTATCTTTTTAAAATTTTTTATTTATTTTTTTAGAGACAGGATCTTGCTCTGTCACCCAGGCTGGAGTGCAGTGGTGTGATCATAGCTCACTGTAACCTCGAACTCCTGAGCTCAGGCGATCCTCCCACCTCAGTCTCCTGATTCGCTGGGATTATGGGAGTGTGCCACCACACCTGGCTAATTTATTTTATTTTATTTTTTAGAGAGTTTTAGCAACCCTCCTGGCTTGGCCTCCCAAAGTGCTGGGATTATAGGCATGAGGCACTGTGCCGACGATATGTTCCTATTTCTGGGTAAGAAAATAGGGCAGGGACAGCTGGCAGGTGGTAGATCAAGATCTGAGCTTCCTGAGACACCATCTTCCCTGTCCCCACTGAGTGACAATGCTTTACCACCAGAAGGACTTCGTCATGGACCTGCGTGCCAGCCCCTTCTCTGTCAGCTTTGTGATAAACATTCTCATCCAGCCCCTGCCCTGAACCCCCACATGCACCAGCCCCTGCCATTCAGCTTCTCGAGGTTTCCACTTCCAAGGACTTCCTAACCACCTCATCCCTGACTGTTTGCATTCTGGTCCACCTGGCCCTGCCCATCCGTCTATGGCAAGAAGGAAAATATTAGCTGAATTTTGGAGGTGAACTGCTGCTGCCACACATTCTCCAGATAAGAGAGTAGGTTTGTCCATCTTGCACCGCTCCACACTGGAGTTTGTGAATAGCACAAGCTGGCACTTCTCCCATTGAGAATGTGTTCGCCAGTGCCTCGACTCTCCTCTCAGCTTGGATGAAGACAGCTGCTCCAGCTCCGTGGGCTGCACCAAGCTGGGTCAACCCTCCTGAGGGGATGAGTTCCGACCACGGTGGCTTATGTCTGGGAGTGTCCCATATGTCGAGCTGGGAGGAGGGGAAACGAAGTCATCAGTTAACTTGTGAGCTTTGTTCCCTTTTTTATCTCTGGGAAGAGGCACAAGATTTTTGTCCTGTGAAATCTGTATCTTTGACAGAGGAAAGGCTTATATCTGCTTCCAAACGTTTGCAAGTGAGAAGACAAAACGAAGATGATGTGTCTTATAAACATCTGAGTATTCCACCCATTTAGCAGTCAGAGACCATCCAGCCCTGCCCTGCTCCTCTCACTGGTGACTACACAGCAGAGCACCTGTGCAAGGTGGGTGCTAGGACAATCAAAGTCCATTTTCCCATATTCAGAAACGTCCTGTCTTTGCTTTTACCTGACCTTGTGAGATTAGTGGGTATTGAACGTATTCATTCTACTTTTCTCTGTCCCACGGCCTCCTTGACAAGCAGGTATTGATCCATAAACAAACGCGTAACTGCGTTAAAGGTACTCACATGGGTAGAGCCACGTTCTGTCATTGGAGCAGTTGTAGCCTAGGTTGGAGGCGTTAGAAACACAGCACGTAAATACGTGCCGATCACCTTTATCCCCCTCTTCTCTGGGTTATCTTTGATTCTACTAATGCTAAAAACCGTCTGTTCACAGCTGCGCTCACCTGCCAACCCCTCCCTGTATCTTTTGCTCTGTCCCGGTTGATCAGACTTCTCTAAGTCTGACAGCTTTTGAGATCACCGTAGAATTTGCTGGCAGCGATACCCAGTTTTCAGAAGTCCCCCGGGAGAAGGAAGCAACAAGCTGGAATAAGTTAAACTGCCTCACGAGGAAACCCGCGTTGCTCTCTCCCGAAGCCGTGCAACACGTTGGTGCTGGGACCCGGGTTTTCATTCCTACTTTCGGCTTTTGGTGACTCTTGTCTGGGCTAGTGGCTGCTGGTTAACTCCTGTCGGTGTTTCTTCCTGTCACTCTTGACTCTGCCCCTGGGTCGAACGCCCTCTCTTGTTTCCCAAGTGACCCTGTCAGCTCTCTCTGCTCGGCCCCTATCGTGTTGGCAATGACAACATCTTCCAGTTACCACAACTGAGGTTAACCTGCCCTGTTGCAGTTCCTGCATACAAGGCAGACGGTGTTTGTTTTAAAATGTACGTTTTGTTTTTATTCAGGTATGGTGAGGCCAGAAGATCACAAGACAATTACCATTGAAAAGATAGTTTATTACAGTTCCCAAGAGAAGGGGGGGTTATGCCGGGCCATGCAAGAGAACCCTGGGTCACAGGTCCCAGGCTGGGGTTGGGGTGGGAGTGAGAGAAGGAAAAAGAGAGAGAGAAGGGGAGAGACAGAGACAGAGGGAGGGAGGGAGAGGCAGGCTGCAGGAAGCCTTTATTGTTGGTTCCATGGGAGGAATGGGCATGTCAGGTAAGTGGGCTGTGCAGGTTTAGGATTGGTTAGTTTGAATGATTTCGGTGGGCGCTGGAGTGTAGGGGCTGCCCCTCCTTGCCTGTTGCCTAGCCCTGGAGTGATTAGGGCAGGAAAATACTGTCCGCAGTGTTAACAGCCCAGTAATGCAGGCTGGAAGGGGTTGTGGGTTCTGGATTGGTTAGTTTGCATACGAAAGGTCATCAGGAATCCAATAACCCTGGGAGGGGCAGTCCCTCTCTAGTCAGCAAGGGTCAAAATCTCAGATACGAAACTGGCAAATGTAGTTAACACAGTGTTTTAAACACCACAACTCTTCACGGGCAAGGCTTAGCATTAGCTATCTGCCCAAATCCAGTACTAGGTGATACGTGGTGGTCACTTGGCTGCAGATTCGCTGTCCGGTCACCCTTTTGTATTAGGCATCTGTAATGGTAGATTATAGAGTACGGAGTAAAAATGGCTCCATACTCTACCTTTCCCTATATCCATGTCCTTTGCAGTGTGACTTCGCAGCTTCTTCCATAAAAGATGAACTCTGTCTCTCCATTCTGAATCTGGGCTGGCCACGTGGCTTGTTTTTTTTTTTTTT
>NW_012143412.1:3751813-3752656 GCF_000956105.1 Propithecus coquereli | reverse complement strand
AAAAAAAAAAAAGAAAAGAAAAGCAGGGAGAGTTTAATGAGGGACTATGTATGAAGGCATGGGCATGGTTAAGGGAAAACAAGGATGGTAGTGAACTCTGGGGCTAGCAGGGAGGGGAGGGCACCTTACCACCCCAAGCATGAGGGTGAAGGGGAGGGAGTTGTAACAGGAGTCCCGGGAGAGTGGCTACAGGAAGGAACCTCCAAGCAGGTATGGTGGTCTCTAGTTCAAGGACACAGCCACCCAGTAGCCTTTTGGGAAGGGAACCAGGGGAATAAATACCTTGATCTCTCTTTTTTTCCATCCTTGCATTTCTTGCTGGTGCCTCCCATTGGCCAAACCCACAGGAAGCCAGAGGGTGAGGAAGCCCAAGGATGCAAAGATCACCCCAATGATTTTGATGGTCAGCAAATTGCATGGTAGAGAAGGGTAGAGGATGGACTGAGGGTTAATAAAAAGATTTAGCACAATGTTTGATGCAGCAATGCTTATAATGGTAAAATATTGGAAACCATTTGTGTGTCCAACATTAGGGAATTTGCTGAACAACTTGTCATATCTTGGAATACATGCCACCATTAAAATTTAAGTTTTGGAAGTAATATTTATTAAGGTAAAAAGATGTTCATATTAATATATTGTTGAGTGAAACAAAATTTTATGTGTAGTCTGATCCCAGTTTTCTATCAGTATTGTGTGTGTGTGAATTTATACATTTAAAGTATGTGGAAGAATATATGGTCTAATCAATGCTTCCTTTGGGGTGGTGAGATTACAGATAAACTTAATATTCATAATTTTGCTTCTCTGCATATTCTGCCTTTTCTGCAGTGTATAATAAAA
>NW_012143412.1:3749720-3751763 GCF_000956105.1 Propithecus coquereli | reverse complement strand
TATTGCTTTGATCAACAGACAAAAACATTTTTTAATTACATGAAATTGAAAAAAACAAAACAATCCTGGTTATGCTGGCGGTCACTGTCTAGTGAGCATGATGAACTAGAAATTCACAAATAGGACACAGAGCAATGCAACAGCGGACCAGTGGCTGGCGGAAGCCCTCCATAGGAGAAGAGCCCTGTGCAAGCAGGTGGCACAAGAGGCCAGTTCTCATTTGCCACCTTACTTAGGAAACTAAGGCTTTTCTTAAAAAGAAAAGAAACAAAACACATCCCTTAACATTTGCCTCACTCAAATGAAGCTAACTGCTAAACTTTGCTTCTCGGTTCATATTTTATTTCAATTTTCAATATTTCACAAAGATACTGATATAATTATTATGTTATTGGGAAGACCAATAAATTAATGATTTTGCTTTTGTTATTTTTTTTTTTTAATCTCAAGGCTATACATGTGTGTTGAGGGTTTGTAGCATGGTTGATGCCCTGATATAAATAAATTTGCATTTCCTCAGCTTACCTCCGAGGTATAATCAATGACCTGTAAAAAACAAACTCATTTTTCTGTGTGTGTGATAAGTGCTGGGACTGACAAAATCCTCTAACATGTCAATGAAATTATCTGAAACAAAAACTCCACCATCAAAAATCAGGAGAAAAACACTCAAAGAATAATCAGGAAAGGGGAAAATATAGCCTAAGATAATTGAAAAAGTTATACTACAAAAAGAGTAAAACCAATTGTAGAAATACAAATTCTAAGCAGAATTTTAGCACTGCTTGGGATCGCATGAAAATATTAGAGGAAAAACAGATTAGGAGGAAAACTATTTCAGTGCATTTGTACGTGCTATAAGGATTAAGATAAAACTTAATTGTTTCATGCTCAATAAAAGTCTAAAACCATATAGTCAAATCTACAGTATAACCAGTCAGCAATGCCGAAGATTAATTGCAAAAACAAATTAAAGATACAGAAGGACTGAGTGATAGGATTATAATATTGCAAGCAAAATTATTGACCTAGGCAACAGAGCACAGAAATCCAATTGTATATTTAAAGGAATTTCCAGGGAAGCAACAGCAGCTTAATCAGGGTTGAAATAGAGGAGCATTTCCTAGAATTGGAAACAAAAAATCAGCTGAGTCTGAAATTCAAAGGTGTACCCAGGGTCCTGTAAATGTAATCATTTAAAAGAAGAAACCTGAATGAATATTTTCAATTTTTGAATTTTGACAGTAAAGAATACTTTGTATGACTAAGAAGGGGTTGGTAACATTTAAAGAAATACCAAATAGAATGTTTTTAGACCTTGAAATCCAAAGAAAAAGCCAGAGGAACTGAAATCAATATCTTTAAAATACTTAAAGCTAATACTTCTCATCAATGATGAGAAATGGTGATGATTATAATAGCTTCCACTTACTGTAGCTTTACTGCGAGACAAGTACTATGTGAAGTCCTTTTTGTATACTACCTCTTTCAGTGTCCAGTACAGAGATGAGCTGGATCAATACTGCCCTTAGACCAGGGCAAGAGAGGCCACCCCTGGGGCCTCTGCTTTGGAGTCCTCCTGACTTGTGCCATTCAAATCCCAGGAAAATGCCGCTCCACGTCCCGCATCCCACGTCTTTGAATCCAGAGGTGACTGTTTCTAGATGCTCTGCAGGTCCATGGATTGTGCCACTGCCAACATTGGAAACAGACATGGATTTGGATTTTGCAGAGGATTTTGGTGGTGGAGACATGCAGGTAAGCAAAAGCAAATTAATGCATCGAGTCACGCCTTTCAGACAGCACAGATGCAATAGATTCTGGCAACATGAAATATATTTCTCCAGTCATTTCCAATGTCCATTTTCCCTCCTTTTCTTTGCGTTCAAATCAGTAGTTCTGGAAGTAGTCACGAATTGAATAGTATTTGCTGCAAGTGGGAACATTTTGCCCTATGAAACAATTTGTATGTTGAATTTCAATATTTATATAAGTAGTTTTCTATGTAAGTGAGAGGCAGGATATCAATTTCTTCCATTAGTA
>NW_012143412.1:3746709-3749670 GCF_000956105.1 Propithecus coquereli | reverse complement strand
CTCTACTAAGAATAGAAAGAAATTATTTGGACAACTAAAAATCTATATAGAAAAAATTAGCCGGGCATGGTGGCGCATGTCTGTAGTCCCAGCTACTCGGGAGGCTGATGCAGTAGGATTGCTCGAGCCCAGGAGTTTGAGGTTGCTGTGAGCTAGGCTGACGCCACGGCACTCTACTCCGGGCAACAGAGTGAGACTCTGTCTCAGAAAAAAAAATAAATAAATAAAAGTAAAATCCAGATCTGCATGCAAGGCAAGGTGTGTTCATAGCAGCTGCAGGGGAGGGCCCCTTGATTCTAGTCCCTCTTAGCTGATGGGGCTTGGAAATGGATATACACACAAACACACAGGTGCGCATTCACACGCTTATATACACACCCACACAACTGATATCCATTTATATATCTAGCCATTTACATGTATATTAAAACCCTTGAGTTCATATTGTTACTTCCAAATCTAATGCAATTCCACAGCCTTCATTGTCTCCTTCCTCCTTTGCATATTTGTAAACCTCTTCAACAACGAGAAAACTGGCTCCCATTGTCCATAATATAGTCACTTCATTGTTCAATCCGAGAATGTATAGAAAAGTAGTTTCAGAATTGGTAACTTATGCCTCTATAGAAAAGGAAGCTTACTAACTGGAGTTAAATATTCGTTTAGAGGTCATTTTATTTTTAAACTAGGGTCATGTAATCCAAATAGAGTATTCGAAAGGTAGTTGGGTTTGCGTTAGTTCCCCCCGACCTTCACCCCTGCTTGGTTATGTTGTTCGTTTGTAATACAGTTTGGTTCATTTCTGTTTGTATTAATTTTGCCATGCTCCTGTTGATTTTCTTTTCTTTTCTTTCTTTTTTTCTTTTTTAAAGTATAGGAAACATTTAGGTGGTTCCAAAAGTTAGGACTATATACACAAAGGTCTATTCGGCAAAGGGCCATTACCCCCACCTCTCATTCCCTCCATTCTTTCCGTCCCATTCTCACTCGCTCCCTGAGGCAGCTGTCTGAGTCAGCTAGGGCTGCCCTAATAAAATACCACTGACCGGGGGGCTTAAACTGGTACTTATTTTCTCGCGGTGCTGACTCTGATATTTAGTTAACTCTTCTTCTATCCCAGACCATCTTCCACGCATCCTCATGCTAGCTCTGCAAGTCTTTTGGTTTATTCAGATAGTAGATATTACTGTGTCTCTCACCCCACACAATTTTCTTGGGCACATACTTATGGCCCTTTCTCAGAACTTTTGACCGTATAATAGTTACATATACAGTCAAAAGTAGAAGTAACTTTTATACTTTTGGAAGTCCAAGCTCAAGGTGTCCACAGGGTTGGTTTCTCCAGAGGCCTTTCTCCTGGCCTTGCAGATGACCACCTTCCCGCTGTGTCCTCATGCGGCCTCGCCTCTGTGCATGTGCTTTGCTGGTGTCTCTTCTTTTTATAAGGGCACCAGTCATATTGGCTTGGGGACCCACACATACGACCTAATTTGACCTTAATTACTTCCTCCAAATATAGTCACATTGGGGGTTATGGCTTCAATATATGAATTTTTGGGGACATAATTCAGCCCATAACTGTAACTAATTTGTTTACAATTAGCTCGTTTGTGCAAATGAGTAGATACATATATATGTATATATAATATGTACACATAAATCTTATTTCCCTTCTTTTTTACACAAAAGATAGCATGCTATGTATACTCTTTTGTACTTGTTTTACTTAACAATTTATGCTGCAGATCATTCCACATGCGTTCTCAGAGTAACTAGAACAAAAAATAAATAATTCTCAGTACTGGTGAAGAGTCAGGGAAATGACTATTTTTGTAGAGTGCTTGTAGAAGTTGATTAGCAAATTCTTTCTTTTCAGGTGGATGTGGAATGAAGATATTTAGAATTCAAGGAATCAAATGAAAATTTACTGGAATCATGAGAGTCCTTTCACAAGTCTTTCTGGGGTTTGCGTGCATTTCCCCTCATTGCCATGATTAGGGCAAATTAGTAAAGACTCACGAAAACTAACTTCCATGGCACAGCACAAGTTTGGTACTTCCACCTGCAAAGCAACCTAGTGGGTAAAAGGCAGTGTAATCGTCTATAATGAGCACTGGACAGGGAATCTGAGATTAGGCTCTGGTTCTCTCTTCAGTTTATTGTGTTACTTTTGGGGGGGTCAAGGCATCTCTGTGAACCATTTGTCATCCCTGAAATTGGACTAGTATCACCTGTTTTCCAAAGACTTAACTATTTTAAGATTGTATAGGAAAGCAGAGATGTTATGTGTTTTATTTTGTACAAGTAACTATTATACAGCCAAAGTTCTGAGAAAGAAAGATTAAGTATGTGCCCAAGAAAATTGTGTGGTGTGCAGAGACACAATAATATCTATTATACTATCTGAATAAACCAAAAGACGTTTAGAGCTAGCATGAGAGATGTGGGGTGGACCCTCTGGGGTAGAAGAGGAAGAAGAAGAAGTGTTAACTAAATATCAGAGTCAGAAGTATCAGCAAAAAGGTAAACTTGTTATGTAAAAGAGGAGGGAGAGAGAGGTTAAGGGAAAACAATGACACTTTGAGTAGACCCTAATAATAATAAGTTGGTGGTGAATATTTATGAAAATTTGTTTTCATGGTTGGGAAATCTATAAATATGTAAAATCACATGGAATAGAAATACTTTTTATATGTAGAAAACCCATGTGAATCAAATGAAATAATAATAGGGTTGGAAATTGCTCAAATAACTTTGGACTGACAATCCTAATAGTTGATATTATAACATATTAATAGAAATTGGCCACCGCTTAATCAGAAAAGCTTTGATCAGATTATTTCGGCAACTTAGCTGATGAAAATCAGTGGGGGTGCTAAAGACTGCTCCTCACTGTCCTGACAATCTCAACAGCCTTAAGTAAAAAACACTTAATTATAGAGTATTAAGAGTTGGTCTTGT
>NW_012143412.1:3727361-3742494 GCF_000956105.1 Propithecus coquereli | reverse complement strand
GAGATTCCTATTGGAAGCCACTTTCATTTATGAACATAGTAACAAAAGCCTTAGATAAAATTTCAGCAAAGAATTGAGCAATAATATCATTGTATTTTTAGAAAAATGAGAGATGGCATGATCCCAAATTAATTCTGTTAAATAGGTGCTATTCTTAACACTGATGAGATTCCTATTAGAAGCCACTTTCATTTATGAACATAGTAACAAAAGCCTTAGATAAAATTTCAGCAAAGAATTGAGCAATAATATCATTGTATATTTAATTAGGTGCCACTTACTATATTAACTTACCTGATTAACTTATTTTCATACAACACGAGGACGAAGATATTAACATTTCCATTTTAGATGAGGAAATCAAGGCTTAGAAAAACAATGCCTAAAATTAAATGGTCACTAAATGGTAAAATTGTATTCAAAGTCAGGTCTGTCTTCATCTAAACCCAATGTTCTCAACCATGACACTTATATACCACACCATGACTAACTAGAACTTATTTCTAAATCCAAGGCTAGCAGATCACAAAGCAAACTTTGGGTGTGTGTGTGTGTGTGTGTTTTCCAGAGATGAGGTCTCACTCTGTTGCCCAGGCTGGAGTGCAGTGGTGCGATCATAGCTCACTACAGCCTGGAACTCCTGGGCTCAAGCCATCCTCCTGCATTAGCCTCCTGAGTAGCTAGACTACAAGCATACACCACTACACCTGGCTAGGTTTAAACAAATTTTTTTTAGAGATGGGGTCTAGCTATGTTGCCCAGGCTGGTCTTGAACTCCTGGCCTCAAATGATCCTCCTGCCTCAGCCGTGCAAGTCCCTGGGAATACAGGCACGGAGCCATCGCACCCAGCAAAATTTTGAATGTATTACATCATGTCGACAGAATGAAGAGTGAACATTGGAAGACTACTTTATAGACACAGCAAAGGCATTGTATAATATTTAAAAGACTCTCAGAAGTTAGAAGCAGGTAGGTACTTTGTTAATTTGGTGTCTACATCTTTAAAAACAAAAGTCAACATCACGTTAATTATAAATCAATTAGTCTCTATCGTAATTATTTAGAACACTTTTAGAGATTATAATCATTACTTTAAGATGACAAAAAGTGGTCAGAAATTCAATCATTCATTCAGTAAGTATTTACTGAGAACCTACTATGTGCTAGGCAGTGTTCCAGGCACTGGGCATATAATGACAAAGGACAATAATAGCTAACGCTTACATAGAGCTTGCTATATGCTAAGCTTCTTTCTAAATGTTTTATGTCTACCAACTCATTTAATCTTCATACAACCTCATGAGGTAGTTACTATTATTGTTGTTCCATTTTATAGATGTGGAAACTGAGGCACTGTGTCAGTGGAGCTGTGAGACGAACGCAGATAGCCTTGGCCCAAGGGTCTGAGCAGTTAACGTCATGGAACTACTCCTCTCTAAACAGAAAGTAATGGTCTCTGTCCTCATGGAGGTTATGATGTAGTGGTGAAGATAGACATGGAAACAAACACAGAATTAAATATACAATTTCAAATTCTAGTAAGTGCTAAGAAAGAGGAGACCAATGAGAATGACTTATTTGGATGGGGGCAGGCAGTCAGGGCAGGCTGAGGTGAGGAAGAGCCCACCAGGCGAAGGGGGGTGAAGGGCAAAGGACTGTGGGTAGGCAGGTGAAGTGGCCCAGGGGGCGGTGCCTGGAGGGCCGTGCTGGCTGGACTTCCACGCAGAATCTGAGAACCTTTGCCTGGTGTGCTAAGCATTGCTTTTTATTGGAAGGGTGGTAGGGGAGCTTTGGAAGTTTCTTTTTACATTTATGAAGTGTTTATTTTCACTGCACATGTTTTATCTGCAGATATATTTTATTTTTTATTCACTCAGTCACCGGTCTGTATATGGGACTCCCTCACACGTATCTGCCGTGGTCGCGGGTGGTGGTGGCTGAGTTCGATCCTGCCCCAAGTCTCAGACAGAGGCTGCCCAGCAAACCCAAACCGTGAATTTCACACTGATTCTCAGAAGGTTCCAGGGACACAGTGCAAGTCAAGCTGATGGTGGTATGAGGTAGTTAGTATTATTTTTAGTTATTATCATTTTACAGATGAGAAAACACAGGTGCAGAGTTATGTTTGCCATACCATGAAACAAGTGCAGCATTTATGATTGGATCTGAAGAGTGTGTTATAAGCTGTAGTTTACCACAAGGCAGCCATCATGATTTTTTTTTCATGGTCTAGAGCTACGCTGTCCAATATGGTAGCCGCTACTCACATGTGGATACTTAAATTAAAATTAATTAAAATTAACTAACATTAAAAATTCAATTCTTCAGTTGCACTAGCCATACCGAGAGTGCTCGATAGCCATTTGTGGCTAGTGGCTACTTCACTGGACAGCACATACTTATAGAACAGTTCCATTATCTCAGAAAGTTCTTCTGGACAATGGTGACCTAGAAGTTTAATTTCTTCTTTAAAATAGCGGATGACTTCCACACAGAGTTGTTTGTGGGCAGATAATTTTATCATTCAGCTTCTCACAATTTTCATCCAGAGCCTATAAAATTCAATTTTGGTAAACATACTTTATTGTGTGGAGATTGTCCTTTCCTAAAAGGCAGAGATTGTGTTCTTCCTCTATTTCGTTTAAGAGCCTTAGATCACTAAATTTAATGAGCGTTTGCTGGTGCCAATTACCATAGCTTAATGAACTCCACACAAGGCCAAACCAATGTCCTGGCTGCAGTGGCCTTTTATGCCTCTCGAGCAATCTGCACTGGGTGTTTCATAGTGTGTAGCAGAGGAATCCAGCATTTCTTGGCATACTTGAAGTTTGAGAAGTTCCTCTGTCCTTGCAAGCATGGATAAGTAGGTGCCACAGTTCCTCCCTTCTGTCCCTGGTACCAAAGAACTATGGACAAGCTCAGTCTCCCTGCAGGTTAGTTCACTATCTCTGGGGAGCCAGGAGGGGAGTTTATTCTGGGGAGATGATGGAAGGCCTCTTGGAGATGTGGCGCCTTCCAACTACAGGAGGCTGGAGAGCAGGGGTCTCTAGCCTAGAAGGGGGTGCATCTAGGGATTTGAGCGGGAAGGGAGTTTTCTAGAGAAGGCGGGGCAGTTCGTGTGGGTTTGGCTTTGGTTATTCATGTTATTGATCCGAACTCATGACAAGATGGAAGACCAAGGAATGGAACTGAACTATTATCATTATTCTCATTCTGAGTTTAAGCCAGAGTTGATGAGTTTTAGAACATAGTCATATGTGAGTTGGAGTTAGTATAATGCCAGAGAATGAGGGTGAGTCTAAAAATAGCTTTCGCCAACTGTTGCCAGGATTCTAATGTGGATTTCTGGCAGGCCTCAGGAGAGCTGCCCGTGGGTTTGGGGCTATAGCAGGAAATGACCATGGAGAGTGTGGGCAGGGGATTGAGCCGGTTGATCTGCGGCAGCTTGTGTGTTGGGGGGCAGGGGCTTGGAGGGAAAATGCAGCAGAGAGGCAAGGCCTGGAATCTGCCTCAAGAACATTCTTACTTGCCGCTATTGCTGCCAAATTGTGCAAGAGGGTCAGACACCTGCAGCCCAACCCGCACAAGGGAAGGATCGTGGTTTAAATGTTGTACCTGTGCTCACGGGCAATCTGAGGGAGTGTCTTCCTCCACCGGCTTCTCTTCCAATAGGCAGAAAGTCCTTCCTAGTGATTGCGGTAAGTTGAGGTAGTTATTTAATAGTTTCCATCATGGCTGGTTTAAACTCTTTGGCATGGTCTAAATCATGGCAGGTTTAAATCTCATCTTATCCCTCTTATTTGCTCTTTTGTTCCCAAATTCCTCTAAACAGCTTTTCGTCCGGTTAAGCCAGTGGCTCCTTCCTATGCCATGTTCTGTTCATTTCTACCTTCTTGCCTTTGCTTTTCTCTACAATACTGTTTCTTCTTCTCTTCTTTTTCCTTCCTTTAACAAATGTTACCCATTGTTTCCGTTGTTCAAGACTCAGCTTAAGCCCCATGTACTCCGTGGCAGCTTAAGCCCCATGTACTCCGTGGAACCTTCCCCACCTACTCTAGCTCATACTTGCTCTCTTCCTTTTTGGGATTTTCATATTTTAATCCAAATCCTGCCATCTAACACTGAGACTGATGACGTTGAAGGGGGATAAATCACTTTAGAGACCACCTAAAGCCTCTCCTGTGATTCATCTGTCCTTTCTGTCTTCTCTTGGAGGAAGATATTACCTTCTAAACATTTTTTTAATTGAAAAGATAAATATAACAGCATTACCAAAAGAAAGAATGTCCTTAATCCCATTATCTTAATACAACAATTTTAAGTGTTGCATAATTCCTTCGCAGTCCTACATATTGTTTTATAGCAGTTCATAAACCATTTTACATTTAGCCCCCACCCCCCACTTAACATTATAACTCAAACACTTCCTGTGTTTTTTTTCATAGTTATGGTAATAGAAGTAGAACATTCCCCGTTGTTACTGTACTGTAACTCCATCAAGCCTCTCTCCTGATACTGGACATTGGGTTGCTGCCTCCACCCTTTCAAAAGAATTACGTTTCTCGTGATCCCATCTCCTCTTAGCTCTGAGAATTTGCTCTGTCAATGATCCCTCTTTTGCGTTGTATTCTCTCATTGTCTTCAGACACCTCTTAAATGTACAAGGATGTTCATTCTTGTCTATCCTAAAGAATGTCACAACCCTGCTACCTACCATTCTGGTGGCCTCCGCCAGTTCTCAGCCGCTCACTTTTTCACCTCTTGCTATTTGCCTCCCCCAGGCCATCCCTCCACCATTTCAACGCAGTATGAAAGTGCCTCGAAAAACTGAGAAAAGGATGATCATGTGATCCAGCAATCCCACTTCTGGGTACAGTCAGTCTGTCAAAGAGATATCTGCAGCCCCATGTTCACTGAAGCACTGTTTACAACAGCCAAGGTAGAGAGTCGACCCCGTGTCCACTGACAGACGAATAGATAAAGAAAATGTGGTGTGTGTACACAATGAGTACTATTCAGCCTTAAACAGAAGGAAATCCTGTCATTTGTGACAACATGGATGTACCTGGAGGACATTATGTAAAGCAAAATAAGCCAGGCACAGAGAGTCTCTTTTTAATGACCACGTGGTCATTAAATCCAAAGAGGTCTTCTCAGTTCTGTTGTCTCGACATTGACCATTCCCTTTATTTTGAAGCTTCCTTCCCAGGCTGCTGGTGACACCACACTTCCATTGTGCTTCTTGGCTTTCTCTCTGGATCTTTCTATGCCTTTTTCATTCACTCGTCTTCAGCCTTTGCAGAAGGAAGGTCTTTCTCGAGGGCTCTCCTTGGCCCTCTTTTCTTTCTTTCCCTCCTCTCTTTCTAGGCGCTGTCACTTACTCTCACATCTTCAGCTAATAACTCTGTGCAAATGATTTCCACCCCTGTGGCTGCATCTCCCCAGCCCTCACCGCACCTTCACCATCGCTGGCGTTAGCACAGCTCCCTGGTGCCGGCCCAGACCCACAGCCAGCACACTAGCTCCTCAGTGCCCCGTCTTTTCTCCTCATCCAGCCTCTCCAGCAGACTTCCTTTTTACCTGTCCTTCTACGTGTGGTCTCAAACCCTCTGAATCATCGTTTATTCTTTTCTCTGTCCATATCTCACCAGTTGATTTAGCATCCAGAATGTGGCTCATCCATTTTCTAATTTCCATTCAAACCCACAAAGTTTTTATTTAAAAAAATTTGAAATACAAAAGCAGTATATGCTGATTTTAAATTCAAAGCATATAATTTGTATTAGTCACATGCAATATTATTGTAATCAGATGCATTGTTATATAGAGTGGAATGTGAGCATTTTTCTTAGTACATTGACTCCCCAACTCCTCTCCAAATTCTGTTTCTTTTCCCAGTGGCAACTACTGTTTACACTCATACTTTTTTTAAAAAGTGGATTTACAATCACAATCACACTTTTTTCCATTAATAGAATTATACTATACAGTATCTTACTGCCACTACCCCCATGTAATATGTGAGTCTTTCATGGAAGGGAATAGAAAGTTCAGAAATGGATCCACACATTTTGAGAAAGTATAAGGTCAATTCAATGGTGAAAAGATAGTTTTGCAACAAATGGTAATATAACAACTGGACATTACACACAAAAAATTAACTTTAACCTTTCAATGTCACAAAATGTATAAAAGTTGACTCAAACGGGTCCTAGACATAAACATAAGAACTAAAACATTAAGTTTCTAGAAGGAAACATAGGAGAAAATATTTGTAACCTTGGGTTAGGCAAATATTTTTTAGATAGGACATAAAAAGCATGAGCTAAAAAAGAAAAAAAATTAAAAATTGGATTTCACTGAAGTTAAAAACTTCTGCTCTTTGAAATATACCTACACTATGCTCTTTGAAATTAAATATACAAAACTATGCTCTTTGAAATTAAGAGAGTGAAAAGATAAGCTATGGGCTAGGAGAAAATATCTGCAAAACACAAAGATACCTACAACTTGGTAAGAAGAAGACAAATAATCCAATATAAAATGCTTAAAAGATTTGAATAGGCACTTCATCAAAGAAGACATATCAATGGCAAAAAACACAAGAAAAAGTGCTCAACATCATTAGTGTTGAAGAAAATGCAAATTAAGACCACAATGAGATATCATTCCAAACCTACTATAATGGTTCAAATAAAAAAACCTAACAAAACCAAGTGCTAACAAGGATGTGGAGCAACTGACACTTTCGTATCTTGCTGGTGGGAATGCAAAATATACTCCACTTTGGAAGACAGTTTGGCAGTTTCTTATAAAGTTAAATTTACATTTACCACTTGATCCAGCAATTCTACTCTTAGGTATTTATCCAAGAGAAATGAAAACATATGCTCACAAAAAGACCTGGAAACAAATGTTTTTAGTAACACTATTCATAATAGCCAAAAAAACTGGAAACAACCCAAATGTTCATCAGTTGGTGAATGGATAAACAAATTGTGGTATATCCAGTCAGTGGAATACTACTAAGCAATAGAAAGGAACAAATTACTGATACATGGAATAACTTGGATGAATCTAAGACATGAAGCGAAGTAAAAGAAATAAGACACAAATGGCTATACACTGTAGGATTCCATTTATAAGAAATGCCGGAAAAGGCAAAGCTGTAGAACCAGAAATCAGATCAAGGGGGTAGGGTAGAAGATAGACTGCAAACTGGCACAAGGGAACTTTTCAGGGTGATGGAAAAGTCCCATAGCTTGAATGTCGTGGTGGTTATAGGATTTCATAGGTTTATTAAAACTCATTGAACACTTAAAAAGGTGAATTTTATCTGATTGAATTAACTGACTGAATTTACTTGGCTGAATTCAACCTAAAAGAAAATAAAAAGAAAAACCACATGTATTTGAAGTGGACCTTCTGAGCCAAGTAGAAAGCTGATTTTAAATTTCGACAGATAAGGCCAAATTGTCTCCCAAAATGGCTTCCACCAGTAGAATTTGAGAGTGCCTATTTCCCCAAACTGTTGCACAAATGGATATGATCAAAATTTTAAAAGCATTTGTTGGTGAAAAATGTTATGATCCCTGATACTTCATGCATGCAGCATTGAAATCTTCTCCTAATTGGTCTCTGCATTTGCAGTCTTTTCTCCCTCCAAATCATCTTATATATTGTTAATAGAGTAATCCTTCTTGTACTTAGTTCTAATAACATCTCAAAAAATCTTTAATGATCCACCATCACCTACAAAATTAAGTCCAGACCCTTTAGTCCTCCTTGTTCTACCCCAGCATCCTCTCTCTCTTCTCTACTATACTTCTCTAAGTCAAATATCTGTCTCATCTCTTTTAGTGAGTGATTAGAAAGGATGACTCTTAAACTCCTAGTTCGATGGTTCTTACTCCTGACCGCACATGGGAATCCTGGGGAGCTTTAAAAAGACAAGGTTGCCCTGCCCTTTTCTGTAGAGATTTGGAGATAAGTGGTCTGAGGTGTGGCCTGGGGGTGGTCTGTTTTGTTTTGTTGGTGGAGTCTAGGTGATTTTAATTTGCAGCTAGAGCTGTGAAGCACTGCTCCAGCTGATCTGGCACATTAGCTAGATAGATGTCATGCGTTCCTGCTTTTATGTCTTTGTACCGGTTCATTCTCTTCTGGAAAACCTGTCCTGTTCTCCTTAGCGGTCCAGGCCCTCCTCATCCTCCAAGGACGCGCTAAGGCTCAGCTCACATGCAACTCCACACAGACGCTTTGCTTCGTCCCTCCTCCCAAAGAGGATTTCTCCCTTCTTTGAACGTTGTTTATAAACTTTCTTCTGGCATTTATCATGTTCTGTTTTGTAATATAGTTTTTTTTTTTTACTTATTTTTTTCCTGTAAGATTTTAAGCTCTTTGAAAAAACTGAACCAATTAATCTTACTGACCACTTAGCACACTACTCTGTAGGGCACTTACTTAGTAGGGGCTCTGAGTAAATATTTTTTGAATGTTTATTCTTCCTGCTTCTTTACTTCACACAGTTGTTCCCTCTGCCTGGCACCCGCTTCCGCAGATATCCCCACTGCTCAGTGTTACCTTATTAGCGTGATCATCCCTGTCTACTCTATTTATTAATAACACAGTAACACTGTCCCTTCTCACCCTCCTTTTCCCCCTTTACTAGTCTCCAAATTGCTGTCATCAGCTGAATATTCACTCATTTATCACCTGCCTCCTCTCACTGGCATGTAAGCCCCATGAGGAAGGGCCTCTGTTTTGTTTGCTGTTGTACCTCCAGAGCCCACTGCAGTGCCTGCCTACAGTACCTGCTCAAGAAACAGTCACTGAATTTAATGAATGAACTTTATGGACATTTATCTTATTTTGTATAATTCTCTTCACAAACCACAGTTAGGCAAGGTAGGCATGTCAAGTTCATCACCAGGTAAGAACGTTCGAGGTTTGAGAGTAGGGTTAAGTATTTTGTCCACATTCATCAACTTTTATGTGACAGAGCAGAGCACAGAACTCAGCTGTCCTGATTCGTGGTCCAGGGCTCTCAGCTCTACCCTCCGCCTTCCAACCATCCTCTTGCTGTTTGGTCTGTCAGTCCTTCCTTCCTATCCTTGCCCAGACCCACCCCTAAGAACTGAGGGACATAGGCTGAGAGGGCAAATGGGAGCTCACACACCTTACATCAAAGTACCAGCAAGTTATGTGCCAAGCAAGCAAATTATTAAACATGTCTATTCTCCTCCTTTCACAAATATATACCTTCATCATGACCTGGTAGGCTGGATTCAAAGGCAGAATTCTCAGACTCCTTGGAGCTGTGAGCAGGACCGTGGCAGCCAGGTTGCCATATGAGTATGGAGCTTGCCCGACCTCTTCCCAGCCCTGGCTCTCTGCCTCCTTCCTGCAGGCTTCACGCGCACATCTGCAGACATCCTTCTTACCGGTCCAAGTTCCACCGCTCTCCTGCAAACCACTGCCCCTTGCCCACCCCTTGGGACCATCCATATCTGCTGTTGGTCCAACCTTGAGAGGACAGACTTGAAGAAGAGCCCACATGGGCCTGGAAGGGAGCCTGGGACTGAATGGGCAGGGAATTCTGCAGTCCTGGATACTCAAGCATGGGGGAAAATGGGCTGCTGGTTGGGGGTAGTTTCCTGGCTTCTCAGACTCTTTGTCCCATGGGGAGACGTGCGGTTGGAGCAGGCCCAGAGTGGGGCCCTCTAAAGCAGGACCCCATTTTGCCTAGGTGTAAGGGTGGTACTGATCCTACCTCCCCCTCCCCATGCCAGACTGTAAGCCTGCTGAGGACCCAGGCTGATTCTCCTCCTCCCCCAGAGGGTGTGTGGTTTAACTGGAAAGCAGGAGATGAGAATTCCAGTTGGGGCTGAGTCTTATGGAAATAAACCAAGCTCTCTGGCTTTTTTATCTATAAAATGAGAATTGGATGAGACAATCTCTAAAATTCTTTATAAAAGATTCTTCTTTTATAGTCCCCCACAGCACTACGAATTTACAGTAGGTGCTCAGAAGCATTTGCTAGATTTATTTGTTGCGTAATTTGGTACAAATGCCCTAAGGCTTTGTCTGAATCTTTCTCGCAGACACAAATGTGTGTAGGCGTGTGTATTTATATATACATGTGGGGTCATGTATGTGTGCGTGCACACTGCTCGCACACCCCCTCCCCCCTCCCCCACGTGCCTTGCACCATTCGTCCCCCACAGGCTGCAGTCACACCACCTACCAGCTGGACTCTTAGAGCCTGGGAGACATTTCCCTAGACGCTGAGGCAGAATGCTTTAAATCTTAACAGAGTAACATTTAGTTTCATGCCTTCAGAGCTGGGAGACTAAGGGATCCTAGGGATCTCACTTGCCTTGGAGAGTTGGTGCCCATGAGTCATTTTCATTATCTCAAAGTTCTGATTTTTATTTTACTTTCCAACTGATGTCAATCCCTTCTTAATGGTGGGGCAAACATTTCATTGTCCTTGAGTTGGCTGAGAATGGAGGGGGAGCCTCCTTTTTCTGACACCCTAGGGTCTAGCATAGGTGGAAATCTGCAAGGTTGGATCTCTTCACTGCCGGGGTGGACGCTCTGGTTCAAATCAATAAATGTATCATGAGGGTTTACTGGTGCTATGGGAAATCCTAAGCAAGATGACACCATATTCGAACTTCATATTAATTTAGTGGGGGAAACAAAGCATAAATTCCTAAAAGATAAAATAACACAATAGGACAAGACAATTCAAGAATCACCCCAAGACAGTGGTTTGTGGTCCAATGTGCTGTTTATACAAGAAGTTCAGAGAATGAAGTAAAATGTGTGAATAAGAGGTCCCAGATCAAGGGCCATAGTAATCCCGGGATCAGACATGCCCCAGTGAGCAGTCTCCACTTAGGTACTTACCTGAGTGTAAGTAAGCTCCAGACAAGGTATGCAGAGCTCTGTTCAGGGTAAGGGGGTGGGAGGATAGGGTGGAGAGCAATTGCTAAAAATAGGGGCTGTTTATAATGGGGGGCATAATAATGTACAAAAAATGAGTACCATTAACGAAAATTATCTTTAAATTTTATTCTCACTTTCCTTGAAACTAACAGGTAGGTACTTACAGAAGGAAGTATTATCGATTCTCTAATAATCTCACCAGTGCAAGCCGCCCAGTTGGGTTGGAGCTCCAGGGCTGGGCCTGGTAGGGGGACCCGACTGAAGGCTAACCAGGATCCTTTAGTGAGTGTAGATGATTCACATCTTCCACCGTCCACCATCGTTTTTTGGACAATAAGACACTGCCCCCCATACACAACTTTAGCACACCAAGGGGATGCAATGATTCAAAACGACCAAGTCCGCCTTCCAAGACCTTTAAACCATCAGGCATCTTCAGAGTTACACGCCTGGCACACAGTGGGTACTCGACTGATGTTAACTTTCTTCTCCAGGGTCCTCGTTTCCTCTGGGACTCCAGCCTCAAACTGCCTCGGGCATTCTCTCCACCTCCCAAGAGCGCTGCTCTCCCTGAAGAGGGCCTGGTCGTGCGGGGGCCTCTCCAGCTCTGCTCCAGTTCGCCAGCAGCCGCCTGCCGGCCGAGGGCCTACTACGCGCGGGGTCCTGCGGGGCGCTTCCCAAAGACGGTAGAGGTGGCGGGACCTCTAGAAGCAGAAAGGATGGGTAGAGCTGCGCGCGCGCTTTCCTCAGCCCTTCACTGCACGCTGGGCTCTGGAGAAATGAGCCCGACTTTCCCCTGCTTTGTCCCCTCCGCAGCCCCGAGGCTGTCCTACGAACGCAGGCGCTCCGCACACACCTGCTGTCCGCACGGAGTCGGCGGGAGAGGAGGAGCGAGAGGCCCGCCGCCCTCCGGGCTGGCCAGGCTCCCCGGCTCGGGCCCCTCCTAGCGGGCCTGCCCGCTCCCGGCGCCCTGGGCGAAGGCGCAGGGGCCCCCAGGGCGGCGGGATCCGGCGTTAGGTGCCGGGCCGGGGCGGCGCCAGCCCCGTTCCCCACGTCCCCTCCCGGAGGCGGGTCCCCGGGAAGGGCTGGGCACGGTCCCCGCCACCGCCGTGCCCGCGTCCCGCGCCCGCCGCCTGGGCCGCCCCGCAGGCAGGCGCCGGCCGGCCGGGAGGGGGTGCTCGCCTCCCCGCGCCCGGGCCCGCGCGTTGCCGGGCAGCGGCTCCGAGGCTACGAAGGGGGCGGAGCGGCGAGGCCGGCGTGCGGCTGGCGCCCCTGTCCGCGGTTCCGGCCCCCGGCCCGCCCCCGCCTCGCCGGCCTCCCTCCGCGCCGGTGCGCGGCGCCCCGTCCCAGCCGCAGCTGCAGCGGCCGCCCCTCCGGGCCCGAGAGCGCCGAGCCGCGAGGCCGGGCCGGGGCGCCGGCTGGGACTGCCGGGGGCGCGGCGCCGACGCTGAGCGCGGCCATGGAGGGGAAGCCCCGCGCCGGGGTCGCGCTGGTCCTGGGGCCGAGCGGCCGCGGGCCTTCCGCTCGCCGCGCCCGCCGCCGCCGCCCGGGGCTGCTGCTCCCCGGGCTCTGGCTGCTGCTGCTGGCCCGGCCGGCCTCGTGCGCCCCAGGTAAGCCCCGCCGAGACCCTCGGGACGCGGCCGCGACCCTGCCTGCCTTTATTGCTATTATTTTCAAAACCCTGGCTTTCCCCGCCCAGCTTCTTTTATTCTCCACGGCTCCCTCGCCCTCCTTTCTGGAGATGCTTTTCCATTCTTCTTGGGCCCAGCAAATAAAGGCACGGAGGAAATAAATAAATAAAACGGAAAAGCGAGCGGCTTCTGGCCAATCTTGCTAAAGGTCTACAAAGCTAGTCTCTTGTTATCTGTGGAGCCTGAGGCGGGTCTGGTGGCTTCATCTCAGAATATGCCTTATTTTTCCTGCAAAATGCAGGCACTGGAATGGTATTTGTGCAAGGGTGTATGATGTGGCATATCGAATGTTTTGGAATACTTTATTGTCGGGGTGAAGGTACATTTCGGTGTGTGCTTTAAAACAGTATTGCATTACCTTGAGTAGCCCAGCGTCCCCCAGATGCAGGCCGGCCGGCCGTGTCCCCCAGTGCACCAGGACACAAAGAACATTCAAAGAAAACCTCTTGGAAAGCTCCCTGGCCATGGATCTTTCCAGGGAAATAGCTATTGGTATTACTTCTGCAAAGGCATTAATACAATGGAGTGTGGAAATATTTTGATTCTTAAGTGTCAGGACATGAAAGGAGAAAGGGTTGATTTTATAATGATGCAATTTAGTGACTGTTCATCAGCGTGGAATTAAGAGGCATGATTTATGAAGAAGCATGTGGGTGCGTTTTGTTGTTGAGGAAATGATTTAATTCCTATTGCTTCTCTAAAATGTTTATTTGTCCACCCTGAGCATACACATAGGCTGGTCTGGAAACCGTCTCGGAGCTGACACACTGCAAGCCAGTGATTGCCCCAGCATATGCACTTGACCACTCTGAGGGCGGAAAAGGAAAGGTGGAACGAGCAGCCTGGGGTGGAGAGCTGCTGCACACTGAACAAAAAACAGCCATGAAAGCTACTCAGAATCCTCCCTTCTTGTGGGAGGAGGGCCAAAGGGCTGCCAAGTGGCTTTGGAAGGAATTGGAACACATTTGAAGGTGTCCCTTGGACCTTGCTGTTGGAATTACAACAACCAGTGCCACATAGGGGATGGTCTTCAGGGATCATAGAATGGGACCACTCCACTGGCTAAAGAGGAAACTAAGGCAGAAAAGTGCCTTGCTCAAGGTCACAGTTGTCACTTTACTATTCCCCCCTACTGCTGTTAACCTGTAGACAAATGCACACCTGAAGCCTCCACAAAGCTTTCCCATAGCTGAGTAGCTGGGGCTGACAGAGTGAGTCTGTTTTAGGCTGTATACCTACAGCTCGTGCAGACGACTTCGCCTAAACCTGACACCTTGAGTCTCAGTCCTGCTCCTTGTGAGTTCCAGCCCTGTGTGTCCAGAGGACAGGGGACAATCATGCAGGGTCTCTTGGCTTTAGTCAACAAAGAAAGCCCCTCTGCTATTAATGGATTCACCTGTTATAGGGCACAGCAGACTGTTTCCATTTCCTGCGTACTTCTGTGTGGCAGGTGCTGCATTTTATATAGATGATCCAGTCACATTGCGAGTTAGGCATCCTTATCTCCATTTTGCAGGTGAGGAAACTGAGGCTTCGGGAGTGTAGGCTGGTTTGGCTCCAGACTCTTTGCTACGCGTAACCTCCGTGCTTGACAGCCTTCCGTTATGATGTGGCCATCTGGATATACTGCAGAGATTGTGGAGAATATAAGTGTTTCTTTTGATAAATTTAAAATAAATAGTGGAGCTGTTTGTGCTATCCCTGCCGAACTTTCTCTTCTTTAGAAGTCCTTTCCTGTTTCCCCTCTACTTCCAATATAAACATTCAACCTGGAGACGTGAAATGAACTCTATTTCCATTCTAGAGCTGACATCATGGAAGTGGAGACTTTATCCTTTCGCTAATTTGTATATTAGGCTCCTCTGGTTTGCACAGCTGTCTCCAGGCTGGGTAATAGACTAAGAACTAAGAAGCAGAGGGCATGGCCCTGTCCTCAAGGGTCCAGATGGAAACGCCGAGCAGTGGGTAAGCAAGTACAGACGGCTGCACAGACCGTTCATGGGCAGGAAAGGTAGGGGTTCCTCAGGGGTGACCTGTGGACGGTGGCCCCCTATCCACTTCTTGAAGGTGTGAGGAATGATCTTCCTAATGTAGCTGGGCTGCTTGCAGGATGCCTGGGCAGTAGATGTTGATCCTGGAAAGAGGCTGCATTTCAGTTGTTTGGCCCATGTCTCCTCTCTGTGCCTCCAGGACCCTCCTCCTCCTAGTCCTGAGTGTTGTATTTTCACCAGCAGAGTGGGCAGGGGCTTTGCTGAACACTGCCATGGTGGGTGGTTCTCCCTCTAAAGCAGTGCTAGTGAGAAAATGGCATGTCTTAATCGTGGTTTGGATTTCCTGTGTGAGGAAGCAGTCCCTTCTGGGGCTGTCTGAAAACTACCTCCCCCTCCAGCAGGTTTCTCTTTTCTGGTTAACTTTTGTTCAGTGGAGTCCACCTTCCAGACGGTGCCCCTATTACAGTGTTTAGTTAACTTTCTATGCTGTATTGATTTCT
>NW_012143412.1:3708396-3725616 GCF_000956105.1 Propithecus coquereli | reverse complement strand
AAAATACTGTAATATTTTTGGATGGAGATTGACTTCAGGTAAGTGAAACCTCAGATGAGGGGGCACTACTGTAGACCATTTAATATCTTGCAGTTGGCTTTTCGCTGTTAGAACAGTTGATTTAAAATCGCTACATTGAAACCACTTTCTGTAATATGTTATTTGCTTGGTTTTGTTTGGGTTGGGAGTAAAAGGGCATAGAGGACTGCATTTTAAATTCTCACCCCTGGCCACTTGGGAACAGCTGCTGCAGTCCTTGTCAGGAATTGACTTGCTTAATCCTGAAAACAGAACCCAGCCAGGGCGTTGTTTAAAGTCCCTAGGGACCTGAGAGCCACAGGTTTTTTTTGTCAGGTCCTTGAGTAATAGAGGCAGCTAATTACTGTCATTCTAATTACACCAAGTTGATTTTCCCGGATAGGAAGACGCTGTTCAGCTGATCTAATTTGTTTTCAAGTTATGACCACCCACCTTTCATCTGGAGCTCACAATGATGTGATTTCTTTTTCTTGTGCTTAGGCAGCAGGATTTGTTGAAAGGTGACTTAGAAAACCTGGGTGTGTGCATTTCTGCCCATAACTTACTTTGTGACTGTGGACAAGTTACCTTGTCTCGGGTCTCCTCATCAGTGTAAGCAGGGAATAATGAGATTAGCTCTAAGGTCCCTTTTTCCCCACACCCAGGACACCTACTTTGCTTCCCTTATTTTTTCTCTTTGTCTCTTCCTTTTTCCCAACTCCTTTGACAATGCTTCAGGTATGCTAGTTCTGTGGCTTGATTGTGGCTTCAGGCATTACTTCTCCTCATTAGTGAAAATCTTATCTTGCTACCCAAAGTGTGGCCCACATCATCCCTGCCTGGTAGCTTGTTAGAAAATGCAGAATCTCAGGTTCCAGCCCAGACCTTCTGAATCAGAATCTGCATTTAACAAGACCCCGGGGTGATTTCACACACACTATTCAAGTTGGATAATCACTGGGCTAGGCAGTAGTGCTTCCTGTTCCAGCCTCTGGGACTAAGTAGTGCCAGCCTGGACTAACTCTGGAGCTAATCCAGATCCTCAGAGACCTTGAGACACCATGCCTTTGGGACTGAATACGCGTGAGTAGTGTGTAAGAGCCCTCTTCCATCTCATCAGGCAACTTCAGAGTAGAATGGTTGTCTAGACCTGCCCTGTTCATTCATTGTGAACACGTTAAAATACTTAGTGCTACCATACCAGTTGGGAAATAGCTGCTATACCGAATATCCCTTCCTCCCTACACCCAAGTGCCCTGGGCCTCCCTCCCCTCCTGCAGGACTCTTCTTCCAAGGACCCGCTCCTCCTACCTCACCAAGATCCAGCAGCTGAAGGGTTAATGCTCGGCACAGCATTCCCCTCAAGGACTCTGCTTTAGTCTTTTTGACAGAAGCCATTTTATCAGGTGTAAGGCCACATCTCATTGTGGTTTTATTTATTTAGAGACAGTGTCTTGCTCTGTCACCCAAGCTGGAGCGCAGTGATGTGGTCATAGCTCACTGCAGCCTCGGATTCCTGGGCTCAAAGTGATCCTTCCACCTCAGCCTCCCGAGTAGCTATCATTACAGGTGTGCACTACCACACGAGGTTAATTTTTTTTCTTATGTTTTGTAGAGATGGGGTCTTACTGTATTGCCCAGGCTGGTGTCAAACTCTTGGCCTCAAATCATCCTCCTGCCTCAGCCTCCCCAAGTGCTGGGATTACAGGCATGAGCCACTGCACCCAGTGTCACTGTGGCTTTTAATTGCATTTCCCAAATGATTAGTGATGCTGAGCATTTTTTCTTGTACCTGTTGACCATTTCAATGTCTTTTTTGAGAAATGTCTGTTCAGGTCCTTTGCCCATAAATTTAGAACAGCACCTGTCTGATTGGTCCCGTGCTCCTGCTCCATCTACTATTAGCTGTGTTGAGTGTCACCTGTGACACTGTGAATGTCATTCATTCATGTATTCATCCAGCCCACATCCAGCACTTTAAAAAAGTTTGTTGGTGTATTTGATGGTGGTTGAAGTCACAGACCTGGAAGACACTACTGAGGGAGACCATGGAGCGTTAGGAGGGAAGGTGGCCAAGGACAGAGGCCCCGGAAACTACTGTTAAGGAGAGAGAAAGAGGATTCCATGAACGAAACTGACCGTCGCAACAAAATAATGTTGTGAGAGCCAGGAGAGGGCAGAGAGTTCTTATATAGGTGAGGGATCCATGATGTCAAATGCTGCTGTAACTGTTTTTTGAGGGGTGGGGTGGGGGACACCTGATCAGGTTCACGTGGGGTACCTGTCAAAAACCCAGACTCATGGGCAGGCTAGCTCTACTGCAACAGGTGATGCCTGAGGATTTGTATTCTTGAAACGTTCAACAGGCTCTTTAAGTTTTTCTTATGCATGGTGAGGTTTCCGTTACTTCCTCTAACTTAATGGTGGCAGGGGCTTGATGGAAGTTTTACACCGTGTTATAGACTTGATCATGTTTGTGGGTTTCAAGAAAGAATCAGTGAAAATACAGCGGTTGAAAATTTAAGAAAGGGTAGAAGGAACTAAGGGATGATTCAAAGGTGGAGAAGTTCATGTGGGCAGCAGGATCGCCCTAGGAAGGGTTGGGAGGAAGTAGTATTGGGAGGAGGAATTGGAGGGGACTGGTGGAAGGTTGGGGGTGACGTCTAAGGTGATGCCAGGCCACATGCCACGTGATTTTTTTTGTCCTGTCGCATTTGACATTCCAGTGTGGCCAGGAAAGGTGAGCCCTTGGCTTGAGTCAGGGCAGGGGAATCACAGGGCAGGCGTGAAGAGCCGGGGGAGCTGAGGGGGCTGGCAGGAGCCGGGCTGGTTGAGGAAGGAAGTGAGCGGTGGACGAAGCAGGGACTGGGAGGAGGGGTGCGGCTGGGATCCGGGGCAGGCGTGCTGGGAGCGAGCTGCGCTGGTGTGCAGTTTCGGAAGTGGATCTCCTCTGGTTTTGGTCTTGGGTGATGAGCCAGGATAGGGAGTCAGTTGTCGAAGTGGGTGTGGAGGAAGGATTTTGGGGGAACAATCTCTGGATGTTCATCTCCGGATGAGGCGGAAAGGACTGTGAGCCGGGCACAAAATTCTCCCTGAACGAAGGGAAGTGACCAGAAGACTATGCGTGGTGGGGGAGGAGATCTCTCTTGAGTCTGTCCGCTTTCCTCTGCCGTCACCACTGCCACTGCCCTCGCTCAGGCGCCCGTCGTCTCTTCTCCGGGCTGCCGTCGTGGCCTCCCCGTCAGTTCTCGCTCCATCCAGTTCATCCTCCGCCTTCGGCCAGAGAGAACTCCCAGGAACAAACCTGGTCATGTCGCTTCCTTCTTGCCGGAACGTCTGTAGTGGCATCCTGTGGTTTTCAGCAGCGATCCCAACCTATTTGGCACCAGGGACGGGTTTCATGGAAGACAGTTTTTCCGCGGATGGACCGAGGGTGGGGGTGGGGAGGGAGGCGGAGCTCAGGGTGCTGCGCAGCTGGTTCCTGACAGGCCACAGACCAGTCCCGGGCACGGCCCAGGCCGGGGGACCGCAGGTTTTCGGTCTGAGTCAGAGCCGTGCTGTCCCCGGGGTGGAGGGATCCAGGGTGTAAGAAAGTGGACACAGTGGTGCGAGTATTCAAAATGTTGATGCTGAAAGGGGCCAGCAAGATCTTTCCAGCAGCAGAGGTGACATGAGGTGATGTGAAGATGAGCTTTGCCCTCCCTAGGTTGAGGTCCAGCAGCAGAGACATGGAGTCTCAACCCCAACAGCTGCATAGGGCCCAGCCCCTCAGGGGCCGGTGTCTGCTGCTCTGGGGGTGCTGCATTCAAGGAGTGAAATAAGGTAGGACATTAGGAGAGGGAAGTGGCAGTGGTGAGGTAGAGGCCACCTGTGCAGGTGGGAATAGGAGTCAGCCCGTCTGGGTGGGGCTGGAGACAAGCATGGCTGGACGGGGAGGCAGGGAGGGCAGAGGGAAGACTCTCGGGGCTCAGAAGGGATGGGATCCAGGCCAGGGGTGGAGGGATTCATTTTCGAGAGGAGGGAAACAGAAGGAGAAACAGGTGGCCCGTTCTGGGGACGGAGATGCATGGAGGAGCAGGTGGCTCCATTCGCGGAGGTGGTAGGTGGGGAGATCTGTGGAGAGGAGTGTGGGGTGGCATGGGGAGCTTGAGAAAATACAGCCGGCTTCCAGAGGAGATGGAGAAGAGATGTGTGAAAGAATTGTCAGGCAGCGGCAAGGCCCTGGTGAAGCTGAAAGCCCGTCTTGGTAGCAGGCCAGGCGGGCGCTCTGCTTGCTGCTCCGGCAGCTGCGGATGGCCCAGAATCTTGGTGGAAAGTGAGCGGGCCACGGTGGCCCTGGGCTGTCCCGGGCAGGGTGGTTGGGAAGGCTCCTCGCTCCTGTGGTTGGCCCATGGTTCACAGCCCTGGGGAGTCACCTGGAAACTCTGCTTGCTGCTGTTTTCTTCTTTGTTCTCCTGTCTCTTGTTTGGGCCTGTGGAAGGAAGTCCTCACCACTCGCTGTTTTGGGTGCTAGGATTAATTTTGGAGCCAGACAGTCTGAAGAGCTGCTTTAAAAACACTGGGTAAATATATTGCTGGGTTGCTTTCAAAGGGAAAGGCCCCAAACATACAAAACAAACGCTCTTACGGAACCAGCTTCCAGAGGAACTTGGGCAAAGCCCAGGAGGCAGGTATGAACTGGTGGGATGTTGCGAGGTCTTTGCTGCTCCAAGTGTGGGTTGCAGATGAGCAGCCGCAGCATCCTGAGGGCTTGTTAGAAATGCACAATATCAGGTCCTGCCCCAGCCCTGCTAAATGGACCTTTTGAAAACATCTCCAGGCCAGGTGTGGTGGCTCACACCTATAATCCCAGTGCTTTGGGAGGTGGAGGCCAGGAGTTTGAGATCAGCATGGGCAACAGAATGAGACCCCATCTCTACAAAACATTAAAAAATTAGCTGGGCATGGTGCTGCATGCCTAGTCCTAGCCACTTGGGAGGCTGAGGCAGGAGAATCACTTGAGCCCACCAGTTTGAGGCTACAGTGAGCTATGATTGCACCACTGCGCTGCAGCCTGGGTGACAGAGGGAGACCCTGTCTCAACAAAACAAAGCAAAACAAAAAAGCATCTCTACGTGATTTGTATGCACACTAAGGTTTGGTTTCTCATTGAGGCTGGGGCGTGTTTCAAAGATTTTTGATTGTTACCTAATTACTGGGGACTCCTTAGCTCGTAAAAAGCCAGCCCAGATTTCAAGTCAACAGGGAAAACTGAGGATAAGAGCAGTAGCAGGTTCAGAGCTGAGCTGGTGTCTGGCTGGACGTGCTGCTCAGAGAACTCCTGCTCTGAGTTTTCCCACAAGGTCTGAGCAAGTTCACAAGCCTTTTGTCCAGTCCCGAGTTCCCCCGAACTGGTCTCAGCAGGTGTTTCAGGGTGGTTGACTACCAAAAGCACCTGGACTAGTTCAAGCAAACAGGTGTTGAGACCGAGGCAGAGGCAGAAGCAACCCAAGTGTCCATCAACAGATGCATGGTTAAACAAAACGTGGTCTAGCCACACAGTGGAATATTACTCAGCCTTGAGAAGAAAGGAAATTCTGACACATGCTGCACCACGGGTGAACCTTGAAGTTGTATGCTGAGTGAAATAAGCTAGTCACAAAAGGACGAATACTGTATAATTGCACTTATATGCAGTCCCTAGAGTAGTCAGAGCTATAGAGACAGAAAGTAGAATGGTGGGTGCTAGGGGTTAGGGGAGGGGAATGGGGAGTTGTTGTTTAAGGGGTACAAAGTTTCAGCTTTGGGAGCTGAAAAGAGTTCAGGAGATTGGTTGCACAACAGCGTGAACATATTCAACGCTATGGAACTGTACACTTAGAAATGGTTAAGATTGTAAGTAAATTTTGTTATGTGTGGTAGGTTTTTTTTTTTTTTTTTTGAGATAGAGTCTCACTCTGTTGCCTATAGTTATTTTAGAAAACAACTACCCTGGAGTGGCAACTAGCTGGTAGGGTAGCTGGAGTGGACATTGGTCAGAGCTGGGAGCTACAACAGTCTGGGTGCAAGCAGGAGCACACCACAGTGCGTGTTTTGGAAGCCAGCTGGCTGAGGCAGGTGACAGGCTGGGATGGAGGGACGTCAGTGCAGATCAGCACAGTCCAGATCTGGAGGAAGGGTTGCAGTTTTCAGCCTGGCCCTGAGAAGAGGCTGAATAGAGTCTTAGGAATTTGTAAAATTAGTTTCTTCTTCCTAGCCCTTAGAATTGGGCTTTTAAATATTCTTATGCATTTTGAGAATTACAATAGCTTTATTGGCTTTTTCCTGATTATAAAAACAATGACATGTTCATTGCAATAATTTGTACTTGCTGTTCCCCCTGTCTGGAACATTCTTATCTAACATATTATCTGCAGTTTCCTCTCTTCCTTTAGGCCTCTGCTCAAATCTCCTATAATCAGAGAGGCCTTCCCTAACCCCATTTTAAAAAATTTTAGCAACCGCCTCCGTAATTCCTCTGTTCCTGCCTGCTTTATTTTTCTCCATGACACTTACCATCATCTTATATATATATATATATCTCTCTTTCTGTTTACTCTTTCTCCTTCCACTGGACTGTGGGCCCCACCAGGGCAGACTTTATCTGTTTTGTTCCGTATTGTTTGTCTGTGCATTCTGCAAGTCTATCCTGACGACCTGCTCTGTGCAGACACTGTGCTGGGCCCTTGGGATACATCAGTGGACAAAGTTAATTATGTGATGTGTTACTAGGTGGTAGGCGCTGTGAATAGCTTCAGCAGATGAGCAGCTGGGGACAGAGACTTCCAGTTTTAATCGTGATGGTTAGGGAGCCTCATTGAGAAGGTGGCCGTGTGTGTTTTCTCAGGCTCCCGTGACAAAGTACCACACACCGAGTGGCTTAAACAACAGAATTGTATTGTCTTATAGTTCTGGAGTCTGGGATCAAGGTGTTGGCAGGGCCGTGCTCTCTCTGAAGGCGCTGGAGAAGGATCTATTCCAGGCCTCCCTCCTAGCTTCTGGTGGTTCCTGGCTTGTGGCAGCATGGCTCCAGTCTAGTTGGTGTTCTTCCCCGTGTGTGTGTCTGTGTTCAGATTTACCCTTTTTATAAGCACAGTCATATTGGACGGGGCCCACCCTACTTCAGCATGACCTCATGTTAACTAATCACATCTGCCATGACCCTCCTTCCATGTTGGGACACATTCTGAGGTTCTAGGAGTTAGGACTGCGTATGAATTTGGGCGCACACAGTTCAATCCGTAACGGTGACATTTAAGCTAAGGTTAGAAGGAGGCAAGCGGGCAAGCCAAGCAGGTATTTTGGGGAACAGTGGTCCCAGCAGATGACATAGCTGGTGCAAAGGCTTAAGGCTGGAGTGTGGCCGGTGTCGGGGGAGGCAGCCAGTGTGTCCGAAGCAGAGGGTGGGGGCGGCAGGAGCTTGGGTATGAGAGGAAGTGGGCGCTGAGGATGGAGGATCTTTGAGGGTTTTGATCAGAGGGTAACGTAAATGTAAAATATTTTGCGTGTCGAATGAATTCACGTGGTACAAAAAAGGTATAAATTAGAAAGCAGTAACCACCCCAGATCCTACCACTCAGAGACAACAGCTATGACATCTTGGTGTCTCTCCTTTCAGACTTTTTTCCCACACGAATAAGCACATGCACATACATACAAAGCAATAGTGTCATATCTTACATGTTGTTTGACAACTTGCTTTTTTTCTCCTCACACTTTGTCCCGGAATCTTTACATTGTCAGGAACTATAGATCCACATCATGATTTTATTGGATGCTGTGGATGTTCTATACTTCTTTTAACTAGTTCTCTGTCGATGGATGATTGTATTGCTTTCAGCTTTTGCTGTTATAAGTAAACATTGCTAAGAGCATCACTGCACATATATCTTTACACACTTTTCTAATTACTTCCTTAGGAAAAATTCCCAGAAATAGAATTGCTGGACTAGGCAGTATGCACATATTAAATTTTTATACATACTGCCAAATGGCTCTCTAGAAAGATTGAAGCCGTCCACACTCTCTCTAGCAATGAATCAGAGTGCCAGCTTTGCTTCTACCCTCCGTATCACAGGCTGTTACCAATCGTTATCACCTTTGCCAAACTCACAGGTAAAAAATATCTCCGTTAAAGTGCATTTCTTTGTTAGTTGGCATTTCAGCCTTTGATTGAGGTCCCCTTTGCACTTCTTTCTCTAGTCCTGTCCTGTAGAAATCTCAGGTCTGACTTGGGAATAATTATAATACCCAAGAATTATAGAGTGTTTGCTATGTGCCAAACATTGTATGAGGCACAGCATCTGTTGTTTAATCTATACAATGATTCTGTAAGGTAGGTATTATTATTATCCCATTTTACAGATGAGGAAAGTAAAGCTGAGAGAGGTTCACTGACTTGCTCAAGGTCACACAGGGGGGCATGTGCACCCCCCAGACAGGATCTGCTGTAGAATGACTGCCGTAGAAGTGCCCACTCACAGACTTTACTTGCATAGCAGAGTGAGCTCTGTGGACCGTCAGTGTCATCTGTGGGCCCTGGCCAGCCTCCGCAAGTGTCAGTAGCCCTGACCGTGAAGTCACGGCCCAGCCTCACACATAGAAGTTGCTCACCAAACACGGACTATGGGAAATGGCCAAAGAAGCCTTTGAAAGCTACAGTATTGTGTGGAGGTGCATTTTGTTTTATTTCAGCAGATTAAACATTTTAACAATAAAAGTACTCAAAAAATGAAAATTCATATTAGGAGCCATATTCCATTTCCTCCAGCACAGAGGATAATATTTTTCTTAATACCGAGTGACATTTTCTTACTGTATTTCCTTTTTTATCTTGTCCTAGATCATATCCTTGTGGTTTTGATAAAATTTCTACTTTGTTTTGACTACTTTGTTTTGGTGTTTTTCTGTGGTTTGTTTCTGACAGCACAGCGTGTGGTTGTAATACATCTTCTTCGTTAATAAATTAACATACACTACTGGTTTTAAAATCAATTTCTCATTAACTTTGAAATTTTGGTGGGAGGAAGTTGAGGCCTTAAAATAAGTACCTTGTTCAAAACCCCACCAGTGCAGCCAGTGGTCCTGCTTCTTTTGTTTTATGTGTCCCTTGAGCCTTTTTGGCTCTTCATAAAACACAGCGTATTAACGCCTTGAGTTCTTGCCTAGATCTCGTGTTAAAGTTTAACCTTCTAAGTAATTTCCAGAAATCCTAGGCTTGCAACTGTTCTATTTTTTTCATCGCAGTTTATATTGACTTTACTCATTGACAGCTTTCAGATTCCTCTGCTCCCTCTTCCGGTTCAGTGTTCAGCTCCCCATGAGAAGAAAATGAAATATGCTAGTAGAAAATGTGCCCTATCAGTCAGGATAAACTAGTTATGCTGCAGGAACAACTCCCAGATCTCAGTGGCTTTCAGCTTATGGCTTCTGACACCCCCATGCAGATCTTTCTCTTCATTGCTTTCCTGCACCTTTTGAATTTTGTCCAATTCTGGAAATTTTGCTTACCGAGATTCTATATTTCATTCTTCCATCTTGGTCTTGGATATTCCAGTGCCAGAGCGCATGCCTGCAGGCAGACTAGGCGTGCAGTGGTCCCACACACGCATGCGTGATTCAGCGGACATCTACTGAGCACTCACTGTCATGTGCTGAGCACCGTGCTTGATGTTGGGATCCTCAGATAAACATGGCAGTCAGTCATGGCCCTCAAGGAACTCAACCTGGGAGAGACAGTTCTGTGCATAAATAACCATCCAACAATGTGCTCAGTGCTCTAATAGAGGACTGCACTGGTGACACAAAGGGGGCAGTAACTGATAGTGGATGTAGGATCAAAGAGCTGGGGGGCATATTTTGTTTTAAGATGGGATGTAAGATGGAGCATTCTTTCAGTGCTGAAAGGGGAGCATTGTTTCAGTTATCTATTGCTGCATAACAAATCACCCCAAAACTGAATGGCTTAAAACAGCAATGATTTATTATTTCTCATGATTCTATGGGTCAGGAATTTGGACCCCGCTTGGATGGATGTTTCTCTTGCTCCTTGAAACTTGGCTGGGGTCACTCACTTGGCTGCATTTGGCTGTCACCATGGCTGGGCTGGAAGGTCTGAGAAGGTTTCACTCACATGTCTCATATCTTGGTATTCCACACAAATCCCTTTCTCTTTCTATGTGGCTAGCTTGCGCTTCCTCATAGCATGGTAGGACTTGGGTAGCTGGCTTCTAAGAGGGATGAAGCAGAAGCTACCAGTCCTTTTAAGATCCTGGGCTCTAAAGTTCCTGAAAGAAGCAACCAGAACATTGCCTCTGCTGCATCTCTGTTGGTCAGACCAAGTCACAAGGCCAACTCAGATTCAAGGGCCAGGAGGGAATAGGAGCTACCCATTGATGGGTGGAATAGCATATGCTTAAGAATTGATGGCGGTCGCCTTTGGAGATGAGCTGCCACAAGACAAAATGGTTGAAGGTAATGGAGAGAAAGATTTAATTCCTGAAGAAAGTTCTTGGAGCAGACAGGAATAAATGATAATACTAGCAGGCACAATAATAGCAAACTGAACTTGAATGTGCACTTATCATATGCCAGTCATTCTTCTAGGCACTTGACACATACGAATTGTTTTAAGCCATTTAATCCTGACAACAACCCTATCGGGTACAATTATTAACCCTATTTTACAGATGAACAGCCTAATATACAAGGAGACGAAGTAACTCGCCTTAAGTCACATAGCTGGTAACTGAGAGGAGAGAGTCAGACTCCAGAGTATCCTTGGACAGGAAGAATGGTGCCTCTTCCACTGGGACAGGTGGGAAGGAGGGAGGGATGGGTGCAGTTGTGGGTGGATGCAGGTAAGGGGGTGGGAAGATGATGCTGTTGAGGAAGTTGATATCCAATAGCCTCTCTCTTTTTTTTTTTTGATGGTGGCGTGGTCATTGCTTAAGTGCGATGGGCAGGAGCAGGTTGGGTTCCGTGAAAAAAGTGCTTTATAATTATAGCATCTGTGGATCATAGGAGGAGGAATAGAGCAGGAAGCTACAGAAGGTTCGTTGAGTGGTCAGGGCCTGGTGGACCATTTGTGTGCAGGAGGAGTGCCCTCCCTCCGTCCCGTGGAGGCTGGCAGCCTCATGTCAGGGTGGAGAAAGCTCACCATGGGCTGATCCCAAAGTGGCTCTTTCAACCCACGGTAAGAGTCTAGTAGATCTGTTTTCTGCCCAGCTGCTGTGATTGCTGCACCAGTCCGTCAAGATTTCCTGTGGTAGCTCTCAAAGAGCAGCATTTCCATCATAGATTTGAAAAGAAGAATGTTGAGATCTCCTTGTGTGGACCCTATGAATGTTCTTTGGCCGTTAATTGAGTGCTCCTCAAGTGCCAAACTTCAAGTTTTGAGACTGCTCCTAGGACAACTTAGAATTGATTTTATCTACCTGGTGTGGGCCCAGAAGAGACCCACTTTTGGTGGCCAAAGGATGTGGGCATTGACTGTCACCCAGATCAAAGTGATGGGCAGATGGTTTCTGTTCCTTGAGCTGTGCTGTCGATGACCCACGGGGACCTGTCTGTCGCAGAACCACATGGGGAGTAGTTATGAGGGCGCTGGGAGAAAGACTGCATTTTATGTCCCATCCATCCCTTTTCATTGCCTGTATTGTGTGGGGTTTGCAGTGCCCCCGCAATTTCCCAGCATTCTCATTGTCTATGTTCCTAGAGACTTTGCTTCATAATAGTTTTGATCTTTGGAAAATCAGGGGATGCTGCTACATGTCTTTCTAGTCCTGCAGTGCCTTCGAAAGCGTTTCTTGAGGAGAGCACATGTAATATGGAAAGAACAGCTTTACTTTCAGAGGCTCCAGATACATTTGCATGAGGTGCCTGGCTCCAGCCTGGCGTATCTGGGAGGTTCAGCACTTTGTTGGCGTTGGAAGCATTTTGGCCTGTGTTTTTTGACACGTCATTTGCACTATCTCCTTTGCCACAGAACTCCTGGGGACAAATTCTGTTTCTCCTGGATTCCAATGGCCCAGTCAGCCTTTCAGCCACTGAAGTTGGGCCTTCACTCTAATCGCTGTTGGATTTGCCCTATCTCGGAGTAATTTTTTGATACAAACCAGATCTTATCCATGTTAAGGGCCCAGCAGTCTTCTCTATCTTTTGCCCTCTAGTTCTGAGAACTGACTCGGTCTAACACAGCCACGACATTTGGAATTGAAAATTGTTAGTCCTGGAGAACAGTGTTTACAGAAGGGTCACATCTGACTCAGAGGCACAGTTGCTCTCTGATCATCTCAGTGAGGCGAGGTTCATGCCTTTTGTCCTAGCAGTTCAGCTCTTAGGAATTTACCAAGTTACAACTCTTTGACAGTAAAATTTACATAAATTTATAAAGAAATTTGTGAATGGATCCTCTAATCCAGAAAAAAGTAATGTTTCTAACTTAATGTAAATTTAAATAAATTTTAATTATGACCAAAATTTCATGACATTACTTCATGCTGAAATAATTGATAACCCAACATCAGGGTTTAAAATGATCATAAAGATTACATTTTCTCCGTTTATAAAATCTGGGTTAATTGCGGGCTTTTTATAAGATATAAATATAGAGATCCTTTGTCCTATGCAGTTTGGGTCTCTCCACTGAAAACCTCCACTCCCTTTTCCAATGGTGGGAACCCTGTTAGAGTTATCTCTTTATTCCACGATGCCCAACACAGTGTATTACATGAGAAGGTGAATGTGTAAATAAATGGTACTTTTTCTAGTTGTTTATGGTCATGATTTGTGGTGGTCTTTAAGTTTCGATGTTTGGTTAGTTGCCGTGAGGGAATGAATTAATATACATGCGATTTTTAGAATTGTATTGAAGTCATTTGATTAGAAAATTATGCATGAGCACTTTGGGCCACAGTGCAAAAACAAATCTGTATTTCTCTAGTTGTGTAATTTGTACAACTATGTGGACAGGAACCGTTGCTGTACATACTGGTTTGTCTGGATCGTCTTGGATTGTTGCTGCGTGATCCCGGGGAAGTAGCCGCCATACACTGTTAGGGGTTGCTAAGCGGAAACCGATCCACTCTGGACCTGGGAGAGAAAGAATAGCTGATGGACGGTGAAATAGCAGTAAACTGAACCAGGGAGAGAGAAATAGAGTTTTGTACAACTGTCCCAGGCAAAGCTGTCATCCTGGGAAGTATGTGAGAGATTGCTAAATAGCTTCTGAATCATAGAGCTTTACAGCTGGAAAGTTAGGTAAATATTCATGTATATGTCAGTTTCCCCTTCTGTGGCCCTGACAAGATGTCCCAGGGCCTGCCACTTTGGGATCCAGGCTGTAGGAGTTGAAGAATATTCCTTCAGCGCACAGCTAACAGGATGAAGTTCAGCCTTCTTAATTCTACTTGAGATTCACATTTTGGGGAGAGAGCCTCAGGCTTGGGATAGGTGCCCATCCCTCGGCCAGGAGAGAATGAGTATCTTGAGGGAGGGTTGTACCTGGATTGTATGCCATGGTGGAAGAAATAAGACTAGGGGGATGAGTGCCAGCCAGGCCATACCCGCCAGTGTCCACTCCTGTGGCCTGTGTGTGTGAGTTACATGTCCACCTATGTCCAGCACATGTACACGTGCACACAAATAATCATAAACGTGTGTATATCTCGAGGGGACCACTCTTGTGCAGATGTGGGGAGACTGAAATATGTATCTACAGTCATTTTCACAGAAAAATGCAAAACATAGACACACAAGTACATAAGGAAGTTTGTGTGTACAATGTATAGGTTAATAGCATTATATGTAGAGATAGATATGCAAGGAAGTGCTTAAATACAGACACGCTCACTCATGAGTTTGCACCCAGAGCAAAATGCCTGGGCACTTGGAGAGGAAGGCAGGCTGAGTAGTAGAGGCAGATAAAGGAGAGAGAACAGGGGACCATAGAGACAAGGAAGGGTCAGCCAGGGGTCCCCTGGCTCGGGAACACCAGTTGGGTCCATAGTTATTTGCTTTAACAAAGTAGTTGGCCAAGATTGATAATCTGACTTTGGGTTTCTGCTTGTGTCCTTATCGATGGGCCTCTTGGCTCTCTTCCTTGCTAGTGAGTTCTCTGAGCTCGTTTGATCAGAAGCAGTGTGATGCCACAGAGGGCAGTGTCTCTGGTTTGTTCAGGCTTCATTTTCCTTGATCTGCCTGTAGTAATAGAACAGCCTCTTCCCCACTTTCCTGCCTCACTGCCCGCTTCTCCTCCTGCCGTGTTGCTCTGGCCATATGGTGGTTCCCCATATGCGAACCACATTGAACTGTTTACATGCCTCTGTGCCTTTGCATATACTGTTCCGTCTGCCTGGAATGCCCTTTCTCCTCCTCATTTGTGTGATTTTACTCCTGCCTCAAAACCACCTCCTCCAGGAAGCTTTCCAGAAATCCCAGAACAGTTTAGATGCCCCTTGTTCTGTGTACCTCTATCATAACACCGACACCTGTGTTAAAATTGTCCCTAATGAGCTTCTTGAGGGCAGAGATCTTGCCTTATTTACTCTGTATTCTCACCACCTGGCATCATGCCTGGCACAGAGCAGGCCCTCAATAAACATTCGTTGAATTGCTAAATGGATTATTGAAAGAAGGAATGATTCTATGAATGAGTGATTGAAAGTATAAATGATTGAATGACCCAGAATAAAAAATGACTTGGTGAATTCAATACTGGGTGGCTTCTCCCTGGACTTGTGAGCTGCTTCATAAAGCTGGGCTTCCTTTTCTCTTTCTCTTCCCCTTACCTGCTTTTTCCTCCTGAATCCTAACTCAGAATGCTTTTTCACACCTTCTCTTCTTTCTTGACCATCTTAATTACTCTCTTGGCTTCAGGAGTCGCCTTCATGTGGTTGAACCTCAGAACTACATCTTCGTTCTAGACCTATTCCGTGAACTTAAACCCCTGTGAGTGATTAGCTGTCGTTTTAAACAGAGTGCTGTCAATGTCTGAGTTGGCTGCATGTTGATTGTTTTCTCTGTTGGGATAAAAAACAGCTTGTCTCTGATTATAAACGATACTCATTTTTAGAGATATTTGGAAAATACAGAAATAATATTTAGAAGAAAATAATCATCTTCATTTCTACCAACTAGCAGTAACTATTACACAAACATTTTGATATGCATCTTTCTGGTCTTTTAAAATATGTATATAATAGACTTTTTTCATAAAATGGGATCACAGTATCTATATAATTTTGCTTCTTGCAATTTTCATTGTATTGTAAGTGTTTTCCATGCCATTATATATTCTTCTTGAACTCCTGGTTATTTCTTTTAGGGTAGGTTTATAGAAGGAGAATAACTGAGTCAAAAAGGATAGACTTGAAAAGAAAAAACCCCGTGTGGGTGTGTAAGTCAGAATGCTTTCCAGAACAATTATTCCAAAATATGCCGTGTTGGGGATTTTAGAAGTAGATTTATAGTTTGTATAGTCAAGTAATTTTCCAAAAAGAGAACACTTGGACTGTTGTTTTTCCCAGCCCTGTTGTGTTTTTATGTTCTGTCTCATCTCTCTGATACGCATACATGTGTTCCCATAAAGGAGTCACTACCCCACGCAGGAAGATTGAGAGCTGGGAAGCCAGGGTGGGTGGCATTGGGGATCTCAGCTGCACCAAGGACAACCAGCACTGTTGTGTCCTGCAGGACTGACAGTATGATCTTGTGCAAAAGGACCAGGGCTGGAGGAACACGGGGCTCTTTTTTGGAGTCTCCAGAATGGAGGTCTGCTCATCCTTCAAAGCCCAGGCCAAGCTGTCTTTCCTGTTCTCACTTTGTATTACAGTGATTTATTTTGAAAAATTGTGGTAAAGTACATATAGTATACAATTGTATCATCTTAACCATTTTTAAGTGCACAGTGGCATTAAGCACCTTCACCTTGCTGTGCCACCGTCACCACCATCCATCTCCGGAACTCTTCTCATCCTGCAAAAGCAAAACTCTGTACCCAACTTTCATCAACAACTTTCCATTTCCTCTCCCCCCAGCTCCTGCAGCCACTGTTCTGTCTCTGCATTTGACTCCTCTGGGTACCTCATGTAAGTGGAATCGTACAGTATTTGTCCTTCTGTGCCTGGCTCATTTCACTTAGCATAGTGATCTCCAGGTTCACCCGTGTTGTGGCGCGTCTCAGGATGTCCTTCCTTTTTCAGGCTGAGTTCCGTTGTATGTGTGGACCACATTTTGTTTATTCGTTCATTGGCCAGTGGACACCTGGGTTGGTTGCTTCTGCCTTTTGGCTTTTGGGAATTACGGCGATTTATGTTTTAATTCTGTTTTGGCTGCCAGGCAGTGGACACTGCAGGGCCGGGGGAAGGGCCACGTGTGGGGACGTATCCGAGTCCTGCCACCCTCTGGTCCCATTGCTGTCTCCCTGTCCCTCTGGGCCCCCCTGCTGCTGCTTTTCTTTCCCTTCCTCCGCCTCGGTCCTCACCATCTCGTCCAAGGCTGTCTGGTCTCTTCTGCCGCACGTGGGTCTTCCTGCAGTTCTCGCACAATGTCACCCTTCTCCCAAAACTTTAGTAGCTCTGCTCGGTCTGGTTCCCTTTCCAGGAGAGGCAGAGGCTTCCGTGAGGCAGGTGGGTGGTCCGAGACAACATCCAGAGGGGAGACCGAATGGAAAACTGACTGTGGTGTGTCTGTTGGGGGTGGGCGCCCAGGCAGAGGAATTACCTGACAGACGAGGGGGAGGAACCAGATTGTTTCTGGCCGGGGAGCAGGAGCCTGGCCGGTTTCCCCCGGCTGCCGTAGGGAGCCTGCACTTTGGCAGGCGGTGGCTGTTGAGGGTGCCAGCTTGTTCAGTAAAAGCCAAACTGCTTATTTCGGTGGGTCAGGTCCTCTGTCGTGTAGCCCCCTTCCCCACCCAATCTCCCGTCATGTCCCTGTGGGAACATCTTGAACTGCCTACTCTGTTTCAGCCCTGCCTCCCGAGGTCTGTATTTTTTCTTCAACCTCTTAGTCATGCTATTTGCCCCACAGGGAGCGCCTGCCCAGGGTCCCCAGCTTTCGAAATTCTGGCCACGTTCAGCCCAAAGTCCAGCTCTTACTGATAGAATTAAATTGCTTGAATGCTCTCTGCTCGGTATTCTTTTAGCAGTTTTTGTCTGCTATTACTGTACATTCATTTGTTCTCTT
>NW_012143412.1:3665753-3695745 GCF_000956105.1 Propithecus coquereli | reverse complement strand
GAAATGCCTGGGGCATTACAGACGGTGACGTCGGGGATTCCAAAGAATCGGGGACCTCTGGATGCCTCCATACAGGACTGCTGTTAGGCCTTTTTTTTTTTTTTAAAGTTAAAGTTCTGTTTTAGAATATCATTGGTCTATGAGAGACTTTTCTTCCCGTCCCTACAGCCAAGCAAAAGAAAGAGTAATTGTATCGTGACAGTAGAGTGGCTTAAATTCTCGCTAAAGATGCCCTGTGTTTCTTATTTAAATAGCATCAGTAATCAAGAGTCTTTTTCTTGTAGAGGCCACTGATTCCTCTGCAGAAATCAACTAAGGCTTACATACAAGCAGAAAATGATGTTTTAAAGAAAAAATTATAACCAGTGTTTAAAAGCAGAGAATAAAAAGCCCCACTCAGTAAATGTTAATTGTGAATGTAATATATATCATTTGGTTTCATATTATTATATGTTAAACCAGTTAAAAGGAGAAAAGGGAGAAGATGAGGGAGGCAGATAAGAACTTGGGCACTGGGAGAGGCAGGCGAGAAATGTCAAGAGATGAGAGCAGGGAAGGGGAATTTGTAAATTTAGGGATGAGAGACTCCGTTTAAACACATTCTTTGCCAGGCTTGTTGTTGACCTAGACTGTGCATATATTTTTAAATTGCCACATCATATGAAAAAAAATCCTTTATAATCTTATTTAAAAAGTAGTCTGTTTTAAAAGATGATTTTAACCTGCCTGGAAGAAAACATGTTAGCAACCTGGTTTTAAAGTGGACGCGGTCAGAAGTCAATCACAGTCTTTGGGCTGGATGGCACGAGTGACTCCATGCTTTAAATACATAAAATTGGTAGATGCAGTATAAACATAGCCAAAAAGGCTCATCAATCTCAGAAGCAAGTAATCACCTTTGTGGCCCCGAAGTGGTGTAGAGCTACAAAGTAGTTAGCAGGGCCAGGGTCAGCTTGTGCCAGGTGGAGGGGTTTGGTTTGCACAGTGCAGCTGGGAGCTAAGCACAGCAGATGCTAACGGCTCAGAGCTTGTACCTTAGACAGCAGCTGTCAGCGTGCATGGATTGGGGCGTTAATAAGGAGGTGATTAACACCTTCCTTTCAACAAGCTCTGGGAACTGGCTGGAAGGACAGGGATGGGATGTCTTAGATGGGGCTGGCGCTAAGGCACCTGGGGTGTGTGTTAAAATGTGCATTCCTGGGTCCCACCCCGTCAGAGAATCTGGAGAGAGGAGGTGATTCTGAGAGCAGGAACACTTTTTGAGAGACATTATACTGGTAAAAAGGGAAGTCAACTTTAGAAAAATAATAGCTTACCAAATTAAACTGAGATAAGGATATCTAATCTGTACCTAGGAGTTTTTGTATTTAGCCCTTCGATTGACTACCTTTAAAAAAATTTTTGGCAAAATATGCCTAACATAAAATTTACCATTTTAACCATTTTGAAGTGTACAGTTCAGTAGCATTAAGTATATTCACAGTGCTGTGCAGTGGTCACCACTCTCTAGTTCCATTGCTCCCTCCCCCTTGCCCCTGCTTCCTGTGTCTGTGGGTTTGTCTATTCTGGATATTTCATGTAGATGGAATGATACTGTATGTGTTTTTGTGTGTGTAACTGGCTGCTTGCACTTAGCATATCTTTTCAAGGTTAACCTATGTTGAAGTATGTATCAGTCTTCATTCTTTTTTATGGTTGAATAATGTTGCATTATATGGATATACCACATTTCGTTTATTCGTCCATCAGTTGATGGACATTTGGGTTGCTTTCATGTGTCAGCTGTTGTGAATAGTGCTGCTGTGAGCATTCATGTACAAGTTTTTGTTCGAACACCTGTTTTCAATGTTTTTGGGTATATCCCTAGAAGTGGAATTAGTGAATCATATGATAATACTGTTTGACTTTTTGAGAGACCACCAAACTCTTTTCCACAGTGGATGCACCAGCAATGCGTGCGGGTTCCAATTCTCTATGTTCTTGCCAACACTTACTTTCCGTTCTATAAAATATGGCCATCCTATGGGTATGAATTAGTATTATATTGTGGTTTTGATTTGCATTTCCCTAATGACAAATGATGTTACTGAGCATCTTTCCATGTGCTTCTTGGCAATTATATTGCTTTTCAGTTAGAAGTTATTCAGATGCTGGGGCGGTGTTGGTGGGGCATTGGGAAGATGTTGGTCAGAGGGTACAAAATTTCTCTTAGGGGCAATAAGTTCAAGAGATCTACTGTGCAACATGGTGATGATAGTTACCAGTTGATAACAATATATTATAATCTTGAAAAATGCTGAGAGAGTAGATTTTAAGTGTTCTAACTACAAAAAAGACAGCTATGTGAGCTAATGCATATGTTAATTAGCTTCATTTAGCCATACCACAATGTATATATGTTTCAAAACATCATGTTGTGCATGATAAATATATACAATTTGTCAGTTTAAAAAAAAAGAATAAAGGAAAGAAATAATTTTAAAAAGTTACTCATTTGGGTGGTGTTTTCTTAACACAGGTACTAGTTTTGTGTGCTGTGACTGGGACGGCAGGTGCCGGGGGCAGACAGACCAGGGCGCTAGCCCTGAGTCTTTGGCCGGGTTTTGGGCAAACCAAACTCTCTGTGCCCCCTGTCCTGTTGTAAAGTGGGGATGACGGTGCCTTCACTGGAAGGCTTCGTGAGACTTCAGGGGTACCTGTAAAGCATCTAGGCACAAAGTGAGCACTCTGGAATCCTTGTCATTGTTGTCACAAATGAGGAGATCTATCGATATATCCCTACCTCTCTCTTGTGGATCTGACAGACTGCCTCAGCCTCCTCAGCGGTGGAGGGTACACAGTCTAGGGGGACACATGTTAGTTGCCTGTGTGGTTGCGTGAGGCCCCAGGCAGCCCTTGGTAGGTTGCTGGGGGGTAGCAGGCAGGTCTTTAGGTCCATTGTATTCCTTGCTTGAGTTTTCTCGCTTCAGGTCCAGCCTCCAACTTACCCTGGCAGGTAAGGTCGTGAATGTGTTCCCAGTCCAATGCCTAGGAAAGCTAGGCAAAATAGCTGGGAAAATTCACAAGCTGATCGTATATCCTTTATTTTGGGCCAGGTACAAGGTCCTCCAGTGGCAGCGCCCACGTGTGGTCACGGTGCAGAGCTGACCCTGGGAGCTTGCCTCATGCCCCTCTCTGGCTTTGGTGTCCGAGGTGTTACCTTCACTGTATTGCTCTTTGGAACGTTGTTTAAATTTCCTCAAGTTGATGGGCCTGTGTTGAGATGCAGTGAGCAGAGCTTTAAAATTGTGAAGCTGTTGTTAATATATAGAATTGTTTGCCTTGTAATTATGAAAATTTCTGTGCAGAGCTGTTCAAGAATGATAATCTAGAAATTTCCTTTGCAGACTCTCAGTACACCTCTCCAGAGGGGCAGTGTGGTACTGTGGCCAGAGCAAGGGATTTTGACAGTGGGTGGATCTGGGTTCAAATCCAGGGTCAAATCACTTGCCGGTTGTGGGACTTGAACAACTTTTGGAGCCTCGGTTTCTTCACCAAGGAAGTGAGGATTACGGAGCACAGTACCTGGCAGAGTGGTCGTTGTCGTCCACATGAGCCTATAAACCTCAAAATTGACCATCGCAACATTTTTTTAACGTGGTAAAATATACATTACATAAAATTTACCATCTGAATCATTTTTAAGTGTACAGTCCAGTGGCATTCATCGCAACATTTTTAAGGTTTCCTAATTTCTTTTTTGGAGTTTTTCAGGCTCCCTCATCTACTGATCCTTGAACGTTACCCGTGAGGGCAGGTCTGTGGCTTCCCCTTCCCCACCTTCTTGCACCGGGCTGGGCAGTGCAGTGGAGCGCCAGTCGCTCTCCCAGGCTGGAAGTTCCCTAACCGAGGGGCAAATGTAGGCACCTAAGAGCTTGGCTATTAATAGAGGATTTCTCAGGATCATTAAATGATTATGCAGAAGGTATTAACTAGCCTCTGTCTTTGGAGTGAGGAATATTCTTGCTTCTCTTCACACAGGTATTTTACTGTTTATTAACCCTTCTCTGAGTATGGGATAGGGAAGAAAAGGATTCAGATTCTTTTTTGCTGTTTTCCAAAAACTCTAGTTAAGGGGTTTGGGAAGAAGAGTAAGTTGAAACTGTTGTAACCATTGTGTTTTAAGGTTATTTTAGTACTTCATTAATCTGTCCTTTGCAGAGGTACTAAAATAAATGTTCTGCTTTGGAGATATTCTGACATTTCTATTTCCTCCTTCCCTCCTTCTTCATAAGTGTCATAATTCCTAAGATCTACCTTTTTCTTTATTCACTATCTTTTTGGAACTTTGAACTTCAGGGGAAGGTGGGGGGCTTTACTCTAATACATTCACAGAGTCAGTGATTTATCTTAATTTTTTAAAAGTGCAATACAGAAATCATCATCTTTGTATTGCATTTCTAATCAGGTGACTAATGAAATGTTCTAAAACACACACAAATATGTTATTGTTTCAGATACTGAATAATTATTATTCTTTCTGTAATTATAGCTTTGTGCATAGGAATATCTTTAATTAATGCAGGCTTAAAAAAAACCTAACCTCCCTAATGAAATAATGGATATAAGCAATAATCACCAGTAACTGCTTAATCATTAGGTGAAGATTTGATGGGAAGCCTTATAATAGATGGAGCAGGCTGTCACCTCCCAGGCCCCTAATAAATTTCAGTATCACTCACTGCAAGTGAGATATCCAGAAACTAGGCACCTCTTGCTGTGATGCAATGGGAAGTACAAAGGACCACGTAGAAAGTGTTTTACCAAAAACATTGATCTTGAATCTAATGAAGCCTCTTGAACAACTACCAGTTTATAGGAAATTTAGAAGAACATGTTAAATGACACCATGACAATATAGTCAGCTAAATATAGAATGTGGGCTGTTTATAGGGACAAATGACCTTTCTTTAACAACTAAATATTGAAAGCTTAAAAAAAGAAAAAAAAAAAAAAGAGGGGAAAACTGTTATAAAGTAAAGAGACTTAAGAGACACATGAACCAAAGCAGTGTGTTTACCTTGTTTAGATCCTGATTTGAAAAAAGCAGTTGTACGATTGTATAAAAATATTTTGAAGCCATAAAGAAAAACTAAGTATAAAATGGGTAAGTAGATGATGTTAGGAACTATTTTTAAATTTGTTAGGTGTGATAATTATACTGTGGTTATGATTTTTAAAAAGTCCTTATCAGAGATGCGGAAGTATTTATTGAAATGAATGATACTTGGGATTTGCTTTACTTTTGTTTGGGAAAAAAAAAGTTGATGGGGTTCAAGCTGGGTAATGGGTTCTGGTCTTTCACCTTTTCCATATGTATGAAAATTTCATAATAAAAAGTTAAAAGTGCCAGAATTATTGGCAGCATTTAAACATTTAATTGTAAATAGCAAAAACAAATATAAAACTCTCCACACTGGTAGGACTTCAGTTTCAGGAAATTGCCTTTTGGCTTCTCTGTATGTTTTATCTGGTTAGTTTCTTGGCAAATTAGTATTTACATTTACTTCATGTTACTCCTCATCCTGAAGTCCCATGGAGCCCTCAAATAAAGCAAGAGAAGTCATAATTATAGATACTTAGAGAGTTAATTCTATGGATAATTGCTAATCAGTAGGCTCTTCATACCAATAAGCAGGGAGAAGGGGAGGGGGTTGGGAAAGATTGCCAGTGAATGGAAATAAATTAAGCAAGGATGAGGATTATTTGTGTCTTGACTGAACTGAGTTGTAGAAGTGTATGTAAATAGCTTGTGTTGGGTGTGTGTCTTAGTCTGTTTGGGCTGCTATAACAAAACGCCTTAGACTGGGTAATTTATAAACAACACAGGTTTATTGCTCACAGTTCTCAAGGCTGGGAAGTCCAAGATCAAGGTACCATCAGATTTGGTTTCTCGTGAGGGCTTATTCCTCAGAGATGGCGCTTTCTATGTGTCCTCACGTGGCAGAAGAGGCAAACAAGCTCCTTCAGGCCTTTTTATAAGGGCACTAATCCCATTCATGAGGGTGACGTCCTCATGACCTGATCGCCTCCCAAAGGCCTCATCACCTCGGGGGTTAGGTTTCAACATGTGAATTTTGGGAGGACGCAGACTCTCAGACCATCGCAGTATGATTGCTCACAGTGGCAGAACACCCTTCAGTGAGTGTATCATTGTAGGGTTTTGAAGTTAAACTGTGCCCCCCACCCCACTTCCTTGATGGTGTCATTTGACTTCGACAATCATCTTTCTGCAGATAATCACCAATCTGTATCCTTGGCCCAAATTGCCCTCTTGGGCACTAGAATCACATTTCCATCCACCCCAAGTTGGTTCCTTGCCTTCCACGTGAGCCTCGAGGGCCAGGCTCTCTGTGGTGGCCCCGCACAAGTCACACGAGCCATTTCCACGTCTGTCAAACTTTTTGCCACTTCAGGCTGCTGCACACGCCATCCCCTGTGACTAGAGCAGCCTTCCACTCCCCTTCTCTCTTGGCTCCTCCTCCTTTCTTGACCTTCCTGCACGTCATTCTCCATCACGGCACCTTGCTCACGAGCAGGGGGCCTTTCCGTCTTGGTTACCACCTCGTACCCTGTGCTGGGCTCACGTGCTCAGTAGGTATTTGTTGGTAGACTGTGGGCTGAACACGGGAGACAGACTGATGAGAGATGCAGCCTCTCCTTTCATGCAGCTCACAGTCTACCAGGGGAGGCAGAGGCGTGAACCAAGAATATGACTTAAGGGTTAGGAGAAAAGCACAGGCAGGGTTCTGGGAAACACGGAAAGGGGTGGAGGCGACAGGAGTTAGGGGAAGAAGGAGGGGCTGGTGGAGGGAGCAGCCTTTGCATGGCAGTGAGAGAGCACCCGGGGTGTGGGCTGGGTGTGGGAGGGTGATGCCAGCAGGACAGGCACGAACAGAGAGCTGGGGACTCTTGTCTATCAGTTGAGGGCTGTGGATTTCTGAAAGCTAACAACCACTGAAGGGTTTTAAGAATGGGGTGACATGGTAGGATTATTTCCTTTCTTCCTTTAGATTAATCTCAGATATACAGAGACAGATTGATCAGGTCAGCATGCTAGAAAACTCCAGATGGATTGGAGGGGCTGGAGGAGGCTGCAGAGTTTAGGGTGGGTTATGACTCGTGGAGAGAGATCACAGCACTGACTCATTTTGGTAGCTGGGAACACACACCTCTGATCAGGGCTGGGACAGTTAGAGCATTTCTCAGCATGGCTTCCTGTGGGCCCCAGCCCCAGGGCTTGGGGTGCGCTGGGGGTGGTCACACATCTCTAGTGACACTGTCTGCACAAGGTAGGGAACTGTCCTGCTGGAGGTGCGACCACTGTTTGCACTTGGGCCTTACCACCCTGCTCAAGAAGCTCTCTAGAAGCCATTGGAAGGAAGGTTCAGATGCTCTGGGCTCTCTTGAACCAAACTCAGAGTGAGCGAGGAAGCAGGTGGTGTCCGTGGTCTCAGAACACCTCTCTGCGTGCTGCGCTGCAGTGTGCTGGAAAGCCCTTCTGCCGTGGAAGCTGTGCAAGGCAGAGTTCCGAGCAGGTCCTTGTGAGGCCCCAGATTAAGTGCGGAGGGAGGGACGTGAGAGGTGACGGCACTAGAAGGACTTGGCCGTGAGCACAAGTTAGTCATTGGCAGATGGGGAGGGTTGGGTTTTGAGGGGTCTGCTGGATACCCAAGCGGAGTTGTCTAGTGGGCAGTTGGAGCTGTGACTCCAAATCACCTTCGACTTCATTCTGTCTCGCCCCACCCTCCCCATCAGCAGCTAGGTTTTAGCGTCTGTTTTACTTTCATTGGGTCTCTGACTTGGAACTTCCTTTCCGTTCCCCGCACCGTCCTGATCGCGCTCCTCGCCCCACCCGGCGTGTGATGGAGCGAGCTCTGTTTCATGCTTCTCTCCGCTCTGCTAGGTTGATTTTTCTTCAGGATAACTTTGATTAAAAGGCTGCTTTGCTCAAAATATCCAGTGGCTCCCCATTGTCTGCTGACATTCTCACAGTCCTGAGCCAACTTTTCTAGTATTCTCTCCAATAAACCGAGCCACTAGTGTTTGTTACGCAAACACATCCCGCATTGTGCAGACTTGGTGCCTTTGTCCTTAAGGGCTGCTGCTTCTAGCCAAAATGACCCCCCCCTCTCTTCCAAGCCTCCTGTTCCCTTGATATAAAATAGGAGCTTAATTTAAAGCTGAATTAAGGAATAAGCTGTTTACTGCTTGTTGGAATTAGACCCCCCAGGGAGGCGGCGTGTCTCTGGTGGCTTTGTTACAGGTGTGTGTCAGTGTGGACAGTCGTCGCTTTGGGGAGGGAAAGTGCCTGGTCATGCTTAGTCATGGGATGGCGTGTGCTGCTCCACTCTGAGTGTAATCGGAGACAGGAGATTATCTGGGAGCTGATGGTGTCCTTTTCCCTGTTGTTATGGGACTGTGTTTTGAATTAAATTATTTTAGAAACAGATGCCTGGCAGAGAATTTTTTTCGCCTTTGTTCTTAGTGAATTGAGTATTTAGTTTGTTTTGGTTATTTAAAGTGCTGACAGTCTTGCTTTCTAGGTTGGCAAAAAAAGGATTGCATTTTATATAGGAAAGAATAAAACAAAACAAAGCGAAACAGAACATCTTTTAATGGATACTCTCTGTCCCTTGCCTTTAGTTAAACCAGCATTTTAATATCCTTATCTCCTCAAAGGAGAAAGTCATGCAAAGAAGGAGTCCTTAAATCCCAAGGTGAAGATCCCAAGATGAAGTGTGTACTGATGTTTTAAGTGTAATAGTGTGAATTTTTAAAAAGCTTTGCGGTACCATTATTTCAGTATTGTTTGGCAGTTGTCGTTTTCTGAAGTTACTCATGAGTTCTCTTCATGTTTCAGTGAAGCCACTAATTGTTATCTGTGTCCCCATCTCTAGAGGAGGAAAGGAAGGTGTGACTAATACAAAGGATTTTTCCAGGGGAACTGAGCAAGCTGGGGATAGAACAACACCCAATTCTGTTCTCTGTGGAATGTTCTGGAGTCTTTGGCCCTGTTGTCCCACTCTCTGGCTTGTACTGCATTATACTAGTGCTGGAGAGATGTGCTTTTTATTAGCTGGGAGTTTTCCAATGAAAACTGAAGCTGCCCACTACTGACATACTGGCTCTTTGTAGTTTTGGGGACTCCCCTTTCTCTTGCTGGGGAGTCCCTCGTCGTGTGAGGATCAGAGGGCCACAGGGTTGGTGGGGCAATGTGGCATGTGACTTAGGCTTGGCCAGTTGGACACTCCCAGCTGTACTTCGGCTCTTGAGGGGAGAAGCCATGAAGCAGAAGAGCGGAGAGTCCATGGGCAGTTGCACCAGGGGCAAACCCAGCTGTGGCATCGCCACGGACCCTCCCTGCAGCCAGACCCCAGTGAGCTTCTCAGCTGCCCGGCCTGTCTTGGCTTGTGACTGCTTTTTCAACTTGAGAAATAAAAATAAAATCCTAAGCCCCCCAACTAGTTGAATGGACCCCCCCTCTTGGCCAAGGTTCCAGAGAAACCTTAAAAGTGGAATTCCTGGCCACAGCAGGATGGTTGGACCCACCTCTAGCTTACGCCCCTCCCTGGCTAGCCGCTGTGAGGCTTTCTTCCCCAAGGGTTAAACAGAAACCAGCCCTTTGGAAGGACTTGCTCCACTGCTGATTTCAGCCAACCTTGTGACTGCCCCTCCCTTTCGTGGTTTCGATACAACAAACAACCCAGAAGCATTCCTTCCTGACAGACCACCGACCCAGAGTGGTTCTGGCCAGTCCATAGGCAGCTGCGCACAGAGGGCCTTCGTGTCCTCTGCTTCACCTTTTGACGTTGGAGGCTGAAAACTCCACCCTTGGATTGTGCTGATGCCGCCATTTTTTGAACATGTGACCCATAGAGAGGCACGAAGCTCAGTGGTGCACATGCAGTTTCTCCTTTAATAAATACTCATGGCTCCTCCTATAGCTTGTTAAATATGTATATTCAGCCACCCTGCTCAGCATAAATTTATGTTCCTTTTACCCCTCCCTCAAAGGACCTGTTTCCCTCCGGCTTCTGGCTGGAGGCTATACTTCCAGCCTGCCAGAGTGGCTGCCTGCAGGCTGCAGTCCTTTGTGGGAAATAAAGCTCTCCTTTCCAAATCTATGAACCTCATTGTTCTTCAGTTGACACACCTGAGTCTTCTGGTACATTCTGTGCACTCTCTGATGTCCTTCTGGTGAATTTGCCTCTTGCTCATGCAACTAGAGTTATTTCTGTTGCAAACAACAGAGAATGCTGAGAAAACTCCAGCATATGCATAGGGTCACATATCCTCCTACTTGAGAAGTCAGATGTCAACACCCATTTTTCATGTGGTGGTTTTTAGGAACCCTGTATCTCGCTAGCAAATGAGAGAACCGAGACCCAGGAGTGTGAAGGAGCTACTCCAGGTAGGGTGGGATGAGACCCGAGGCCCACAGGCTCTTGTTTCCGGCTGTCTCTCCCGTATCAGGGGGCCTCTGGTGTGAGTCAGGAAGCAAAATGTGAAATATGGCAGTTCAGACCTTTTAATGTTGTCTGTGACTTGTAAATGTCACGGAACCAAGGAGGTCAAAGGAGGATTTCAAAAAGAAGTTTTTAAATACTTGTGAACTTGAACCATTGGGGACATGCTGCAGTGGGGCACTTTTCATTCACCCTTAGGCCGATACTTCTGTGCGGTGAGCCTTTTGGTGACTGTTCTCTGTTTAAGTCCCCGTATCCAGCTGTAGCCTACACACTGATTCGGGAGCAGCAGTTTTTCCTCACGTGGGACATGGGAAACCTGCCTCCTGGTCTTAGGCAGCAGCTCCCATGGCCGAGCCGGGCTGTCGGACGACTCCCTGTCCCCCTCTTTTGGGGCTCTCCCACGAATTCCCCCTCTCCTGCCGCCCTCTGCCCCCTCCCCAGCCACGCCCTATTCTCAGTGGATGTTCTGGACTCCTTTTCTTAATAGGAAAAAATATGTAGCCAGAAGCCCTCAATTCTAACCAGAATGCCCTCAAAGTCTCACTAGCAAATCTTTAAAATTTACTGGCCCTGCACTCTCTCGCTGTCTCCTGCGGTTGAGGATCAAAGGCCTCTTCCTCTCTGGTTCCATCTCCCTCTTCCCTCCCAGCCACCTGGGTTCATCACTGTCTTTGGCATCTCCCATGTCTTTCTCTCTTCTGGATTGTTCCGTCAGCATTGCTCTAGCCCAGCACTTTTCAAAGAGGGGTTCCTGCACTTGCTTGGAGTCACCCACAGTGTTGGTTTAAAACATAAGTTCTAAAACAACAAGAACAACAAATACACACCCACCCCAGTTCCCGATTCCTATGCCCAATGTGCCTAATGAGCCTGAGTTATTTTAGTTTTCATTTTGAAAGAATTTCAGACGTATAGCAAAGGTGTTTAATTAATATGCAGAGTTCCCATGTACCCTTCACTCAACTTCCCTAATATTAACATCTTACATGATCACAGTGGAGCTATCAAAACTAAGCAGTTAACATGGGGACAGGGCTACAAACGAACTACAGACTTCACAGGGTTCCACCTGTTTTCCACCTCTGTTCTGGAATCCAGTCCCGACTCCCATATCGCATGTAGTTGTTATGACTCCTCAGTGTTCTTGGATCTGTGACAGTTCCTCGGTCTTTTCTTGTCTTTTATGACCTTGGCGGTTTTGAAGAGTCAGGTGTTTTATAGAACGTCCCTGGGTTTGTCTGATGTTTTCCCATGAGATTAAGGCTTTGCATTTTTGGAAACCTGTATCTTTAACCAGCTCCTTAGTGATTCTTCTCTCTCATCCAAGAACCAAACAACTTCCCGTCTTTTCCCCTCCCTGCCCCGCACAGTGAAGCCTCTCGTAATGTTGTCTGTGTGTTGCCTCCATTTCCTCATCTGTCATTCGTTCCTCAGCCTGCAGCAGCCTGGCTTCTGCCATCACAGGAAACCTGCTGTCACACCTCGGAGGGGCTCGCCTGCCTCCGTGTTCTCGATCTCTCAGGGTCTTTCAGCACAGCGACCCCTTCCCGAATACTACATACCTTTTCTGTTTGTCCCCTCACTTCCCTGGTTTCCCCTGTCACTTTTGCATGTTTATCCCAGGCTCAGCTATCCATCTGCTTACTTGATATCACCATGTGGATTTCCCCGAAATAAATCTCAGGCTGGTGCTTCTCAAAGTTTAATGGGCGCATGAGTCACCTGGGGATCTCGTTAGAAGCAGTTTCTGATTCAGTAGGGGCTCAGTGGGCTGCATCTCTGACATACTCTCAGGTGATGCTGATGGGCTGCAGGCTGCACTTTGAACAACGAAGTTCTAAACACACCACTGCAGGCCACTGTCATCTCAAGTTCAACCATTGTGACCACATAGCTGATCTCTCTACATCTCCTCTTGCCCCCGTTAACTTACTCTTCACACAGCTGCAAGAGGGATTTTTAAAAACCATTATTCTGATCATGTCGTTCTTGGGCTTTTGAACACCATTCCCACTGCATTTATGATGTTGTTCGTTGTCCTCAGCAGGTGGCTTCCAAGCCGTACACGGTCTGATCCCCTACCTCCTCTTACCCCATTTTGGAGGTTTTTTTTTTTTCTTCTTTGCCTTCCTTTTGGACATACCGGCCTTCTCTGTGTTCTTCAATGGGCTGTACTACCAATACCACCCCCAGCCCCATGCCCACCCTCCTGGCCCTTGAACAGATCCCACATCCTCGCCCATACAGTGCCACACAATGTGCTGGGCTGCAAACTCCTGTTTTTCATCCAAGATGAGATAGAAACTTAAACACAAGAATGTGAATTGACCCCTCATAGAGAATGCCATCTAGTTCAGCTGACTTTTTAAAAATTTTTTGAGACAGAGTCTCACTTTGTTGCCCAGGCTAGAGTGCAGTGGTGTCATCATAGCTCACTGCAGTCTCAAACTCTTGGGCTCAGGTGATGTGCCTAAAGTGTTGGGATTATAGGTGTGAGCCACTGTGCCTGCCCACAGCTGACATATTTTTGCAGCACGGCCTCCCCTCTGAAGAAGCAGTGTGTCGCTTTACATGCTGGCTCAAGCGCCTTACCTCGTTGCAGACCAGAAACAGAAAGTTTGTGGACCACACTTTGAGGAACAGTGGTCTAGGCCACTCTTGTCCACATTCTCACCTCATGCACATCTCCCCGCTACACTCCTACACGGCCAGGCACATTTGGTCTTAAATATGAAAGGCAAAACCTCAAAATGTTTAGAAGAGTAACATGATACCTTTTAGTAAAGGGAATGATTTCTTAAATCCTCCATCTTAAGACATTCACACATGAATCAAATAACAAAAGATTGATAAATTTGACCACATTAAAATTGAGACCTGTTCATCAAAAGACACCATAAGGAGTAAAACAACAAGCCACAAACTGGGAGGAATTATAACCGACATAAGATATTAGGATCCAAAATACAGGCGTACCCTGTTTCATTGTGCTTCGCTTTATCGTGCTTCACAGATACGGTGTTTTTTACAAATTGAAGGTTTGTGGCAACCCTGTGTCAAGCTTATTGGCACCATTTCTTCAATAGTACGTGCTCACTTTGTGTCTCTGTGTCACATTTTGGTAATCCTCTTATTATTTCAAACTTTATTATATCTGTTATGGTGATGTCTGATCAGTGATCTTTGATGTTACTATTGTAATTTTTTTGGGAGGCACGAACCACACCCTTATATGGCAAACTTAACCATAAATGTGTGTGTTCTGACTGCTCCACTGCTGCTCCCCGCTCTCTGCCCCTTTCGTCAGGCCCCCCTATTCGCTGAGACACAACAATATTGAAATTAGGCCAATTAATAACCCTAGAGTGGCCTCTTAAGTGTTCAGGTGGAAGGAAGAGTCACACATCTCTCACTTTAAATCAAAAGCTAGAAATGATTAATCTTAGTGAGGAATTCATGTCAGAAGCCAGGATAAGCCAAAAGCTAGGCCTCTTGCACCAAATACAAGTTGGGAATGCAAAGGAAAAGTTCTTGAAAGAAATTTAAAGTGCTATTGTGGTGAACACACAAATGATAAGAAAGCGAAGGAGCCTTATTGCTGATATGGAGAAAGTTTGAGTGGTCTGGATAGAAGATCAAACAAACCACAAGATTCCCTTAAACCAAAGCCTTTCTTCCAGAGCAAGGCCCTAACTCTCTTCAATTCTGTGAAGGCTGAGAGAGGTGAGGAAGCTTCAGGAGAAAAGTTTGAAGTTAGCAGAGATTGGTTCATGAGGTTTAAGGAAATAAGCTGTCTTCATAACATGAAAGTGTAAGGTGAAGCAGCAAGTGCTGATGGAGAAGATGCAGCAAGTTGTCCAGAAGACTAATAAGATCACTGATGAAGATGGCTGCACTAAACAACAGACTTTCAGTGTAGACAAAACAGCTTTCTATTGAAAGGAAATGCCATCTAAGACTTTCCGAGCTAGAGAGGAGAAATCAATGCCTGGCCTTAAAACTTTAAAGGACAGGCTGACTTTCTTGTTAGAGACTAATGTAGCTGATGGCTTTAAGTTGAAGTCAGTGTTTATTTACCATTTCCCAGGGCCCTTCAGAGTTATGCTAAGTCTGCTCTGCTTGTGCTCTAGAAATGGAACAACAAAGCCTGGATGACAACACATCTGTTTACACCATGGTTTACTGAATATTTAAAGCCCATTGTTGAGACCTACTGCTCAGAAAAAGATTCCTTTCAAAATATTACTGCTCATTGACAGTGTACCTGGTCACCCAAGAGCTCTGATGGAGATGTACAAGGAGACTAACGTTGTTTTCCTGCCTGGTAACACACATTCATTCTGTAGCCAATGGATCAAAGAGTAATTTTGACTTCAAAGTCTTATTATTTAAGAAAAACATTCGTAAGGATACAGATACCCATACATAGTGATTCCTCTGATGGACCTGAACAAGGTAAATTGAAAACTTTCTGGAAAGGATTCACCAACATTCTAGATGCCATTAAGAACATTTGTGATTTATGCGAGGAGGTCAAAATATCAACGTTAATAAGAGTTTGGAAGAAATTGATTCCAACCTCATGGTGACTTTGAGGAATTCAAGACCTCAGTGGCAAGAAGGAACTGCAGAAGTGGTAGAAATAACAAGAGAACTAGAATTAGAAATGGAGCCTGAAGATGTGACTGAATTGTAATCTCATGATCAAACTTGGATGATAAGGAGTTGCTTCTTATGGATGAGCAAAGAAAGTGGTTTCTTGAGATGGAATCTACTCCTGGTGAAGATACTCTGAACATTATGGAAATGAAGACAAAGGATTTAGACAATTCCGTGAACTTAGTTGAAGTGGCAGGATTTAAGAGGATTGACTCCAATTTCGAAAAGTTCTATAGGTCAAATGCTATCAAAAAGCAACGCATGTGCAGAGATATCTTTCATGAAAGGAAGAGTCAGGAGAAGAAGCAAACTTCATGGTTGTCTTCTTTTAAGAAATTGCTACAGCCACCCCAACCTTTAGCAACCACCGCCCCGATCATTCAGCAACCATGAACATCGAGGCAAGACCCTCCACCAGCAAAATGATTAAGACTTGCTAAAGGCTCAGATGATTGTTTAGCAGTAAAGTATTTTTTAATTAAGATATATACATTGTTTTTGAGACATAATGATATCGCCCATGTAATCGACTACAGTATAGCATAGACGTAACTTTTATATGCACTGGGAACCCCCAGAATTTGTTTGACTTTATTGTGGTGTTCGCTTTATTCTGGTGGCCTGGAACCTAGCCTCTGATATCTTGGAGGTATGCCTGTATATCAAGAATGCCTTTAAATCAGACAGAAAAAGACAGCCCAGTAGAAAAATGGGCAGTAGAGTTGAGAAGACACCAGCAGAGGCAACATGACTGACCAGCAGACAAGAAAAAGCTGCTCTATTATAATCAGAGAAATGCAAATTAAAACCATAAAGCTTCCCACCAGCCAGATTGGTAAAAATCTGTATGTCTTGGGATATCAAGTATTGGTGAGGATTTGCAGCAATCCAGCTCTCATGTATTGCTAGTGGGAACACAAATCACTTCAGCCACTTTGAAAAGTTACTTAGTAAAGTTGCAGATGAACATAGCATCTGACCCAGCAATTGCATTCTTATACATATACACATATGTACATAATACATACTTTAATATGTGTGCACCAGACAGTGGGTAAGAAAGTTCCTATTAGAAATGTTTGTAATAAAAAGAGGCAGAAGTCCAACTCTCCATCCGCAGTAGATGGATAAGTACATTTTGGCCTATTCGTCTGAGAGAATTCATGTTGACGTGAAAGTGGAAGAATTATAGCTACGTGCGAAAAGAGCCATGGATGAATCTAAAAAACAACGTGGAGTGAAAAATTAAGTTGCAGTCGAGTACATGCAGTTTAGTACCACTTTGATAAAGTTTGAAAACATGCAAAGCTGAAGACTGTATTCTTTAGGGATGCACACATGTGGGAAGACTATAAAGAAGAGCAAGGATATGGCAAATTCGGAATGGTGGTCACCCCAGTGGGAGGGAAGTCAGTGGGAGAGGGAGGTACTGGGGCATCGCAGGTGAGGGTAATACTCTTTTTTCCTCACATTCAGGTGTTCTCTGTATTATGTGTGTAACTGATACGTATGTATATTTATAAATAGTATTTCTTATCTACTTGATATTTGACAATAACACTAGTACCAGTTGGAGAAGAGAGTAACCTGGTAGGAGATATTGGTGTCTATTTGGGGTTGGAGAAAGACAGGGAAGACACTCTTTTCTAAACCAGGGAGAAAAATGAAAGGCAGGGAAGGGGGAGGGGAAGGAAGGTGTTAATAATGGCCTTAAAAACCTCCTCAGGACAACCTGAGAACTAGAAGGAGAATAAAAGTTGCTGAAGATTTGCCAAGTTGGGTAGTGTGGTTGAGTGATCGACTTACTTTTGTTTTTAAATTCTTAGAAATTCTGAGGGGCCAGGGGTCCTTGTTTTGTAGTAGAGTTAATATCCATAGAGAGGTGAGATGACTTGTCATGTTTTGGAAACTCCACAAGTTAGCAAAGAAGCAGAAATAATGGTGCTACCTGGATTGAACTCTTAGGGATGCTTGACGCTGCCGTCCCTGGGATTCCTAGGCCAGATCTCAGAGGAGGCTTTTTCCCAGTGCTCATACTGGCACTGTAGACCGTGGGGCCTCCCAGTCCAAAAAGCGTGCCTTTGCATAGATTTCAGTAAACAATTTAGAATGATTTTCAACTTAATTTCTTCACCAACAATTCTAATTCAGCGGACTGCATTGACAAAACGTGGTGTGGTGTGCAGAGCATTCATTCAGCTGCGGAGAGCACACTGACCTGCCTGTCTGGGCTGGCTCTGCCCCCGTGTGCTATTTTGAGCAAGTCAGCTTAAACTCTTTGAGCCTCATTTGCACTGCGAGGGGATTGGCCCAGGTCTTAAAGGATCCATTTAGCTTGAGAAGTCCGTGATTCCATGATTGACTATTTAGGGAAGATTTCCAGATAGAAAAATATGACTTAAAAAAAAAAGGTGGATAAGAACACCACATCATCTTGCCTGTGTGAATCTTAGACAAGTTCCTAGAGACAGCTGGGCCTCTCCCTCACTGATGTTTAATCACTGGATCAGTGTGGCCTGGCCCAGGCCAGTTCTGGGCTGTTACACCCAGCATGGCCAGCACCTGGCCCAGGAGGAGGTGCATGGTAGACACCCTATAAATATGGGTCGTGCGGCCTAAATGGGAGAAAGGGCCTTTGAGCTGGCTGCTGGGAGAAGGTGGCAGGCCTGCTGGGCCAGCTGGGAGAGATGCAGAAGCCCAGGGCCACGTCCTTCGCGTGGGCGTCACCGTCTGAGAGGCACTGGTCTCACCCCAGCCCTTTCCTTTCTCTGTAGTCCAAGAGAGAACCTTTCACTGTTTTGAGAACAAACGCTTTAGAGCTTGAAAATTGATCTCGAGGGCTTGAAATTAGAGTCCCTGACGCCTTTTATGTTGTGAGAGAGACTCACCTGGGTTTTCTAGCCTCTTCCTGAATTAACTACAGAAGTAATCCCCGGTGGCATTGCAGCTGCTGTCTCTTCAGAGCTGCTTTCTGTCTCCTGGGGCTTGGCCCAGAGAGAGAAAGAAAGAAAAAAAGCATCCCAGCTTGGCACACCTTCCGTTTCTTAATAGGTAGTTTTTGTGCCTGTCATTTTCTAGTCAGGATTTTTTTGTCCTTTTGGCCACTTTGTCTTCCCCATTCCCTGTCCTTGGAAGGCAGAGTTGGTTTAATTCTAACTTGCTTCAGATACTTGGGTTCATAAATTAGCCCCGAAATGTTGCTTTTGTTATTTTATCTCTTGCAGTTCTTCCGGTTCACTTGCAAATGTGTTTTTAATTCACTTTCAAAGAGATCTTGCTCCCCGTTCAGATCTTATATTTCAAAAACAAATTATATCATAGCGTTTTAAAACAGACACATAAAATGATTTGTCCTTAGGAAAACTTTCAAATTTATATGATATACAGTTTGACAGAACCTTGATTTTATTACTTCTTAAATTTGTAAATTTTAAACCTTTACTATAGAAAAGAACAGCTGCTGTTTTACCGTGGATGTAATAAGTATCACGTTTTCTTTTACTCATGCTTAGAATATGACAGGTAAGAAATAAAAGTACTTAAACAAGGAATCCTAGAGCCAGGTTGAATGGAAGACAACAAGTTATATTTTCATGAGCTGGGTACGGTGGCTCATGCCTATAATCCCAGGTGTGGGAGGCTGAGGCAGGAGGATCACTTGAGAGCAGGAGTTCGAGACCAGCCTGGGCAACATAGTAAGACCACTGTCTCTACAAAAACAAACAAAAAACGAATATCTTGAAGCTCTGACTTGGGGGTGGGGGGCAAGGGCAATATACATAACCTAAACATCTGTACCCCCATAATATGCTGAAATAAAAAAAAAGGGAATATCCTCCTTCTTGTATTGCTTATTCATTTTTAAAAGCTGTATTGTGGAGAAAGGAGTATGATCCTTTTAAGTAAGCAGTTTCTGTCTGGTGTAAGTTTGTGACTTTCAGATGCTAAGGGAACCAGCTAGAAATACTTTATCTACAGGACTAAATATTATTTACAAATTTTAGCATATACAGACAAATCTAGTCACAGAATTTTGTCTTAACTCTTGATTTCCATCTCTGCTAGTGAGTCACCAATACCTCTGGCTGTCCCGCTTTCAGCTTCTATGCAATTGTAAACCTCTTTAATTCCACATTGTATGTCTTTTGTAAACTCACAAAGTATATAGCAGTATTGTTCATTTGTACCATCAATATTTGTTTAGATTTAACCATATGTTTATCATCTATTTATTCTCTATTCCCTCTTCTCAGCTCTTCCTTCTGGGACAATAACCCTTCTTGGAGGATAGCCTTGTTTAGAAGCTCCTTTACCAAGGGTGATCTGTTGGTGTAACCACTTTTTGTTTATCTGCAATGTCATTATTTTACTTGTCAGAGAGTTTTCTGGTTATTCAAATCTAAGATCTCAGACATTTTCTCTCAGCACTTCGAGGATTTTGTTGCATTTTCATCTGTCTTCAAGTTCTGTGAGGTAGTTATCTGCTGGGTTAATTGCTATCCCTTTTTCTCTGACTGCTTTTCCAATTTCTATTTGTCTTTGATGTTCTATGGTATCATCCTGTGTGTGAGCATGGGTTTAAAAAAATTCACCTTGCCTGGGATTTCTAGGTCTTTCTGAATTGAATGATTCATGTCTCAGTCATTAATTTTGGAAAATTCTTAGCACTGTGTCTTCATATATTGTCTCTACCCTATTCCTTCTATTTTTTCTAAAACTTTGATCTAGTGTGTGTTGGACTGTCTGATCCTGTCTTCCATGTCTCTTAACTTCTCTTTTTTACATTTCTCATCTCTTTCTCTGTGCCCCGTTCTGAGTAATTTCTTAAGGTCAATCCCCCAGTTCACTAAATCTTGCTTTTGCTGCTTTTTATGTATATTGAGTTTAAAATTTTTAATTTTAGTATTTCTAAATGTTGTTTCTTTTCCAAATATTTCTGGTCAATTTTCATAGTCTCTTGCTTATTACTCATGTTTTCAGTCTCCTCTTTATTATTTTAAATGAATTAAACATACTTTAAAAGAATGTACCCCAAGTTCCAATATCTGAAGTCTTTATAGATATGATTCTATTTGTGTGGGTTTTTTTTCTTTTCTCATGGGATTTCTCTTGATTTTTGTTTATGATACCTAATTTCCCTAGATGCTTTATAATTTCTAATCCTGTGCTCATATTTGTCGCAACTCCAGCTGCAGGAATACCTTGATATCTGGCTCGAGAGTGTGTTCTTTTGGGGATGATTTATGTTAGCTTTTGATGGGCATTGGAGACCTGGTCCACTTTAAATTTTGATTCTCATCATACACTTGTTAGGACCATACAAGTAGTATAGGTTCCAAATTTGGGGAGACTTTATGTACAATAGTTGCACAAAGTCAAAGTTGAGACAGATACTTTTCTTTTTGATGGGGAGAGTGAGTTTAACAGCAGAAATTTATTGTCTCGTAATTCTAGAGGCTAAGTGTCTAAGATCAGGGTGTCAGCAGGGTGGGTTCCTTCTGAGGCTGTGAGAGAGAATGTGTTCCATGCCTCTCTAGCTTCTGACGGTTTGCCAGCAAGCTTTGGTGCTCTTTGACTCGTAGGTGCATCACTCTGATCACTGCCTTCATTTTCACATGGTGTGCTCCTTTGTGCATGTCTATGTCCACCTTTTTCCCTCTTACAAGGACGTCAGGCATATTGGATGAGGGACCCACCCTACTCCAGTCCAGCCTCAACTAATTACATTCACAATGACCCTGTTTCTGAATATGGTCCCCTTGTGAGGTCCTGGGGGTTAGGACTTCAACATAGGAATATTTGGGGGATACAGTTCAACCCATAACAGTGTCTTAGTCTGGGTTTTCCCCAGAAAGCAGAGTGCGAGACGAGGATTCACGTGCACATATTTTATTCCAGGACCCGATGCCAGGGAACGGAAGTGAGAGACTTGGGAGAGTTCAGCAGGGAAGAGGGAAAGTCAGCCCAAGGTGTTCTCAAGCCAGACACTGTTGGGACAGTTACTTTGTCTTGCTGTCATCTGAGACATGGATATTTTCCTTCCCAATTCACTCTTTCCCTGAGGGTACGGTACTTCCTGGGCCTCCATTTGTGGAAGATGGTCTTCAGTTGGGTTGTCTACTTGTCTAGGCTGAACACTTGCCACTGACTCCCCTGTGGCCTAAGCACCAGGTCATCTGGTTCGGTGTCCCCTTGGCCGTGTGGCTACTTCAGTGCCCAGCCACCGCCCCCTTCCCGCCCCCGCTTTATTCCTGTGCTCAGCGTGTTCGCCTTATTGTCTTGCAGGCTCATCCGACACTTAACAGGATGTTTTTAAGCATGTGTTAAGTGTTCTTCAGTGTTCCCAAGTGGAGGGTTTGAAGATCTCTAGTCTGCCATGTTGCCAGAAATAGAATAGAAATGATTCACTTAAAAGAAGAACAGTGTGAATTCAAGACTATCCCTATATTGTTTCACGTACTTGTGTCCTGATAGACTGTTGGGATAAGAGAAAGGAGAGTGTTGCTGTGGCTCTTGATGGTTGCTCAGGCCCAGCCTGGGCTGCAAGGGACAGTCCCGGACCCTGGGCCTTCATCAGTGGCTGGGCTGTCACTTGTCCTGCTTCTCTAGGCTACGTATCTAAATTACAGATGGAGGTAATTATTAAACTTATTAAATAAGGACAGCTGTCACAAAGATAAAGAATACAAAAGTTTGGGCAGATGATAGGATTTTGGCACATGTCAGAACTTGGTATCCTCAGACACCGTTCATTCATCGGACAGATGTTTATTGAACTCTTATGTCATTCGCTGTGCAGGGCACTGCGCAAACAGGTAAACAGCGCCCATCCTCAAGAAGCGCGGAGTCTAGTGAGCAGACAGTTAATTTCAATGGGCATGATAAGGCATGTGACAGGCAGAAGCCCCCGGAGAGCCACTAACCCAACTCTACAGGGCCAGGAAGGAGGTTATATCGATGCTGTGTCTGAAGGACCTGTAGGAATAACCCAGGTAGAGAGCCGGGGAAGGACGTTCCAGGTAGGCGGAGAAGAACGTGCAGTCATTAAGGCCAGCGAGAATTTGGATTTGGAGAACTGCAGGTAGCTCATTTGGCTAGAGCATAGCTGGGAGGATGGAGAGTGGGAGTGATGAAAGCTGGGCCTGCAGGTAGCCTGGGGCCTTTGTGTGGGAGCACAACTGGGAAACCATGGAACTCTCCCACCTGGGATCCCTGGTGCTGTCAGAGCTGTCTTGTTCATTTCTCTTAGGAGCCAGCTCCTATCGTGGAAGGGAAAACACGTGAACTTTGGAGTCCAGGCAGCTTTCTGTTCAGATTCCAGCTCCACGCTGTCTGGGTGGCCTTGTAATCAATTTATTTACCTTCTCTGAACCTCTCCTTCCTTGTGTGATGAGAGAGAATGGACTAGACAGCTTCCCAAGGCCGCCTCCTTTTCCAGTATTCTGTGGTTCTGTGGAGATGAGTCTATGTCGTTAGAGAGTAAGAGAAAAAGTAGGTAAATGTGTACACAAACACACACAGCTTAAGGAAAAGTAGTGCTCAGGTTTACGAATATTTGCAGACATTATCCTGACAGTAATTCTGGCAATTTCTGGCTTCCAACTAGCTGTTTAACTTCTAACTGTGAATCATGGATGTTTACAGTGAACGGGTGTTTGTCGAATGAGTACATTTTTGTGCCTGAAACAAAACGTTAGCAGCGTGACTTCCATGGCGTCACAGCTAACCCAGCTTTGATTTTCTTGATAGATGAGCTCTCTCTGGAACAGCACAACCTTTCTCGCTCCTCCGAGGAGCTCGTGCCGAAGAGAAGCCCCACGCACAGTGCTGCACAAGTGGCCTTAACGGAAACCGCCCCAGGGTCCCAGCGGAGCAGGGACCTCCGTGTCGTCTCCTCTCCATCTGCCACTACTTTTGATATGACCTTTTTTAACCAAGGAAAATGGACCCAAAGTACAGCCGACCACAGCACCTTTGTGGCAAGTTACATGTCGGTAACGAGCAATGAGGTGGCCATCGATGAGGATGAAATGGATAACTTTCTGCCAGACGCTCACTGGACCACCCCACGGCTGGCTTCTCCAGTGCAGTATATCACGGTCAGCTCGCCACGGCTGCCCAAAGACCCGTCGGAACCCATGCTCACTCCGGCACCACCTGTGATCTCTTTACACGATAGAGAGGTGACGTCAGCCTGGCAGACCACAGTGCAGGAACCGGCAGCACATGCCGAGTCCCACAGTCATTTCAGCGCCTTCCGATCAGCTTTTTCCACCTCCGAGGGCATGATTCCAACTCCTAGTAGGAATTTGGTGCTTTATCCTCCTGATATTTACAGTCAGTTATCAAGCAGGACTTTGCCAGAGATTGTGGCTTCCGTGACGAAGGAGGTGGAAACCACCCTCCTCTTTAGCTCTGGGTCTTCAGTGCCTCAGCCGTCGGGCGAGGGCATCACTCACCGGCTGTCCCCCTCTCTGGGGGAGGTCTCACGGCCTCCAGAGGAGGTTTCGGCCGCAAGTCCAGACAGATACCCTGAGGTGACCATTGCGTTGAGTCAAAGTCTAGAAGAAACCGTCTCTCCAAGAGCATCCCCTGCTGTGACTGTTTCCCACGCAGCCCTTGCACTCAGCAGTACACGTTCCGCTTGGGTTTCGACGCCCCTTGCGTTTGTACCCTTTTCTACTCAGTCAGCTGACGTTTCGTACAACCCCTTCCTTCCCAGCGGCTCCAGTGAAACGTCAGAATTGCTCGGCAGTTCGGTGGTTCCCGGTCACGCGGGCGGCACTCACGTCCTGAGCCCAGTGGTGTCTTTATTCAGGCCGTACACGTGGTGCGCGTCCTGCGGGGTGGCGTCGCCTCGGCACGTTCTGGCCACCAGCCTTGTGGAGAAAGACGTGGGCTCCGGGGATGGTGCGGAGACCCTGTCCCTGACCACGCTGGAAGAGAGCAGCGTCTCTCCGCGGAGCAGTGTCGTGGCGGACTTCTCTGAGTTCGAGGAAGAGCCTCAAGAATTCAATACGCTTTTCCCCTCGAGACCTATTGTCTCACTTTCTTCTAGGTCTGTGGACGTCTCAGACGTGAGCGTTGGCATTTCGGCTGAGGTGGATGTGAGCAGCGTTGTGACCACACAAGTGCCCCCATCCCTCAGCCGCCTCCCCGCACCAGCGTCACTTGGTCCTACTGCTACCGCCTCCTCTGTGGCTGAAACCCAAGTGATGCCATCCAGTGTGACCGCTGCGTTCTTCTTGGTCACCACCAGTGTTCTCCTGGACTCATCTTTCCCTGTCACAGCAAACAGAAACACACCACTGGTTGCCATCCGAGAGCCGAGTCTTCTTCCTTCTTATAGTTTGGTTCCTTTGGTAGAGTCTTCGTTTTTCCCTGACCAAGAAGCTGCCAGTTTTTTCGAACACAAACCTGGAAGCATTTTGGATTTCGCATCCAGCTTTTTCTCAACTCCCCCACTGGGATTCAGCAGCTCCGTCCTTTCCCCTTTGGAAGCACGTGCTTCTTCGTCTCTGACGTCAGGTGACTTGTCACCCTCCATGTCTCGGTCTTTTTCTACCTTGATCGAGACATTCACATTGTCCAACTCTGTTGATTTGCAATCACCTCAGCATTCTCTTCCTAATTCCATAAGCCTTGAGTCTTCTCAGCTCTGGCCAAGTTCAGACCTGCCTTTAAATACCGTCACCTTCCTACCCAGTCACTCTGAAACGTCACCACGATCCAGCTTCCCCTCTGATTCTCCCAAGTTCACTGAAGCATCAACAGTTTCACTTACAGATTCTGAAGCTCATTTTACCTCAGCTGTCACTGAAACTACCTCGTATTTTGAGTTTTCACTCATTTCCCGTGAATCTGCAGTCACCACACTGGTGCCCTCCAGCTCTGAGCCCGTCCTTGACATCTTGACTGCTGGGACTCACGTAACGCCACCGTTGACTGCTTTCCACGTGACACCTGTTCTAACTGAGTCTTCTGCGTTCTCAACTCCGACACCTTCCGATGAGGGAGTCAGTGCCACAGGTGGTCACTCATCTATCTCAGCGTCTTTCTCCAAAGCCATTCCCACTGGTACAGCATTGATCACTGACGTGTACCTGTCATCAGCATCCTCGTTTGTCTCTGAGTTGACTCCCTCGCCTCTGCCGACAGAGCTGATCATTGTGGGCCCGTCGTTCACACCCTCAGATGTACTGCTCAACACCTCTGCTGAGCCGGGCACGTCTGACACTAGTGTTACCATTGCTGTTCCCACTGACACCACCCTGAATGGCAACACTGCGAGCGAGAGCCCCCAGGAGAGCAGCGCTGAGCCCCCCCTGCCCTCCCTGCGTCCTGTGACCACCTTCACTCTTGAAGCAACAGTGGACACTCCAACACTGGCCACCGCCAAGCCACCGTACGTGTGTGATATCACAGTTCCCGATGCCTATTTGATCACAACTGGTAAGGCCCTGCTTCTCTCTGGCGGGGGGTGGAGTGGGCAGTGCTGGCCTTTCTAAGGTGCTCGTGGGCAGTGCTCCGGAGACACAGAGCGTCGTGGTGACATGTAGGTGCTGGGCTTAGATGATTCCCGGATAGTGATCCTCCCTCACCTGTCTGCAGTTCTCAGACAGTGATTAGCCTCTCTAAGCCTCTGTTTCCTCAACTGTTAAACAAGGGTGATACTGGCATCTACTAATTGGGTTCTGGTTAAGATGTAAGTGTATTCATATGTATAAAATACTTAGCCCAGTGCTGGCACATAGGAAGCACCCATAGCATATTATGTATTAGTTAGTAGTCGCAATAAGAACAAATGTAAGATTTAAATGAGCCGTAGAAGTTTCTGGTAGGATCTTTGGTCTTGGAGCACGTAACCCACTGGCTGCGTAGATGACATAGAACACTTCCATGTTTAGTTCAAGCAGTGAGCTGGGCAGGTGTGTAAGGGCAGCTCTTGCAGTATCTTACTCATTTGCTATTCTTACTTTTCTTTGAAAGGAGGGTGCACTTTGCTCTTGTAGATTCTTGTAAATGTCACTTGAATCCTGTGGAAAGAAAAACGAAGTGACTAAATACCCCTGAATCCGGTCACAGGCTTTGATCCCCTCCCCACCTGCAGCCTGAGTTGCTGGCCGAGCAGCCAGCGGCTTCTCTTGCAGTTGCGCGGCTGCTGTGGCCTCATCGAGGAGGCGTACATCCAATGGCGTGCCTCTACGGGGCGACTTATTTCAGGGATAATGTCCAGTGGCTGGCCTGTAGGTCAGGGTCTCCACGTTTTTCTTCATACGAAGTGATCTGGGCATGGAGTGTCCTGGGCTGTTACTGTAGCTCGACCACAGCCTAATACTGACGAGCAGCCTGCCCTGGGTGTTGATTGGGGCAGGGGCGGAGGACAGAAGGGAGGAAGGGCGGAAGAAATGGCAGAAGAGGTAGAGGAGGAGTGGAGTGGACCAGGAAGGAGCGGACAGTGTGGAGGGGAGGTGGGAGAACACACTTGGTTTTCCTCCATGCTGAGGGGGGCGGGCCGCGGAGCCCCTGCTCACTGTGGCAGTGCTGTCTTCTCTGAGGGCTGGCAGCAGCTGGAGCCCCTGCTCCCCCCACCCCAAAGGGAACCACTTGTTAATTCATGTGATGAATAGTTATTGAGCACTTAGCATGTGTGAGGTGCTTCTAGGAGCTTTAAGGGATACACAGATGAATAAGATGTAGCCCCATCCTGGGAGGAGCTCAGAGCCTGGGAGGGCAGATGGTGAGCCATGAGCCATTTTTTCCTGGTGGCTGTAATAAAAATGGTTAGAGTTCTCTAGGAGTGCCTGTTTGGGGTGATCGGGGACGGGCTTGGACGAATGTGAAATGGGAGCTCCACATTAAAGGAAGAGTAGAGTGTTGTCATCTGAGGGTGGAGGGAAGTGTCCTGTGGGGGGAGGAGACATTCAGCCTGGCAGGAGGTTAGACTGTGTAAGAGGGGAGCAGGTACTTACGCTGGGAAATGAGATGGGAACAAAATTATGAGCTTTCATCTGCAGGATCAGAGTAGTCCGGGCAAGAGAAAAAGAGTTTCTCATGCACTTGATACTTTTCTTTCTTCTTACAAAATTATTACAAAGTAGCTACAAAGGGTCAGTTATGAGGAGCTTATTAAAACAGTTACTGATAGCTTCTTTATCTCTAGAAGTCTATGATATTTATGACACAGTTGTAATATTGTGTCTTTTGTAATTTTTCTGCAAATAATTATTAATAGAAACCTTTTTAGTGGTATCCCTAAGAATATGAGGTGTTTAACTTTCCCATGTGGTGCATGTTTAATGACATTTGGTGCCCTTTATTAGGTTTCCATATATTTTTAACAGCTTTTTGGAGTAAAATTTGCCCATTGAAAGTGAGTTTTAGTAAGTGTCCGGAGTTGTGTGTAGGTGTCCATACTGTTGCGTTGTATTTTTTTAGTGGAGATAAATGCCATCTTTTGCTCTCAGTGATACCTTTGACCCAGAGGAAGGATGGGTTCATTTCCAGTCTTCATTTAGATTTGACCTTGGTTTCTTTGTGGTAATTATCTATTAGTGAGAGAGTCCAGAGAGGGAGTCGAGGTGATTCCCTGTCCCCTGAAAGGATTCTTTTTTATGGAGCTCTACAGAGAACCACTCTAGATGCTGTTGCTCCATGGCGGACTCTTAGGAAGGTACTTGGCCATGTGTATGTATCCAGGGACAGGTGGCTGCTGCCCTTCCCTCCCGGGACCTTTCTGACTCTGCGCCCCCTCTGGACATCTCTCTCACCTCTCTCCTCTTAGCTCTGGACATTTGGGGAAACATCTGTAAGATGTTCACTTGCAGATAATCCCTTTTCCCAAAGACTCATATCCTCGTCTGCCAATGTTGCAGCTCTGCGTCTTACTCAGATAAGCTACAGAAGGTGGAGGCTGTGCTGGTGGCCCTGGGGGCTGTGCAGAGTAGCACTGGGTCTACCGAGTGATTCCTTCAGCCGTAGGGGACTACCGCAGTATGGACTTGCTGCTCTTCTTGTTAGGGTTTTCCTGTTTCTGACTTCCCGTTCTGCCTCCACTTTCCCCAAGTTTAGCTCTTGTAACCCTCGCTCCCTCCCTCCTCCTCTCCTCTTTCCCCTTTCCCTTCCCTTGTCCTCCTTCCCTTCCTCCTTCTTTCCCCCTCTCTCCTCATTTCCTTCCTTAAATAAGGTGTCTTTCCTGCTTTCCACTCTTCCCCCTTCCCGCCCCACTCATTTTGTCTTTCCCTTTAGAAACCACGGCGTAGTCTGGCCCCCTGGAGCCGCGTGTGCTGTGCTGCATTGGCTGTTGGCGTGACCAGCGAGGTGTGGGGCTGTGGATTTGTTCCAATGGTCTCAGGAACTAAAGAAGCCCCCGCTTTGCCTTTTAAAAAAAATTTAGATCACTGATTCATAGAAAGAACAATCAAATATTACTTAAGCGTTTGGTTTTTTTTTTTTAATCAATGAAGAGTACAGAGTGATCATGTCTCTGGTTTTAAAAATTGAAATCAGGAAATGGGAAACTGAATAATAATAGCAAATGTATTCCAGTTGTGCTTTATGGGAGGTTGATGGAGGAGGAAATTAAAAATAATAGGGGAAAGAACAAGCTTACTAAACTGAGAAATGGATTTACTTACTAGTATAGACTTTTACAAACTTTTTAAATGTGAAAATCGTTAAACAGAACTAGACTTTGGTATGAGAAATATTTTATTTCCTACACAAAAATTAATACATGGGAATTTTGAAAATCTTTTTTCCCTTTTATTAGTGGTAAAAACTCTTCACCTTTTGTTTTGAAAAGTTGGCATAGGAGACCTTATTTTATAGAAAAAGGTCATCTAGTTTTGTTGAGTAACATCTTAAGGTCTCTTAAAATATTACTTCTGGGAGCTTTTAAAGCCTCGTGTTTTGCCATTGGGGCCATAGCCAGGAGACAGCCTGGTAACTGTCCAGGTGAAAACGAGAACTGGAAGCTCTTTGTCCCCTGGCTGGGTCATAGCTGCTGATTCCTGATCTCACCTACCGGAGGCAAAGGGGGCTGCTGTGCACAGCACCAGCACAGTTTACCTGCTACCTTCCAGGTCCTCCCTGCTATTCCTCTGTAGGTAGTCAGCAGCAGTTCCATCCCCAAGCTCGGTTCTGTCCTGGTCTGGGCCTTATTTTTACAAAAAGACTTTTGGAGCTGCTAATACACTTTGGCACAGAGCTGGTATCCGGAAGTGCGACACGTTTTTTACTCATAATGACGCTAAAATGCATTTGGTGGCTGGCTTTAATTTGTAGTGCTGGCCAGAAGAGCGGTGCAGGAGTATATCATCACATCAATCAAAGAAGTGTTGAGGATTCACTTCAACCGTGCGGTGGAGCTCAAGGTGAGTCCCTGCAGCTTGGAAGCGTGACGTCTGATGGGACCAGGGCTGATAGGACCCAGGGGCGGGCTGGAGGCAGGTGATTACGTCCGAGTAATCGCTCTCCTTCCTTTCTTCCCTCCCTTTGTCCTGGTTAGCTCCTACTCATTCTCTGGATCTCCACTCGGATGTTACTGCATCAGGGAAGCCTTTCCTGACCCCACACGAGGTCAGGTTCAGTCCAGGGGGAGATGTGTTGGCAGAGTTGGAACAAAGGGGTTGTTGGGGCAGAGGTGGCAGGGTCTGGGCCATAACGATTTTGCTTCCTTCGATGCCCATTAAAGGACTTGGATTTGAGTTTAAATTAGATTTTTGAGTGAGTACATGTATGTCTTTCTGTACATTTAGTGAGACAGAGGTAGATTCCCAAATCTTTGATACTGGACCCTGTGCTGGTACATCTTCTCCCCA
>NW_012143412.1:3625980-3663845 GCF_000956105.1 Propithecus coquereli | reverse complement strand
TGCTATGGATGAGTTAGTTGATTTAGATACTATTTTTTTCCCTCTTTATTCCTTAATACTTAACAAATACCTTGTTCATGGGACCTTGATTGCTGTCCTTCTTTTTAGTACTTCAGTTTGTGCCTCCGAGTGTGGATACTGGCTTCTGTAACTTCACCCAGCGCATCGAGAAAGGCCTAATGACAGCTCTCTTTGAAGTTAGAAAACACCACCAGGGGACGTATAACCTGACGGTGCAGGTGAGAGTATCACTGAAGGCAGAACGGAGTGCTTTATCCTTTAAAGGGGAAATTATTGCACAGTGTTTCATTTAAGATGTGCTTAACTCTGTTCCCTCCAGTGGAGGAAATTAGGTCACCTGGGCCAGTGTTGATCCCTACCTATGGAGTAGGGTCTGTGTAGCACGAATGGGCTAAGTATCTTTGAGGGCTGCAGAGTAGCTGCTCTCCAGGGAGCTCAGATATGGTGAGCTGAAGACATGACCATATGCCGGAAATTCAAGAACGTTCCAAAAAGGAATGGTATCCACCTACCATCCAATGGGGGATGCCTACATGGACTGGTATTCCATGTTACGGAACACTGTGGGATGGCGTGCTTCACTCTTGACACAGGGTGTAGCTGCCGTCAAAGAGCTGACTTTGTGTATATTGCGGAAACTGCTGATGTTTTTATATTTCTTTCTTCTCCGCTCCATATTCTTTGTTCTATCTTTCTGAAATGCATGTTAAATTTTGGCCCTCCTGGGTCCACCTTCCATGTTTCTTATTTTTTCCTCATATTTTCCGTCTCTTTTATTCTCCATTTGTACAGAATTACCAAACTTTGCTCTCCAAGTCATTAATTTAGTCTTCAGCTGTGTCCTTTATATTATTCAATCCCTCTATTGCATTTTTTTTTAGCAGTCATTTTTTTTTTTCATTGTTTTTTGCTCCTTTTTCACTGTAGCCTGTCCTGTGGGATCATCTTGAAGTATGATGCAATATCACCTTGAAACTCTCTGTGGACATAATTTAGAATTGTAAAAAATTTGTCTTCCATTTCCTAAGTTATCTTGGTTTTCCCTGCAGTCATTTATCTGTGTGTCGATCTTGGTCCTTTGCTTTTGTGCTGTTAGTTTCTATAAATGTCTGGAGAACATTGGTTGGTTGGTTGTCAGGAATGAGGAACCAGCTTGTTTATCTGGGCAGCTCATACGGCTTCCCCTGCAGCTGCAGGGTCTGTTTCTACATCAGCCCGTCTCTTGATGGGAGAGTTCATCAGAGCACTGGGTGCCGGGCAGAATATCCACGTGGGCCTCTCGGCATCTCTCTGGGTGTGGGGTGGGGTCAGAGGCAGATGGAGAACATCCTCTGTCTAATGTCAAGATAAGGAGCCTTTTCTCTAGGGATGGGGTACTTTAGCATGTTTCTCAGGGCAGAGCTGAGAGCTAGCTGGCTGCTTTTTTTTTCCCCCCATCCATTTTCTTTCCTTCTTTGTCTCTTGTGTGCGCTGGAGTTATCTCAGTCTCTGCCCAACTTCTTGCTTAGAGCCTGCACCCACCATAGGTCTTTTAGTCCCCTCGGGCAGGCAATTCTTTTCCCTTGGGGAGCAGTTCTTTGGGCTATTGTGCGTGAAGATGTAGCTGCCGCTGGCACCTCTCTGTTAGGCTGGGTGTGGCAGTTAGGAAGGAAGGGGAAGGTGATCGCCTCAGCTCTTTGGAACACGGTCTCTCAGTTAATTCTACGGATGACCACTCTGTAGCCCACTCTGGGTCTCACTCCTGCTGACCTCTGCCCCAGCGCCCCAGGCCCTCTGGGGGAGAAGGGATCCCAGCTCTGCTGCGGGCAGTGCCGGTGTGTGTTTGGGATCTTAGTTCCCTCAGTTCTGGTTTATATCACTGTCCTTTCTCCATATTCCAGAAGTTTGACAGAATCTCAGGTTTTCTTCCAGTCTCAGTGCTCTTGTGGATTTGTTCCCCTTTGTTCGGCTTACTGTTATTTCAGTGGGATTTGGGGTAGGAGGGAGATGGGGGGACTATAAACACTCATGCTCAGTTCATCCCTCAGTGTAAGAAACATTTTCAATAAACTGAGCATTTAAAGTCTTACAAAAGAAAAGTGAGTTAGAAAGCCAGTTACTCTTCCTTTAAAAACTTTACCTCCCTTTAAAAAATCGGTGAGAGAACTTGTGAGAGAGAGAGCTCACAATCAAGCTTTCAGGTGACTATTTTAATTTATCGTGGAAGCTTATTCTGACTTCATTCTTTCAGATCTTGAATATCACCGTCAGTTCCTCGAGGGTGGCTCCTCGGCGGGGCCCGGTGAATATTATTTTTGCTGTTAAAAGCACGCAAGGATTTCTGAACGGCTCAGAAGTGAGCGAGCTGCTGAGGAACTTGAGTGTGGTGGAGTTCAGTTTCTACCTGGGCTACCCGGTGCTGCAGATCGCAGAGCGTGAGTACCGCGGGCCTTTGGAGCGCTGGCGGGGAGGGGAGGCTGTGGGTACTTTTGTTGGTGGGCCTCTTTCTAAAATTTTGTTTAAAGATTTATTTTTTTTAAGTGCTGTGTTGGGTTTACAGCAAGTGTGATTGGAAGGTTTAGAGATTTTCCCGTATACCCCCTGCTCCCACATATTCATAGCCTCCCCCATTACCAACTCCCCCCACAGTGGCACGTTTGTCACAATCCATGAACCTGCGCTGACACATCACCATCACCTGGAGTCCATGTTTACACGGGAGTTCGTTCTTGGCGTGCTTTCTGTGGGTTTGGGTAAATGTGTGAGGATGTGTATTCACCATTGTGGTATCATACAGAGTATTTTCACTGGGACCCTTTTTTAAAATTTTTCCAGTGTATTTTATTTTATTGACTACATTAAGATGTTGCAGTAGCATCATTTTCTGCAAGTATAATTTAGTATATGTTTTTAAATTTTCAGTTTATTTTAAAATCTTAAAATTAAAAAAATTCTTTACTATTAATCCATCTATGTCTTTATACGTAAAGCGAGTTGGGTCTGGCTTTTGTCCTATGTGATAATCTCTGTTCCTTAACTTGGGTCTTTACATCTTTTACTTTTTTGTTTTAATACATCAATAAATATTTATTGAACACATATTATGATATAGGCATTGTGCTGCTGGGACCTTTTTTTTCAAGGAAATATTGGACTGAACTCTGGGATATAAACCAGATAATATTGGAACTTCTCAGATTCAAGCCAGGGGGTCTCCAGAGCCCTCCTCACTCACTGCACCTGGCTTTATTAGTCTCTTCTGAGAGTAAAGGGGCACTGTTAGAAAGTGCCCCAATTCTGGAAAAGACAAAACTACGGGGATGAGGGCAGCTCTGTGGTTGTCAGGGGTTAAGGGTGGGAGGATGATTGGATGACAAAAAATGCAGCAGAAGGCAATTTTGTGGTGGGGGGATGATGAAACTGTTCCGTATCTTCCTTGTGGCAGCGATTATGCAACTTTATGTATTTATCAAAACTGTATGCCAAAAAGAGTAAATTTTACTGTGTAAATTTTAAAATGAAAGTAGTAAATGAAAACAAACAAAACCTTTCTTCCTGGCCGAAGTAATTAGATTCACAGTGCAAATGCAAGGAGCAAGGGAGAAGGGGAGAATGTTTACTTCAAAACAAAATGAAACAGCCAAGTGGCCTAATGACTTTTAATGTATTTCAGTCTATTGTTAATTAAACTAAAAAGAATAACTTTACGAGTTACTCTATACAAAAGTAGACAGGGATAAAGTTGTTATTTACAAATAGCAACTTTCAGTTGTGCGTGATGCGTGTACATAGTAAGTGTGCCGGACTACAGGGGTGCACCAGGACTGTCCGACAGGCGGCCACTTTACCCTGAGCATTGCTGGGAACGCCTAGAGCTGTGAAGAGCACACGTGAGCACACACTGCTCTGTAACGGTGACATCTAACAGAGAATTCGCAGGTGACCTCTCTGTGCAGCAGTCTCCTGCGATGTGGCTGGAGCCAGCCCTTTATGTCTTCTTGTCCTGTCCCTCTCTTTCTCCTCGAGACCAGTGTGCTCAGAAACGGCTACTCTCTGTGTCTTCACGCTAATCTGGCATTTTGTTCTTTCCTGTTCAAAGCTAAACAGTATAGGAAAAACAATGTGTTGCGACTTTGTCATAAACATGATTTTTTTTTTTAAAACAGATTTTCTCCTTCCCTCTTTCTATTTTGTAGCCTTCCAGTACCCACAGCTCAACTTATCTCAGCTGTTGAAGTCCTCTTGGGTCAGAACAGGTATGTCTAACTTACGTAATGTTTTGGGAACTGTAAGAATAAGAAGTCTGTCTGAGCATATTGAGAAGGATACTGCCTTTCCTGTTTGCTAAATTTAGGGCAAAATGTACCTTAAATTCTTGGCAAAGAATGAATGAGAAAGGGATTCAGATTTGGCTGTGGGAATGTGTCCCACTGAGTTATGGCACAAAAAGGATTGGCTTTCTTTAAAATCATACATCAAGTCCAGGGCAGAGTCTAACAGGAACTGACAATCTTCTGAGCCAGAAACAGGATGAGGTTCAGAAGGAATGATCTTTTTTTTTCCTTCTAAAAGTATTATTTATCTGGTTTAATAAGGACAAGCAAGGTGGCCTGGTGAGCAAATATTAATAGGAAGCTTTTTCTTGTCTTGGGGGACTGGGCCAGATATTCAGAGCTATGACACTGCAGATTAAGGCTTTCTAACCTGGTACACAGAAATCTAATGGATGGTTCTGGGCTCAATGGGTGCCCAGCGTGCAAGCAGCACAGTCACTGGGTGTGAGAGGGAACACGTAGAGTAGCTATAGTCACCATTTATGGGATTCCTCGGCCTTGCAAGTTCTCCTTGCTTAACATACAACATCCTGTGTAAAGACCCCACCTCTTCGGATGGTACATCAGTCTCGTTTTCCAGATAATTTTCATAGCAATTAAGTAACTTGCCCGTGGTTGTATCTCAAAGAGAATTGAAACCAGTTCTGGTTGAAAAGCACATGCTCCTTCCTCCTAGACCACTCTGACAAGCTGATTGTCTTGTAGATAATTTTGCCTAAAGCAGGTAACTGAAGATAGGTACGTGGGCACCCTTTTCTCGGGGAAGTCTGAGTCCAAGTCTTAAGAAAAGATAGGAACTCACGCTATTTCCAGAAGTTTTGGAATAAGTGCAGACAAAATGTTTGATCCTGTGTAGGTGCTCTTAGTTCCAGAGCTCCTGCAGTGCTGAGTTCCTGGGACTTCTGGCCAGCAGTCTGGGTAACGCTCAGAGGTTGGAGCCGTAGATAGACGCACGAGCTGTACTTCCTGGGCTCTCCCTCTCCCTGTTCACTTTTTCCCCTTTTAATGTCTCCTATCTAGGGATTGGCATTTTACAGTAATCCTGCATTAATTTCACCCTCTCTCAATCTCTCTCTTCTCTCTCTCTCTCTCTCTCTCTCTCTCTCTCTCTCTCTCTCTCTCTCTCTCAATCTCTCTCCTCTCTCTCTCTCTCTCTCAATCTCTCTCCTCTCTCTCTCTCTCTCTCTCACTCACTCACTCACACACACGCACCCTTTTTCTTTCCACCCCTGACTTGTTTTGGGTGCTGTGTATGTTTCCTTTTAAACACAGTCCTCCTGGGCGTCGTGGAGAAGCAGCTCCAGAATGAAGTATTTCAGGCAGAGATGGAGCGCAAGCTGGCCCAGCTGCTCAGCGAGGTGTCCACCAGAAGGCGGATGTGGAGGAGGGCCACCATCACTGCAGGGAACAGCGTGGTACAGGTACTCTAGGGGCTCAGAGGAGGAGGGGAAGGGGAAAGGGAGATAGCCAGCCAGCGTGTACGCAAGCCATCTAAAAACCTGTATTTTTATGCAAATGGGAAATGCCATGAGAAATTCTGATTTTGACTGATTGCTATATTAGATAGCAACTGAATTGGCATCATATCAGTTCAGCTAGAGTCTAGACAAATTATTTACCAAGCCCTTAGTAAGTAGCTGGTATAGCAGTGGGCCTTGGGCAATATCGTAGAAGAATTGTGTTACTGGGTTGCCATGCTATCGCATGATCTTGTTTTTTAAAGAGTAGTTTTTTAATTAACAAAAATGTAGCCTGTTTTATGGAATGGTAAGTACTGTTGATAGCGTTGTCGAGAGAAGTCATTCAGCTGGAAGAGACCTGAAGAGATCAGAAAGAGGGAAACTCTCTGCCCACCATTCTAGCATTTCATTTCTCTCTGCCTCCTGCCAACCTGGTTGTCTCATCTTACCCCAAAGCTTCTTCACTTCGGTAAACTGCAGACAGGCTACAAAAGACAGATTTGTTTGAATTGAAAAGTGACCCATTTAAAGTGCGCATACTCCCAGAAACTTGGAGGTTGGGGACGTCATTTATTTCCATCCCCGTATGACTTATGTGGATTCTTTTTCTTTACCAACTGCTGACTTGTCGAGCTAGGAAATGGGATGTTTAGAGCTATGGCATTTCAGAAACAAAACACCAGGGTAGAACTCTGAAGGGCAGGGTGTGGGCTGGCAGGCAGGGTTGGGAGGTGAGTGGGTAAGAGACCTTAGAGAAAAAGATGCATTACCAGGTGTGGGGGGCGTGGTGGTTTCGCCTAGAATTGCGACCTCATTCTCCAACTCTTCCAAGTGTTTCCCTCTCAGCATTACTCCATGTTCCCCCTCCCAGAAACATGGTGCTTAAGTTTCTAAAATAGTTCCTTTGTCAGATGCAGTGAGTTATAGAGAAATTTGAGAGTAAACAAAGAATAAAAATTAAAATAAATTGTAGTATAAAAGCTTTGCCTTATTCAAAGGCTATGAAGTTCTAGCTTCATAGAGCTCAGGGTGTCTGAGTGTGGGCTAACTTATGCCATAAAACAGCTATAGGGCACCACAAAACTGTGTAATATGGTGCTAAATTAGATACACAAGCTCCCTAAGTAAGGATACGGATTTATGAAAGTTAACTGAGCTGTCCAGGTGCCGTCTGACAGATTACTTACAAGCTGTACTCTGCTTCTCTTCCCCCTTCAGAGTGACTACACATGAAGGTGTAGACAAGGATTTGTGTATAACACTATAAGGCTTTGCATTGAAAAATAATTTGTAAGAGTGAAAATGTTGAAACACCCTAGGTGTCCAGTATTTGGGGAATGTGTAAATAAGTTATAGTAAATCTGTACATGTTGGAATATTATGCAGCCATTTAAAAAAATTAATGGTATAGAAAAATGGTCAAGTGAAGAGAGGCTACAAGAGGATGTATGCAACATAATCCAAATATTAATATAGAATTCATGGGAAAAAAAGAATGGAAGGGAATATGCCAAAATGTTTGCAGTGATTTTCTTCAGTTGGTTGAATTTCAGGTGATCAGGTGAGTTTCATTTTATTCTTTGTACTTTTTTACATTCGTTTTTCAAAACTTCTCCAGTGGGCTATATAACTTCTATAGAGACATGTGATTTTAGTCAGAAAGTAATTTTAAAAATGAAATTGAAGATGTTAGCCAAAGTGATGACTCCATGATACTAGGGTTATATGGTCCAGATATGAATCTGATTAGCAGTCACCTAGAAAGGATGCTGGAATTAGATTTTACTGACTGACTTTCACACTAGATGTCTTAGTCTGCATGTGTTGCTGTAAATGAATACCTGAGGCTGGGTGATTTATAAAGAAAAGAGGATTATTTGACTTGGGGTTCTGCAAGCTGTACAAGAAGCCTGGTGCTGGGTGATTTATAAAGAAAAGAGGGTTATTTGGCTTAGGGTTCTGCAGGCTGTACAAAAAGCGTGGCGCCAGCATCTGCTTCTGGTGAGGGCCTCGCGCTGCTTCTGCTCACGGCAGAAGGCCACGGGGAGCCACGTGTAGCGATCACATGGCAAGAGAGGGAGAGAGAGAGAAGGTGTCAGGCTCTTTTTAACAACCAGCTCTCTCGGAAACTAATAGAGTGAGAACTCACTCATGATTCTGGGGAGGGCACCAAGCCATGCAGGAAGGATCTGCCCCCAGGACCCAAACACCTCCCACCAGGCCCCACCTTCAGCACTGGGGATCAGATTTCAACATGAGCTTTGGAGGAGACAGATATCCAAGCTATAGCCCTGGACAAACTTGTAGAATCTTGAATCAAAGTGGGTATCACTGGATATTTGAGATTGTGATTTATATAGGAAAAAAGCATACTTTAAAAATTTATCAGAACTTTTCAATGGAATAGGTAGATAGGCACATAGGTAGAGGGGCAGGTGGATATAATCTGCTTCCTTTTCAGTAGCCTTTAGATAGTGTTCCGTTCTAAAGGCTGGTGAAAAATCAGTCACCGCCGCGTGGGTGTGCGGGAGGGCGCAGGTGGTTGGGGAAGAGAAGCGATCAGGGAGCCGGCCTTGAGACAGCAGCCAGAGGGCAAGATAAACGCATCCTTCTCAGGATGAAATATAAAAACAGATTCTCAAGGGATGAGAGTTTGGACTGTGTTGTTAAGGATCCTTAGACATGATGTGGAAGAAGGAGTTCACAGTGAAATCTTGAAATTGTTGATTTGTCAGAAGTTTCCCATGGCGAAGGCGGAGTCCAGCAGCTGTGTGCAGAGCAAGGGTCGTGTTACAGATTGTACACGCCAATGGCAAATGTAGAGACCAACAATTTAAATGGCACATGTGAAATAAAGGGCTCGGAGTCATTGTTGATCCTTTTCTCAGGAAATCAGTCCAGTGTTTTTTGCTGGAGTCTAAAGGGACTGTAAAATTGTTGCACAGGTGGGTGCATTGGCTCATGCTTGTATGGGAGGCCGAGGCTGGAGGATTGCTTGAGACTAGCCTGAGCAACAGAGTGAGACCCCATCTCTACAACATTTTTAAAAAAATTTAGCTGGGTATGGTGGTACACGCTTGTGGTCCCAGAGATGATTGGACCACTGCACTCCAGCCTGGGTGACGGAGTGAGACCCTGCCTCTTAAAAAAATTGTTGCATAGTATTAAGAGAAACAGCAACAAAATAAAAAGCTATATTTATGCAAAACTGTGATATGTCGAATGTACTAGATTTTGAAATACTGATTTCAAAGGACTGCTTTTTAACACCAGAGAGAAGTTTTGGGCTAAATCAAAGTACTATTTGACCCACAAGATTACAAATTTATGAGGTCTGTTATCCTTAGACCTACTGGTTCTCAGCTGGGGGTAGGTAATTTGGCCCTCCAGGGCACATTCTGGCAGTGTCAGGAGACAATTTGGGTTGTCACGTTGGGTGGTGCTGGGAGGGGCACTTGCCGCTGGCGCCTGGAGAGCAGAGGAAGCTGCCAGCCACGCTGCAGTGTTCCCCACGGCTAGGAATCATCTGGCCCAAAATGTCAGTGAAGCCGAGGTTGAGAAACCCAGCCCTGGAAGAATAAGGAGGACGTTCTAATAGACTCGAGGGATCGGGTAGAACCACTAATGGTTTCAGAGAGCCAGCGATGGACCTAACCCTACGGTGAATGTTGGGGAATGACATGGTAGGCATGTCGGAGGCTACTGGTGACAACTCTGGCCCACCTGGACTCGCCAGCCCTATGTTCCGCATATCCTGCTTGTCCCTTTTTCTCAGAGAAGATGTCAAGCAAGACAAGGGACATCTGTTGTTCTGTGTGGAGGAACTTTTGTTTTAACTGTCCCTCTTCCCATCCAGAGAGAGCATCATGGTGATTCTGGGGCCCCGAATGGTGTAAGGAGCTTATTATGAGGATTGGAATAAATCCCGAGTGACACAGTCGGGATTAAGTGACCTGGGAAAGGGCATCTGGAAACACGAGCTTCTAGAATGCTAACGGACCCTGTTATCTTTCAGGTGGTGAATGTGTCCAGGCTAGAGGGAGACGACAATCCCGTGCAGCTCATCTACTTTGTGGAGGATCAAGACGGAGAGAGACTGAGCGCCGTCAAGTCTTCAGATCTGATTAACAGGATCGATCTCCAGAGAGCGGCCATCATCTTGGGTTACCGGATTCAAGGCGCTATTGCCCAGCGTAAGTCCGTGACTTGTCACCGTCTGGGCTTTGCTGGCTCCGGGACAGTTTGTCCTGACAGTGAGCTCCGACTTTAACTCGTTCTGATGTGTGTATAACCCTTGTTACGAGTGGCACTCACATAAGGATGCCAGTTGTTAAAATTCATTCGCCAAGACCTTCTTTACGGTGGATTTCAATCACTTGGAGTTGTCGCCTGCACTATTTTTCCTACCTCGCATTTTGTGTTTGTGGTGCTATAGCGATTTATAGTGCCTTACATCAACGTTAACATCCATCCCCACGCCTGTACTGTTTCTCTTTGTGGAAATTTTGTCCTAGGTAAAATAATGTGTTTGTTCTGTATTTCTTCCAGAACCTTCTATGTCATATGTTGAACGTTGGTGGGGACAGTGAGTCACGCAGGAAGCTGGGAGGTGCGCTCTGGGTTTATTGGCTTCCTTCAGGGCCTTTTAACACAAAGAGGTCCTTGATCCTTACCCTTTTCAATCCTCTTTCTCCCCACCCTGTCCTCGCACCAATCCACAATTCGGAAAGAGGTATTTTGGTATTTCTTTATTATTGTTGGAAGGTCTTGGCTCCCGCCCGCCCGGCAGTGCCTGCTCCCAGTACCTTCTCTTCCAGCTCAGATTTTGGTTATTTAAAATCAAGAAAAAGGAGAGGCATGGAAGAGTGTATTTCTCTAAATATACCTTTATGAGTAAGACTGCTATTTTAATGTGGACGTTTTTCCTTTATGATCCAGAGAGCTGTCCTTGAAAGAGCACATTGAAACTTGCTCCCAATAAGAAATACATGTTTAGAAGGAATTCAGCATTGGGGAATATTGAAAAACTCTTTACAAGGCCGGGCGCGGTGGCTCACGCCTGTAATCCTAGCACTCTGGGAGGCCGAGGCGGGCGGATTGTTTGAGCTCAGGAGTTCGAGACCAGGCTGAGCAAGAGCGAGACCCCGCCTCTACTAAAAATAGAAAGAAATTAATCGGAGGACTAAAAATATATGGAAAAAATTAGCCAGGCATGGTGGCGCATGCTTGTAGTCCCAGCTACTCGGGAGGCTGAGGCAGAAGGATTGCTTGAGCCCAGGAGTTTGAGGTTGCTGTGAGTGAGGCTGACACCACGGCACTCACTCTAGCCCGGGCAAAAGAGTGAGACTCTGTCTCAAAAAAAAAAAAAAAAGAAAAACTCTTTACAGAGAACATGTAGGAGACAAAGGCAGTTTTTAAAGAATGACAGCTTTGAAATTATCCTTGGTAGTAGAAGGTTCTTTATGAAACTGATACTTCTCCCTGGAGGCTAACCAGGACGAGGGCTGATTGACACTTTCTTTGTTTTATGGAAGATGATGGGAGAATTTAAGCAAATAACCATTGGCAGTTTGTGTTATGTATTTGAGATGTGACTGCATGTTAGTGTGTTCTCTTCCAAAGCAGTGAGAAAAAAGTTAACAAAAGCACTTCCTTACGTTTCCTCATATGTGACATTTCTGATTGCTGGAGAGGTGGCCTGCTCTAGCCACACACTTGAAGGTTTAAAAAAGATTCATTGCAGTAGGATATGGGCACCTTTCAAACCTACTTCCGTCTGGTCTTGCACCTCTCTTTCCCTAGTTTTGTACTAAAAACCGCATGGGAGCAATCCTGGGATTCTGGGGTTAGTGGTAGAGGGAAGCCTCCACCAGCACCAGGGCCAGCCCAAGGGCAGCCCCGAGGACACGGGTGTCAGGGCCTGGTTTGATCTATCTCTGCCTCTCCAGGGTTTTGCTGGGTTAGAACTAAGAAGTGTCCAGTTGTCTCAGATCTTTGGTTTGATTCTGTCGCTACTTCTGTATTGTCAGTTGTTTCTATGCAAAATGAGCTACATATGTAAAATATATTCAGGCCAAATTAAAAAATACAAATATTTAGCACTTTGCCACTTTTTGCCATGTCCCATGCAGTCTTTGCTCTAATTTGTGCTTTTTTTACAGTGCATTTGGTTTAGAATGCATGCTTTCTCCCTTGTCACTCTCTCGGGGGTCTAAACCCAAATTTAAACCAGCACCAAGTATCTTTTTTGTTGTTCTGTCTTTGAGCGGATGCATTCTGATCCCATAGCAGGTATTCACCATCACAGGATGTGAAAGGGGTGTAAGACTTAGTCCCTGCACGTGACAACTAAGATGTATTTGCAAAGCCAAGGCTTGGCGTCGTGACCAGATTAATGAGCAAAGCAGTGTAGTGTATCAAGACGATCCATTTATATAATAAGAGGCATTTTAAAAGAGTAATAAGGTGCCATTTGCAAAACAAAGACAAGAACAAAAGAGTAACTTGGACAAGGGAGAAATTGGCATTGTCATGGGGAAGTTTTTATCAAGTGGCCTTCATGGCTGAGTTAGAGAGAAGGGGGCATTTGGACGACTGGAGCCCAAGTGGGAGAAGCCGGTGAGCCTTAGGGGAGGGATTCCTGCGAGAGATGAGCACAGAATGCGGCCAAGGGAGGGTGCGGGAGGAGGAACAGGTGGAGGACGCTGAGAAGGAGCTGAAGCGTGATGCTCTAAGGCCATGAGAGGGGAGGGGCCCACAGGGTGGGGTGGGCGTGGCAGTAGGGGGAGAGTGGTGCATTCAAAATGAGTAAGATTTGCTTTCATGGAATTTAAAATTTGACAACTGGTCCCTTAAATAAAGCAGTTTCGATGAAAAGCCACGTGTCAAAGGTTTAGGAAGGGACACAGGTCGGGAGATGAAGGCAGTGCCTATAGGCCACTTACGAGGACTTAACTGTCCAAATTAACACCATGAAGCTTCATGTAGAAAAACTTAAGGATCGTCATTTTGTTATTGTGGTGATATATTTATCACATGCAATTTTACCATTTTAACCACTTTTAAGTGTCCCGTTCAGTGGCATCAAGTGCATTCACGACATCGTGTCCGTCACTGCTGTCCATTAAATAGTAATGCCTCCTTCCCCTTCCCCCAGCCCCCGGCAACCACTGTTCTTTCTGTCTCTGTGAGTTTTTTCCTAGATACTTCACATAGATGGAATCACACATTTGTCCTTTTGTGATTGGCTTATTTCACTTAGCATGATGTTTCCAAGGTCCATCCATGTGGTAATGTGTATAGAATTTCCTTCCTTTTAAAGCCGAATGACATTCCATTGTAAGAATATACCACATTTTGTTTATCTATTCGTCTGTTGATGGAACATTTGGGTTGTTTTCATCTTTAGTGGCTATTCATGTAATGAACGTTGGCATCTTTATCATCCTTTTAATTGCTAAAGTGGAAATAACCAATTGCATTTGTGCTCTTGTTTTATCTCCTTACTGTTTTGCTTAGCACTAGTATTCTATGAAATTGTTTAGTGGTTCATTTACTTCATAATTTTCCCTTTCCCCCACTAGAACCTAAGCTCCTTGAGGGACTCTGCTTGTTCATTGTTGGGTCCCAACTTTAGAACTGTGTCTGGCACGCTTAATAAACATTTGCGAACCAGAGAAACTGAATAGTGAGGGAAGGGCGGAAGGGTTTTCTTCCACAAACCTAGTTCAGACTCGTGTACTCTTGCACAGTTGGGAAGGGCGTGGTTCCTGTTGACGTCATGCAGTGGTTGGAACTGTGTTCTGGAGGAGTAGCTGCTTTTCCCTTACTTTTCAAGAGAGCCTCTTTTGTACAGAGTTGTACAGAACCATTTTTGGTATGGAAACATCCTGCAGTGGGAGTTTAGGGATGATCTAGGAGAATATGCTGGAAGTGAGGAGACCTGGAATTAACCTGGCTTTGCCATTACATTAGCCACATATCTTAAGATACATCATATCTGTCATTGTGACCCCTGATGTATCCGAGATGTAACATTGTACGTTGTGTTTGTTTGCTTGGTCGTGTTTCCTGTATCAGAAGATTATAACCTGTAACCAGGCGGCTGGAGCTGAAATATTAGGGCTTTCCAGGTTTTCATAGAAGAAGACAAATGCAGTTCAGTAAGTGAGTTGAGAAGGAATTACTGAAAGACCTTTCTTCCTTTCCTGCAGCTGTGGACAGGGTGAGGAGGCCGTCTCCGGAGTCCCAGAGCAACAACCTGTGGGTCATTGTCGGTGTGGTCATCCCGGTGCTGGTGGTGACGGTGATCGTCATCATCCTCTACTGGAAACTCTGCCGCACGGACAAGCTGGACTTTCAGCCTGACACTGTGGCCAACATCCAGCAGCGTCAGAAGGTGAGGGGCAACCCCCGCAGTGTTCCCCTGAGCAGTCTTGCGGCGCAGGGATGGAAGGAGTTTGGGCTGTTAAGGAAATCCTCTGGCTTTAATGGGGTTGTCCCTTTGCCTTCATATCTGCCTCCTGAAACCCCAGTTCTTCTGTAGTAGTAAATATAGTCCAAGAACACGAAGCTGTGTAGAAGCTTAGATGTGATACGAGCTCCAGGGTTCTCCTGTGATTTTATTTTTGAGAGGATCAGGTGGAAGATCACATCCATTCTGTATATGAATTCTGATCTGTTTTACCCCTGGATATTTTCGGAGAACAAGAGCCAAGGGAGGTTTCCTCAGATCTGTGGATCTGTCCCTTTCTTACGCAACTCCATTGGACAGCTCCTTTATTTTCTGTCCACCACATTGGCCGCCCACTTATGCACCCCGATTAAGACCACTTCATCATTAAAAACTGGCGACACATGCCTTAAGCATTTTAACTTAAAGTAGATGAGTGGACATTTATTTGCCAATCTTTTGATGTATCCTGAGTCATCTTTTGTTTTGAGTGTTGGTCTGCTGAGCGGAATTGCATATGGTCTTTCTTGTAATCAACGACACCCATAACGTATCAGCTGCAGTTTCTAGTTTGGGTTTCTTTAGAGAAGAGCAAAACCATCTGAGTGCAAAATTCTCCAGATCTTTTCAGTACCTCCCCTCCGCCGACTCTGCAGACTTCTTGAGTTAATTCGCCTACACCTAATTTAACAGCAGATTTTTTTAGCAGCCCATCTTTCATGTGTCTTTCCAAAGCATTCAACTTAGTTTTTATAGAAACAGCCATTCTCTTTTCACACATGTGATTCAGCAGTTTCCATAATATTTGACTGTTATATCAGGTTTCAGAGCACAGAAACTGACTTTTGGTCAGCATCTAGCTCACCCGATAGGAGCAAAAACGTGCCAGAGGACCAGAGGGAACACACTAGCTGCAGACAGCACAGCGTGAATGTCTGTGTGTTTACCAAGGGAGTGGAAAGTGGTCGTCAGTCTACTGTGTTTATTAACACGTACCCTCTGTGGCTCTTACAAATTAGAGGACTCACTCTGCTCTAAAAGTTTGATAAGAACATGCAAGCAAAGGCAAAAGAACAAGGAGTAAAGGATTGCCCTGTTAACTTTTTGGTTTTATTTTCATTGTCTTGGTATAAAAAATTCTGCATATTGTAAACCTAGACCTGTTGAATGAAAAAAACAGGTAACATTTTAAAATTTATTTTACTTTTGTAAAAGTAAATGAAGAGTATTTTTTCTTATGAATTAACCAAGAAATGCAAAATCTTGATTAAGTTGCAAGCTTATAGCTATCAACTATATTAGAGGCATTTTATACATTAATATTATATTTGTTACCTGTCTGTATTAATTATTTACATAGTCTGCTAAGGTTGTTTTTTTCTTACACTAGTGAATGGCATGGAAAAAACCTGGAGAAAAGGGCTTGATATATACTAAATGATTCATAGTGTGAATTTCATTGTAATAAGATCAGCAATGAATTTGGAAGTGTTTTTGTTCTGATGAAAGAGTGTTGTTACAGAGAGAGTCAGCCAGTCTAGATGGTTATGTATTTATGTCTTTTATGGTCCATATTTCCTGACATAAGCACTCCTTGTAGAAGTTCATCTATTACCTGTTACTTCAATAAACTATTAAGGGACAGCATCTCTTGGGTTCAAAACAGTATATTCCCCAAGCTTTCTCCTTTTCTCACTTTTACTTCCGAAACATTTTCATATCCCAGATGTGGCTGTAAATAAAATGGGCAGAGTTTCAAATAGAACTTCCAGCCCTTGGAATTGCTCTCCTTCTTCTGGTGCTATGAGGATCCGTGCATACATCTTTACAGCGTCTTTACGGGAAAAGTCTTCTGCATGGAGGACTCCTCGAAAGAATAACTGTCTTCTGACACTATTAGGAGGGCAAAACTTCGCCAGTGTTGCAGAAGCTTGGTCTTTTTGTGCTGGCACAGTAAGCCACTGTATAGATCTTGTGTTTGTAATGAGAAAATGATGATCTTCATTTAGTTTAAAAACAAACATCTCTACTTCATAAGTGTTTCTTCTAAGGTTATGTGGCCGTAGAGAAGGGCCTCCAGCCTCTTCGTCAGGGTAATGTGCTGAGATGCCATCCTCCCCGTCACTGCAAGACTCTTTCTCCTGCGTGTGTGGCTCTGTTTTCTCTGTCTCCATTCTGCTCACCCCACCCCCGATGCGCCGCACCACTACTCTCTGAAATCCTTTAGCAAATCCCAGAGCTGCAAACATCTGGAAACAATAAATCTGCTGACCTAAAATCCACACTCCCTTCCCCTTGTACCGAGAAGGAAACCTCTTCATATTGTCTGGGAGTGGATTAATTTTGAAATATGATAAGAGGGAAAGGCCATCCTATCATGTTTTGAGGCAGGGCCTTATCTTATTTCCAATAATAAAGAAAAGAAAAAAGCCCACGTATGTTCCTTTTCTGTGTATTCTCTCTAATCTGTAGTCCAGAGTCATCATTTGTTACTCTTGCCTAAAAAACTCCAGCTTGGATCCTCATCACCGTGAATGGCATTGGCTGGATGCTGCTGGCCCCAGGGAGCTTGTTCCTGCTGGTGGGGACAGTCCCACACCTGGTTCTTGGCACAAGGTGGTGGCTCTTGACCACCCTCGGCTACTCCTAAGGACAGCACCGCGGGCAGCCAGGTGGAGCTGCCTCGGACACTGGGCATCACCCACCAAACACCGAGCATTTGCCCTGAGCCAGGCAGAACCAGGCTAAGTTGCAAACACAGACAGCATGTGGTCTCTGCCTTCGAGGGCTTTAGCAGGGGAGAAGGACATCCAGGAGGGTCAGAACGTGCAGGAGTTGTGGGAGCACAGAGGAGGGACAGCACCCTGCTCTCAGTGGTGGAGCACCTCCACCTGCTGAGAGGAGCTGACTTGGGGCTGGGGCTGAGGCTTCAAGGTGGAGGAGCTGAAGCCAGAGGAGACCGGCCCAGCAGAGGGAACAGCGAGGAGCTCGGGAAGGCTGGGGCAGAGGTGTAAGGAAGGGCACAGCCAAAAACCAGGCAGCAGAGAGCCAGGCCCTGGGAGGTTTTCAGGACATGGAAGGGATTGGCAATTATGCTGTGAGCTGTGGGCAGCCATTGAAGGGTTTTCAGCAGGGAGAGCCGCCCAGACATACTTGTGTTTGCAGTGGTCTCCTTGGGAGGCAGAGTGGACAGTGGACAGGCTCGATGAGCACTTCTTGCTTCTCAGCGAAGTCCAGCTCTCAGGACCCCCTTAGCACCTGACGTGTGGGTGGTTTCAGTTCACCCACAGCCGCTGACCATGCCTCGTGTGGCCTGTGGGTGAGAGAAGTCGCTGAGCTGCACTGAAGACAAACAGATGGCAAAAACTTTGCCTGGTCTTCACCTTCTCAATCGAAACAGCATGGCGGTTACAGCAATTTTCCACAGATTACATCAATCAGATGGTAAATGCTTACACTGGCCCTTCTTCATGATGGCACGATGGCAGACACTTTCGAAATCTGCTTTGTGTTTCTGTTGCCATCTTAACTGCTCCTTCCCAGGGGGTCAGGCTAACGTTGAGTCCTGGGATGTCGCTGTGTCTCCTGCCATCTGGGCCTTACTATATTTAGGGCCCACGTGTTGACATCCATCAGGCATCTCCCTCGTCACTTGGCCGACCTGCCCACCAGCCTCCCTGACTTGTCGGTGGCGTATTCCAGTGGGGCACAGTGTGGCCTGTCCCTTCTGTGATAGATTAAAGAAAGAGAGAACAAAAGAGCCATCCTTCTTCAGAAATAACTCGGTCCTAATGTGAATATTGAAGACTCTAATTCATCTTGGCTCTTCTGAAATACTGATGGAAGCCTGTTCTGCATGTGGAAGCTGGAGACACCATACCAGCCAGACTTAACTCTAGATTTTATTTTAAAAGAAATGGAGAAACGAGAAAACATGGTCGAGAAAATCGGGATGAAACAAAAGGAGCTAATTCCATAGTTGGGGTGGGGGAAGAGCAATGTTCCCTTTAATTTTTTCCCTCTGTGTATAGCTGGCTTTTGTTTTGTGCATAAACACAGGTTAGTTGCCAAATTTCCATTGTTATAGAAGGTGATGACTCACCCAGCCAGTGAGACGTACAAGGATCTAATGGATGTGTTTAATGATGTTAGTCGGAATCAACAATAAGCCAAAAGGACTTACATATTTCATTTGTGACATATGCCCTTTCCTTGGCTCCCCATAAAATCCAGTAAGTTTGGTGCTTCGCCTGACCTTTTTGAAATTCATTCAGTCATGAGATATTTATTGAGGGTCTACCATGTGTCACATCCTGTTGACTTACAAAATATTGTACCTAAATTCGCAATTATAGCTATGTCTGATGCTTGAGGACTCTTAGCTATTCATATTAACTGCTTGATCCTTTGTCAACCAACAGCGATAATAATGCCGTCAATCACATTTGTATGGTACTTTGGCATTTATGAAGCATTTTCACATGTATATTATCATGTTTGTTTCTTACGTGAGCCCTGAGAGTTTGTCAGGGAAGGCATTTAGGGCCTAGACTTGGGCTAGGCAGCCTGCACTACAGTGGCAGTAATGCTTGTATTTTTACGTCATTCACTCTGGAGACCTTTGCCTAGAGGAGGCCATCGGTATGTAGCACCCTCTTCGATTTCGTTAAAGCAAACTGCCTAACTTGTAAATGAGATTGTTGCCCAGTCATTAGAAGCATTCACTGTCTTACTGGGAAATATACCAAAAAGGATTTTAGCAAGATTTCTAAAATGATGGTGGTGATGATTAAATGACTGTTGATTATGTCCATTAGTCTTTCACTGAGAGGCACTTTGTTTATGCGGCTAAAATGAGGTGCAGCTGGGGTCAAAGCAACCCCATACAATTGGAAATTGCTCATTTTAGGATTTTTATTGTCAGCTTTGAATATTTGGTGTCCAATTTCAATTTTTTCTGCCTTCTTAGAAAACAGATGGACACTTGAGAATTATGTAGCTGGATTAGTAATTGCGTTGCTAGATGAAAATAATATTTATAATTATGTATTTCATAAATTAGGACAGCATATCAAAGTCTGAAAGAGAGGACTCCACCCTAATCATACGGTGCAGGTTTTTTAAGGTTCAGGAGTTGCCTCCTAACTGGCCTAATTTTTCCTCTGCCTGCACATACATAGATGCTTTGCTTTTAATAGTGTGGGTGAATCTTTGTGGAAATTTATAACAAAAGAGGAAAAAATATTGAGCTTGTAGGTATGGGGTTTACAAAAGGCACATTGATGATTGCTGGTAAGTACGTTATTTTTGGTAGAACCCAAACATGATGGTGTGTGGTTCATCTAAATCTAATAAGCACTTGGGGATAACAAATAAGCATAGAAGGGGTTACGCGGGACAGTGAGCTAGAGACTTGCATTCAAGGGACCCAAACACAGACTTGCAGTATCCAGTAACCGTTTGAAATAGGTTAATGAAAATATGCCGCAAGTCCAAGTAAATGTTCGAGAGAGTATATAATACTATCTTAGCTCCATTATTTGTTCCTTTGATTTGAAGTTACAATTTTGATCTTTCAGCAGTAAACATGGACATTTCACTCCTCTTTCCTTTTGATGCAAAAATACGGTTTTAAGACCCAGACTGAGACGCGGTGAACAAGGGTGCTTGCCACGCCCTTTCGTTGCGGAGAATGGTGCACTGCCGTACTTCTTGGCACACTGTTGTTTCCAGCACACTGTCGAACAGGTCTTGAACCTTCCGCTTCTGAGACAGATAAGCACAGGGCCTTGTCATGAGCTTAGCCCCTGGACGGCATGAGACGGGGCCTTTGGGATTTCTCGCTGCCGAGCTCTTCGCTTTGTTCTCGGTGGACTTTCCTGCGGGGTGCAGTGTTCTCTGGTGGTTGGGAGATGGTAGAGGTGAGGCCGGCAAATAAAAACATCACTGCCTTTCTGTCCCCTCCACAGAACATCTGGATTCACATCCTCCCAGCAGGGGCCAGATTATCCTGTTTCTTGGCTACATTTCTGCCTTATTTCTTTAAGGGAGAGAGAAAGGAAGCCACACGGCAAGTTTATTGTGCCTTGATTAAGGGGGTCTGCCAAGACCAGCGTTTTGAATTATCTTTTTACTTGGTACTCTGGAGGTTTCTACACCTCTAGACAGAGCGCCATAGGAAGCTGCTGCGTGGGCTAGAGGAGGGGGCCTCTCCTCTGTAAGTGGCAGCAGGACTGTTGGGAAGGGGAAGGCAGGAGGGGAGCCAGCAAGCTGCCCAGTCCGCAGGCGCACGCTCTGCTCCCAGGAAAATCTGTGCAGGTAGGAGTGTGTCCAGAGGTGCATCTGGCATTTGATCCCCTTAGAAGGGCTGCCTACTCCTAGGAAGGTGTGTCTTCCCCCAGGGCTTCGATTAGACCGATTGAAGCTCACTCTGCTGGTCCACATCTGGGATGAGGAAATTATACGGGTGGGGGGAGTGGTGGAGGAAGCCATGGAGCGGCAGGTTTGGGTTCATCGTTTGCAAAATAGCGTCCCCAAGCTCACAGACAGCCCAAGTGATGGGGTGGCCTGCTCCTGTAATGTGAGCTAGCGTGAGCTCATTAATCAGAAAATACAGGCGCGTCAGTCTTTGCCTTTTGTTTCCAAGCAAGATTTGGTAAACTGTATTTATGGTAAGTTTTGTCCCCCTCTGCTGGTGTAAATCTTTATTGCAGACTACTTTCCTTCTACCCATTGATCTAGTTTTTTAATGTTAAAAAGCCTTGGGTCACAAACCTAAGCCACTGGTGTTGCAGTGCATTTGTGCAAAGTTCTCACAAATGCGATGAAAGCTTTTGCTTCTGTGCGTAGCATATTATCTAAAATCACTTCTGTCTGTTTGGCCTTTGTCTTGTGCGGGATAGGACTCTGTGGGTGTGGATACAGCCTGGCCGGGGGCTTTGGTCTGCCTGCCGCACTCCTGCTGAGGAAGCCTCCGGACGACTGTTTATGTGTAGTTTATTCTCCTGTACCCTGGAAGCTCCAATTAAGGAAGCTGTTAATACCCACCCCTGGCACTTTTAGTGTCATCAAAAATGTCACAAAAAACGGTGCCATCCTGTCCACACTTCTGTGTACCTTCAGGTGTCTTTCCTGTCTTGCCACAGGCCTAGAAGCTGAGGCCTGGAGTCTAGTTGCAGGCCCATGGGGTCTCGGTCGTGGGTTTGGTGTTGGCTGCAGCTGTGTGTCCCTGGGGAGGGCTCCTGCATCTGCCAGTGTGAGTGGGGGACCTTTCTTGAAGACCCTTTTCTCCTGCTTTGTGCTTCATTATGTCTACTGACCACTCCTTTCTAGAACTTCATTTATTCCCTTGGCTTCTATTACATTGAACTTTCCAAATTCTTCTGTTTCTTTGAAGTTATATTCTATTTTCTTCCTTGCTTTCTTTTCCTCTTCTTAGCCCCAGACTACTAGATGTTCTCCAGCACTACCCATAGAATCTGTATTCATCCTGAAAATGCCAGCTCCCCTCCGTGGCACCTTCTGTACAGATGGCTCTCAGAGTCACCTCTCAGCCTGAAAGTTCCCCCAGCTGTGGTCCTCCATCTCCAGCTACATCAAGCTGTCCTTTGAGGCCTTCCCTGTCATCTCAAACTAAGCGACTTTAAAATCGTTTTGTCTCCTCAAGTCATCATTCCTTCACGACTCACCCGTTTCCCTAATGTCACTTCTACTGTTGAGGATACCCTGCCTAAAATGATTAAATCGTCGGTGGCTTTCTCTTCCTTTGCCTCTTGTGTCTGTTCAGCTTCTAGGTCTTTCTGCCTGATTTCTAGAGCTGTTTGTTCCTTCTCATTTTCATTGCAAAGATTTTGGGCTCAGGTCTTTGTGATTTCATGCACGTGGTATTGCTAGACCCTATTACTGGCCCCTTGGTGTCCTGTCTCCTTGGATTTTAGAAATCTGCCTGTTTTGAGATATATAGTGGGTTTCTAATGGGCCAGAGGGCAAGCTCCAGAAGGTGGCATTTTTGGAGTCCTCTGTATACAGGCTGGACTTCTCTGTCACGGTGTTACGTTCTGACTCATCTAGTGCGGCTGATTTGATCTCTTCCCAGGCCTCGAGTATTCTCTGGTCTCTGACACGATCCCATGCTCGTTGTAGCCCCCTCTTTATATTTCCAAGTCCTATGTGTCCCTATGCCCTAGCTCAAGTCCCCATTTCCCTGTAAAGAGTATCTCGTCCCCACCACTGTCTCTGGACTTGCATGGCACGTGGTACGCTACTGTGACAGGGTCAGGTGTTATCTCGGAATGTCTTTTGTATTGTGTCCGGCTATTTAATCCTTGTACTCTCGTTGAGTCTTTCACAAGTGTCTGTCTTCTCCGCAAACTCTGGGGATAAGCAGAACCTTGCACACAGTCGATGTTTTAGAGCTGCTCGTTGACTCGAACAGGTGGAGTTGCCAGTACAGTCTTGGGTCAGATGATGGGCTCCTCTTGTCACCCTCAGATTTCGGATTATTGATCTTGTGCGTGTGTGTGTTTTAGCTGCAGATCCCTAGCGTGAAGGGCTTCGACTTTGCTAAGCAGCACCTGGGTCAGCACAATAAAGACGACATACTGATTATTCATGAGCCAGCGCCACTGCCAGGACCTGTGAAGGACCACACCACGCCCTCTGAGAATGGAGACGTGCCAAGCCCCAAGGCAAAGATCCCTTCCAAGAACGTCCGTCATAGAGGAAGGTTATTATCGGGCTTTCTGTGTCCTTCCCTGTCGCAGAGCACGTTTCTGTTTTCAGGTTGTCAGTTTCTCCATCAGAAGGGCGGCATCTGCAGCCTCGGAGACTGATGACTCGCCCGAAGTTGCCCACGAACCTGCTCTAACGGGCTGCCGAGGGGGCCGTATGAGTTTTTTCCCCCAAAGTGTTTAAGATCGTGGATCACTGTGATGGGTTGACGGTCCCCTTACACTTGATCAGGGATCAGCCAGCTTGAGGGTACTTACCCTGAGGGGAGCGTGCCGGGCTCTGTGGAGACAATGTCGGAAGCGGTGTAGAAGGAGCGCATGGCGCTCGGCGCACGCCCAGCCAGTACGGGCCTCTTTGCCCTCGCCTGTGATGCCGGTGGCGGGCTGAGACTTCAGGGCTTTTTCTGCAGGTGACCTTCACCGAGTCCTCCTGCTGCCCACGTTGTCACCTGTGCTGGCATATTACAGGGACTCTTCACCGCCTCCTCCCTGCCTAGCTCCCTGGTGCCAATTTATTTCCATTCCTCTATCACAGTAAAGCACGCGGAGAATTGCTTATTAGTTCTCCAAGCTGCCCAGAAGTCCCTCATCGCCCTCTGATCCCACGAGAAGGGCTGCGGCTGTGTTAAAGAGGACACAGTTCAGAAGCAGGTTCTGTTAAGTCGACTTTAGATCAAGGTACCATCAGGCTTTGGCTACTGGGCCTCACGTCGACAGCCTGCCTTTGAGCTTTGGAACTCTAAATCCTGATTTTTCTGCTAAGAGCAAAAAAGTGTGTGATCATAACAATATTTGAAACGACCTCATGGTTTCTATCTTAATCAGAAAACCTGCCTCAGGGGTTCCAGCCTCGTTTTAAGAATTTAATGGATGTTAGAGCACGATCTTTACAAAAGAAAATGAGTTATGTAGAGAGATGCTATTTGCTTAATTATCTTGCAGGCTAAGAATAAATTGAATCATTAAAGATTATTTAATACCCTAGTAAAATTTTATAAAATACTTTTTCTCTCAGCTGGTGGTCTCATCATAAGTTTAGTCATGTCATTTCAATGGTCTGTGGTAAATATACAATGTTTTAGCATCCCTTGGGAGCACCAGAATGTCTCGGTGCTTCACATTGCCATTGAAGCCAGGGAGCCTCAGGAGACAGGGTGCTAACTGGTTACAGATTTTCCCTAGCCTGGTGCAAGCTGGGTGCTGTGATGCCCTTGCTTTTAATATATAGAATCAAATCTCAGTAGTGGTCATCACCGAAGTGCTGTAAGTGTAGGTGCCTTTCAAAGATCTGGAGTTATTTGTAGTGACTGCAGAAGTACCCTAGCCTCTCAGGGATTCTGCAGTCCCAGTTAACCCTGAACCGGGCCTGAAAGCCAGTCCTCTTTGATCCAACTCATGCTAGACCCAGACTGTCAGTGTGGAAATGACCAGGAGCCAGGAGCTGGGCCCTGGGTCCTGGTAGCTGCGGGACCGTCCTCCCGTCTGGGGCAGTTAGTTTTCCGGCATTTGTTGAAATGCAGCCTGCTGAGCCACTTAGTAAGCCGTGCTAATTCGTCTTCGGGAGGTGACTATGCGGCATTAACGTGATCCCTGAAGATGCTGTACCATGAAACAATCTTTTGGACTGTTCCGTTTCTACTAGCTTTGCCCAGAAGCCTGACTGCCACATCCAAGTTAATGTGACCTTTATCTTTTTGTTCTTCCTTGTTGCTAATGTTTGCAATTTCTTTTGTGTCTGCAGAGTTTCTCCCTCAGACGCCGACTCAACAGTCAGTGAAGAGTCCAGTGACAGAGACGTGGGCGATAAGACGCCGGGAGCAGTCGGCGACGGCAAGTCCCACAGAGCCCCGCAGAGTGGTCTGTGCCTCTGCTCGTTCTCCACCTTGAGCGTAGTCGCTATGCATTCCAACAGGCTAGGCTTTTACCCGCTTCAAACGCTGAAAGTAAAAGTTTAAACAAAAAAATCTGCAAAATGAAATGTTCATCATTCATATGGTGAATTTCTCAGCATCAGGTGTCCCATCTAACGTTGTATTGGTGTCTGCCTTGAGGCAGGGGACTGGTGCCAGAGCTTGGGGACTCACTGAGTATGTTTTAAGGTTAATAACCTCACTTCATTGTAGTTTAGAGTCCTGACCAATTTTCCTGCCCAAAGGTCAAGGAGGAATCGCAGTGAAACCATAGTCTGAAAAACTGCCCCAAGATGCAGTGACTTTTTTAGGAACCAGCTCGCGGACGCCACAGCCTTCATTGTTAGAAAGTTATTTATTTTTCATTGGTCTAGGCCCATTATGTTTAGTCCTATTCCTAGATCTGTCTTCCAGAAGGTAGTTTAGTGTGATCAGATGGTTTAGCGTACTTGCCCTGGGGGTCACATGTAGCTTCGTAGCCAGGGATGAAATGAACCTCGCTGCCATTCTAAAGAATACAACCGTGAGACTGATGCCCCATAATAAAACTATGCCCGCGGGTCTAAGAAGACTTGGGAGTATTTTTTTGCATGCTGGCAAGGTCCCTTGGTTTTAGTTTAATAGATTCTATTAAATAAATGTGCTAATGTGGCTGTTACCTTTATGGGAGCTTTATTATATTTTAGGACTGTGTTTCAGTAATGCAGGGATAATTGGGAAGCCTCAGGATATTATTTTTTATACTAATTTTTATACTTAACATTTTTTAATCATGAATGTCTCTGTATGAAAATGTGCAGAGTGAACTGTATTCTATAAATGAGCAGATTCTGAACAGAAGCCCAAGGTCCTCTTCTATCACTGACATACTTGTGGCCTTGCAAATCCCTTGGCCTTCAAGGCTTCCATGGGACTAAATTACCTCGTCCTTGAGATTCCTTCCAGCTCCTTCCAGGTGGTTCTTTTATAATGTTAAGAAGGTATCCTGTTAGAATAAAGGAAATATTTTTTCTTTGGATCCTGTTCACAGAATCTTAAAAATCATTTAACGCCATGGTAACAGGTGCACTATTTCAGATAGACAGGATTAAAATCTGGTTTTGGTCCTGGGAAAGAAATATTTGAAAAAGAAAAATGAGCTCTAGATTTTCTCAATTTCTGTTCATTGCTTATCTGAGAAAACCTTGCTTTTAGTGCCTGCATCTAACTCCTTCTGATAGTATTACAACCAGTATATTCTACAAGAATAGCAAAAATCAAATACCACTCAGCGTATGTTCAGAATCCAGGTAGGAAGCCTTTCAGCTCTGGGACTGAGAGTGGACTGTGGATCAGATTCGAGGATCCAAGTGAATCAGATGTTTCTGTGAACACTGGAGGCTCAGGTGCTGCTATAATTTGAAGAGACACCAGAATCTGTGCATTATTTGCATGTTTTAGGAAGATAGTTTTCTCACTACAAATATCAATTCACTTTTAAAACTTTGTTTACTTCTTAAAAGGTGCCATAAGATAGCTTTAATGCTGCCATAAAGGTATTTTATTGCTTGCATAGAACTTAAATACCCTATAAAAAGATTCCGAGTTTTTTTTTTTTTTTTTTGAGACAGAGTCTCACTCTGTTGCCTGGGCTAGAGTGCCGTGGCATCAGCCCAGCTCACAGCAACCTCAAACTCCTGGGCTCAAGCGATCCTTCTGCCTCAGCCTCCCAAGTAGCTGGGACTATAGGCATGTTCCACCATGCCTGGCTAATTTTTTCTATATATTTTTAGCTGTCCAATTAATTTTTTTCTATGTTTGGTAGAGACAGGTCTCACTCTTGCTCTTGCTCAGGCTGGTCTCGAACTCCTGAGCTCAAACAATCCATCCGCCTCAGCCTCCCAGAGTGCTAGGATTACAGGCGTGAGCCACCGCGCCCGGCCAGATTCTGAGTTTTTATCATAGCTTTTGATTTATCTTATAGTTCACATAATAATCCTTTTCTTGCAAGTTGTAATGAAGCGACTTAAGAACCATTCTGGAACCTTCTTCCTCCATGTTGCCCTGGGACCAGTGTGCCCTCTCGCCATTGCAGGTGGCACAGCCACCAGCTCTATTTAGGCTCCTTGGGAAGGCTCTTTTTCTTTTTTTTGAGCCAAGGTCCACTCTGTTATCCAGACTGGAGTGCAGTGGCAAGATCATAGCTCACTACAGCCTTGAACTCCTGGTCTCAAGCAGTCCTCCTGCCTCAGCCTCCCAAGTAGCTGGGACTACAGGCATGAGCCACCATGCCAGCCTTGGCAAGGCTTTTGACAGCCATCCCAAGTCATCTGGATTTTTAAAGACCCACCTTGCAATGGAAGCTGAGTAAAGACCATTGTTTCAGTTTTGGTAAATTCACAGTCGTGCTTCATTCTTTTCCCCGCTGACTATTTTTTAGAAGGTGACTAGACCGTGATGCATGACCTTACAACCACCCGTGGACCCTTAAGAGATTATTCACTCAAATATCACTGTGTTCACTGTTATTGCAGCTTTAAAATAAGTCACCTCATTATAACTGGTTACCCTTACTGAAGATGTGATGGGAGAGACGAGGCAGGAGGTAACAGTGTTGCTGTGCTACCGTTGCTGTGTCCGCGCACAATTCCAGAGGAGCTCTCTCTCCTATCTATCAATATATCAAGTGTTCTTTTTTGTGGTGAGAAATACCAAATAGGTGAGGATTGTAAAATACAGAGTATTTTTTATACTTTTTAAGTAGTTAGAACTTCATTAATCTGAAATTCACAATTCCAAATTCTAGAATTCCATGTGGACACTGAGGTGACATTTACTTTTGCACATGCTAAAGAGTTTGCAAAGCAAATTAATAGTTTCAATGAGATTGACTCCATATAATTACAAAGTTTTTAAAGTAACTTTGGAGTTCCATTTATAAAATGATTAAGATCATAAAGTATAATTCTCATCTTTTCATTCAGGTATTTGGTGTTTATTGCCTCAGTCCACCTCTCTGTCTTCCAAGTGGTCATTAGATATGAAATGTCCGATTTCAAATTAAAAGTATAGTTTATTATATTTCAAACAAGAAACAGTACAATTAATCAAAGTATGCACCTAAACTGTCGACACAGTTTTGCTGTCTTAATGGTAGCTTGTTCATGCCAGCCGTGAAGAAACCTGGAGAGTGGGTGGCTATGAAATTGCGAAAGGTGTTTTTTCACAGCTTGTTGAGAATTGAATATTTTTCCTTGCAAGAAGTGGTCCAAAGCCTGGAAGAAGTGGTCGTCAGTGCAAGTTCTGGTGAATACAGTGGATGACAGAGACCTTGCAAGTCCAGCCTCTGTAGTTTGAGCAGCTTTGTTTGTGTGACATGTGGTTGAATGTTGTTTTGCAAGAGGATTGGCCTGTCTCTATTGACCAATTTCGGCTACTTAATTGTAAGAATCCTCATCATTTCGTCCAATTAGTTGCAGTAGACATCCGCTGTAATCGATTGACTAGGTTTCATGAAGCTGTAGTGGATAATATCAGTGCCGGACCACCAAAGAGACACCATTAGCTTTTTTTGATGAACATTCAGTTTTGGACTGTGTTTCAGCACTTCATCTTTATCCTATTGTGCCGAATGCTTGCAATTGTCAAAAAGAATCCATTTTTCATCACACGTAACAATTTGGTGTAGAAATGATTCACCTTTATGTCATGACGGCAAAGAAAGGCAAGCTTCGAGATTATTTCTCTTCTGATGCTCGTGTAATTCATGTGGAACCCATCTACCCAGCTTCTTTACCTTCCATTTGTTTCACATGGTCCAATATTCTTAGAATAGTAACGTCAAACCTCGCTGCTAATTCACGCGTAGGTTGAGATGGATTTGCTTCCACTACAGCTTTCAGCTCATCATTATCCACCTTGGTCTCAGGTTGCCCACGTGGCTCATTTTCAAGATTAAACTCACTAGAATGGAACTTCTCAAAACATCAACATACTGTGCGTTCATTAGCCACATCCTTGCCAAACACTTCGTCGATATTTTGAGCTGTCTGTGCTGCATTGGTTCCACGATGGAACTCCTATTTGAAAATAATGCAAATTTTTGACTTATCCATGATTTCACAAAAATTGCTCTAAAAAAAATTTGAAAGGTAATCACAAGCCTAAATGTGCATTTGAAAGACTGAGGATGTACCTTCACCATAAACATAGAACAAGAAGTGTCAAAGTGAAATGTCAGAAATATCAACTGTCAAACTTAATACTTAAGGAAATCGCACATGTCATACTTAATAACCTAAAGATTCCCAGGGCCTCTTCAAAGTCAACTTGCATAAACTTGGTTGCGGTGACTGTAGTCATTGAGTCGTCCATTCGGCAAGTGCTTACTAAGTGCCTGTGATGTGTTAGGTGCTGGGGATACAATGAAGATGAGATAAATGTGATTGCTGCCTCACAGGATATTAATGTGGTTGCTCGCATTAGTAAAGATGCGACTATATTTGCCTATAGATAATGAAATAATATTTCTTTAAAAATGTCTTGTTGCTTTGGCATTTCAGTAATTCAGACTGACTTTTCTTCTGTCATTCTGGTTTGTTGACATTAGCCTATATAGTACAATTTCTTTTTTTTTTTTTTGCTTAAGGAGCAGAAATTAATTTTCTTTTCTTAAGTTTTTATTTTAATCAGTAGGTAAAAATTGTGTATATTTATGGTATATAACATGATGTGCTTTTGCTTTTATTTTTAATTGACACATAATTGTACATATTTATTTCAGTACATGCATGCGATGTGTAATGTTCAAATCAGGGTAATTAGCATATCCATCACCTCAAATATTTATCATTTCTTTGTGTTGGGAACATTTAAAATCTGCTCTTGTAGCTATTTGAAAATATACAACAAATTGTTGTTAATTATTGTTACCCTATAGTGCTATGGAATGTGAGAACTTACTCCCCCTGTCTAGCTATGCCTTTGTTATCTGTCAGCCAACCTTTGGCCATTGCCCCTTCTCTCCTGCCCTCCCCCACCTCTAGTAAGCACTACTCTACTGTCCGCTTCTGTAACTTCCACTTTTTTAGCTTTCACATATGGGTGAGAACATGCAATATTTATCTTTATGTGCCTGGCTTATTTTACTTAACTTAATGTCCTTTAAGCTCATCCCTATTGCTGCAAATGATAGGATTTCATTCTTTTTTATGGCTAAATAGTGATGTTTGGATAAATGAATACATTGTGGAATGGCTCAATCAAGCTATTTAACATATGAGGTCTGTCCAGAAAGTATCCAGCCACGTAATAGGACAAATAGAGACATTTATTGAGGACAATACAAGAAACATTGTACATAGGACAAGGACGCCTCAGTCCCCTTCAAAGTAGGCACCTTGCGACCTCGCACAGTTCTCCCAGCATCTCTCACCCTAACCTGTACACTTTCAACATTCTCGGGTGTTCTGCTTGTTGCAGGCCTTCCAGAATGTGGATCACTTTCAAGAGATTCTCGACCATCTTTGAAGCGTTTGTGTCACACTTTTATTTGTGCTGCACTCATTGCATCGTCCCTGAAAGCCTTCTGACTCATCTGAATAGTTTCCATGGAGGAATGTTCAAGCTTAACTCAAAATTTGATGCGGATTTGTTGCTCTGCTTGCCCAGTCATTTTGAATGCGACGGCCACACAGTACCCATGCTCGCTCAGTGGCATCCAACGCCCCACTGACTAGTCCAGTGAAGTCATCATTGTTCACGTATGCACATCCCAGTCCGCTCGCCTTGGCTGCCAGGTTACTTTGATGTCGCGCTAACTGTTCTCATTGTATTAACAATGGCTGGCTACTTTCCAGACAGACTTGTGTGCATTACTTTACACACTTTTTTTTTTGTGGTGAGAACACTGCAAATCTCTCTTAGCTATTTTCAAATATATAGTATATTGTTACCAATTGTGGTCACCATGATGTACAGTAGATCTCTTGACTATATAGTGCAATTTCTTATCATTACTTTTTAAAAATAATATTTGAAGAGAAAGGAATTTTAATCCAAAGTCACTACTTGCCTTCAGGCCAGATTCACACAGCATTGATCTGTATGTGTCCGTTGTACTTTCCATTGGTCATTATTATCTGTGTAGTTTAAAAAAAGAAAATTGTGCGATGCATAGCAACCAACAACAAAAGAATGTATTACAAATTGAAAAAACCCTCTTTTCAGCCATTTCAAAGGGCTGGGCTCTAGGCAGTATGGAAGCCTGGGGCTTTTCGGTACTCCTTACCTTCCCCTCCCCCACTTAGCCCCTTAGAGGCCTAAGGCTTGTGCATCCCCTGCTTCTCCTATCACAGTTGGTGACCAATAAAGCAAGGGTCTGTGACCGCAGTGGGGAGAGTGTGGGCTAGGGGAGTGGACAGGAGCCCAGGCTGCTGCTCTGGTGGTACGCGGGCAGGGCTGGCAGCACAGTGCGGAGGGGCCTTTTCTCCTCTGCCACCTTTGTCTCCCAGCAACTCAGAGCTCTCAGCCACCCTGGAGGAAAAGTGATCTCCCCTTTCGGAATTGGTAGCTTAATGGGCCACCCTTTTTGACATTTGCTGTGACTGTGTAAGTTTGGTTAACAAGGCTAGCCTGTCTGGCGAGGCTAATGATCTCCTTTTAGGCATTATGCCTGCAACTTGAGTAGCTGCCACCAGATGAATGGTGGTGCCTGGCTGGGCTTGCACTGCACAGTCGGGCAGGCTCCTTCTAGGCCTGGGCAGGGAAAGAAAGCCTGAGGATAGCTGCAACCCAGACAACTGTGCCTCCTTGCTAAGAGAGACGTCATTCGTTCAGTCATAAAAATAATTTGTAATGGCTTAGGATAACAAAGAAATATAATGCAAATTGAGAGAACATACAAAGACTTACACACCACTGATGTGCATTCCTTATATGAAATATCAGCTACTATTGCTTACTGCTTTGCTCATCTCTGTCTTTTTTACACTGAGGAGAAACCTCTATGTTTTTCATTTACGCTTTTGTTTAAAAACAGCTTCTGCGTGCTCTTACTTCTTCTGTTGGTCTGCTGGTCGTTTATTTTAAAGCAGCATCCAGGTGATTGTAGCTGAGTAGAGGGAGGGAGGGTATTGGTTGATCTTCTTAGCGTGACTGACTGGTTCTTCCTATCTACTCAGCCTCTCTCTCTCTGTCTCTCTCTCTCCTTAAAACTAAAGTTTATTGGGATTATTTTTACTATAAAAATAATACTCATTAGAGAAAATCCCATTACAGATAATATAAGACATAGGAGAAAAGCACCTATTATACCAAGATTCAGTCTCTCTTAACATTCTAAAGTGTTTCTTTTCTGTCCTTTTTCTACACATTTAAATATCTTCTTTTTCTACATGTCTGATTAGTTTTCTTTTTTAAAAATTTATCCTGGTAAAATATACGTAACATAATATTTACCCTTTTAACCATTTTTACATGTATTCTTCATTTCTTTTTAAAGTGGGAACTAATTCCCTGCAGGCAACACCTTTTTCTTCTTATGTGTCTTCAACTTTGTTTTCTTTTCCACGTCAGAACAGAAAAGCCGGAAGTGGCCATTGTTCACTAGTACATGCCTGTGTGTCCCCAGTCCCCTTGTCTTTTGTTCTCTCAACAGTATCTCATTGCCTTGGCAATAAATTTATATCATTCCAGTGAGCTCCCTCACAGATGATAGTAGAAGTTCTGAGCTGCCGTAAATGTTTTTCCTAAAAGTTCTGTGAATTGTGTGTTGACTACCCAGCAAGTTCAGGCTCCTCATGTCCTTTACCTTTTATGGAAGGTTCTGAACCATATTAAGGCAAAACACTACAGTTTTTGAAACAGTGACATAATGATTTCCTCACATCTTTTCTGAAGGTATTTGTAATTTTGAATAAAGCTGGAGGAGACAATATTTAACTCAGACCATTTAAGCTCAAATAGTGAAATTTCAAGTACTCTGCCACTGGAATGGAGATATATTTTCTGGTCAGGAGCTGATCAAGGATTCTTTAAGGAATAATCCATAATTTGGATTATATGCTATTTCTTTAAGATGACTTTGTATATTTATTTTTTGCTTTTCCTTCTGCTCCAGGGCCAGCACTCCCCAGCTCAGGGAATGAGCAGCATTCGTCAGCCTCCATCTTCGAGCACGTAGACAGGATTTCCCGCCCCTCGGAGGCCAGTCGGCGGGTGCCCAGCAAGATCCAGCTGATCGCCATGCAGCCCATCCCAGCACCCCCGCTTCAGCGGCCCCTACCAGCCGACCGCGTGGCAGAAACCAACAAAATCAACAAAGAGGTATTTGTTTTCATTAAACAGGACATCATTAAAAATACATTCTGATTTGGTCAGTGCTTGAAATTGAGTGCAAGGTACAACGTCCACGGATTACTAAAGATATGAGTTACTGTCAAGGATTCTTAATTTGAAACATCACAGTCATTTTGTTTTAGATCAGGTGCTGTTCAAGGACACTGTTTGACAGGTAGGCAGATGTACAGAAAAGAGTTAACATGGCAGACCTGAACTTGCTCCCCTTAGAAAGTCCCACTTCTGTCCTTCTGATCCTCCTCATTCTTTAAGACCTAGTTCAAGTCCCATGCGGCTGATGGTGACGTGTCTCCATGTTTGTGGGTGCCACTCTGGGACTGTGGGGGGAGTCTCGTGCGAGGCGCTCGTGTGGGTAACACTAGGCGATCGTAAGTGGGTGTTCTGCTGTAGGGTGCAAGCGGCGTCTTTGCACTTATCGATTTTATTTAGAAATCTCTTGAGGAGTGATGCTAGGTATGGAAAATATTTATTCTCAGGCATATTATATCTAGTTATTAGACATACGTGTCTTCAAAATTGTCACTGGCCAGTTTCCAAGGTTGGAGTGAATTTTTTCCCCCGGACAGTGAGTGATTAGACTTCCTCCAGGGCACCACGCAGTGTTGGGAATAAAGCTCGTTGGGGTGGCAGGGTCCCTGCTCCTCCGGGGCTGCGCCTGTGCTCGCGTCACCTCCGTGGAGGCTACAGACGGCAGGTCAGGGGTGGGGCAGGGGAATGTCGCAGCAAGGTGTTCCTAAGGGGCTTTGCACGCGCGTGTCTCAAAATCCCCTGAGGCCATCCGTGGCTGTCATTCCGTCCCAGATCCAGACGGCGCTGCGGCACAAGTCCGAGATCGAGCACCATCGCAACAAGATCCGGCTGCGCGCCAAGCGCCGCGGGCACTACGAGTTCCCGGTGGTGGACGACCTGTCCTCGGGTGACACCAAGGAGCGACACCGGGTGTACCGCAGGGCGCAGATGCAGATTGACAAGATCCTGGACCCCACGGCCAGCGTCCCCTCCGTGTTCATAGAGCCCAGGAAGAGGTGGGCAGGACGGCCGGTGGGTGGGCGCGCCGGTGCCACAAGGAGCAGAACGGGAGCCCCTCTCTGCTGTCGTAGGGCCTGTGACAAAAGGGCCCCGTCCATTTTCACGTGAAAGTCTCTGAAAACGAGTTGGAGAGGTGTAGAAAGGCTGTTCAGGCTGCTAGGAGGACTTCGATCCCACCCCGAGGTGTAGAAGGCCCCTGCTTTGTTCTGTCCTCTGCGCCGCCACTTGTCTCCGAACGTTTTCTCTGGGTTTAAGCTATCTCTGCACACGTAGCATGTCTAAAGCTGTACTCATCCTTTCCTTCTCAAAGCAGCTCCTTCTGTAGCTTCCTGGGCCCTTCCCGCCAACCTGTTCTTTCACTTCCGTGTTTCACATCCTGGGGAGCCGCCGCGGGAGTGGGGTGGGGGGGACCCATGTGTTTTCTCACAGCCGCCTGCAAGGTCTGGGGTCTTACCTTCCCCCACCCGGCCTCCCAGGCTCCTGCCCCGGGACGCAGATGTATTTTCTTTAAATGCTGCTCTCGTTTGTGGCTTTCTCTGCTCACATCCTGAGATGGCTTTTGTTGTCTGCCATGTGGAACCTGTGCTCCTGTCGCAGGCAGGGCCTGCCCTCCCTCCCAGCTCTTTCCCACTGTCTGCCACGTAGACAGTACCGCCACCCAGGAGGCGGGCACCTCCTCGTTCCCCAGACAGTCACCAGCTTCCCCTTTCCTGCCGCATGCTGGTACCTGCCCCTCACATCCTCCTCCCACACGCTCCCGGGCTGCAGGGCCCACTCACTGGTCAGATCCAGTTGAGGCCGGGTGGAGCCAGCGTGGCGTTGCTGGCTCACATGGACCTCTTTGCTTTCTGGACATCCAAATATAACTGAATGACGTTATGATTAGGGATTGCCTGGTATTATTCTCCGTTGTTCCATATGTGTTGATGAGTCTGTTTAGGTAGGCTCTGAGCTTCCTTAGAGCAGAAACCATGTCTTACAAGTTTGTATCTTACAAGGTGTTTAGCAGAGTGGCCAGCACATCGTAGGTACTAAGAAAATGCTTAGCGCTTATTTGATAAGCCAGTGGTAAGAGGGTTATTTCTTACGAAGATAATTTCTTTTTTTCCTGGCAGTTCACGGATAAAACGGTCTCCTAAGCCTCGCCGGAAACACCAGGTCAACGGCTGTCCTGCTGATGCCGAGAAGGACAGACTCATCACCACGGACAGTGATGGCACTTACAAAAGGCCGCCCGGTGTCCACAACTCTGCCTACATTGGATGCCCAGTGCGTCATGCTGATTTCCGCTTCGGGACCCAGGGAGGGGTGGCGCTCAGGAAGATGTGTTGATGGGAGAGGAGAAAGAACGGCGGTGGCTGCTGCCCTGTGTGGCGGCCGATGCGCCAGGGCCAGCTGGGTCGCAAAGCGTGTGGGTGAGGGTGGCCGCTCCTTTTCAGGGGAGACTTGAGTCATATCAACCAAGGGGCTGCTGAGATGCCTCTGGAAACATACTCGGTGTTCCTCCTTTCTGTATGTAAGCTTCTCTCAGGCTTCAGAATGGGAACTTCCTGAGGTTAATTGGAAAACAGAGAGAGAGAGAGACAGAGAGAGAGTAATGTCCAGGAGGTTTTTTTCCTTCCCCCAGTCAGAAAGTTGTTTGGGTTTCTTGATGATAGGAGGGTTATTCAGGGTTTTGTTCCCTCTTCCTGCCCTCAGAGTGCAAGAAGATAGTGTATTTGTGTGTGTGTGTGTTTTATTTATTTATTATTTATTTACTTTTATTTTTATGGGACAGAGAGCTTAATGGAAATTAAGAAATGAGGAATGAATCATTTTTTTTCAAACTGAAAGGGGCACAGACTGAGTTTCTTAAAGTGTTAAAGGCAGACATTGATAGCATTAAGACACAAATACACAGACCCCATTGAATAAGGAAGAAGAGCCAGCCTCACCGAGGGGCTTTGAGAGACACAGACACAAAGACATCCCACGGCAGAGCGGGGCAGCCAACGCGCTCCTCAAGCCCTGTGCCAGGGCAGTGACCCTGCCTTGTTGCACGAGGCCCCTTCCTCTTTCTGGAGGCAGACTCGCAGGGCTAGCCTTGTTTAGAGAGAATTTAGCAAAAGGGACATCCTTGGAGATGGGATTTGTGATTTACGTGCTCACTTTAGGTAAAGCTTCTGCAGCCTGCCATTTCTCACTATTTCTTACTTGAGGTTTATGTTTTTCTTCTAAATTACACAAATAACTAATGCTGAAAGAAACTAAATACAATTAAATGTGCCAAAGATCCACTGTCATGAGGCCTAAACGTAACTGAATCATCATCATCTGAAAGAACCAGACTTCCCTTGGGACCTTCCTGTATTTTTAATGTCCTAAAGACTGACTGTGACCTTCATAACCTACTCATGAGAACCGGTGTGATTCCAGAGAGTTGGAAAGTCTACACACCAGACTGTTCTCCTCCTCAGTAGAACAGATGGAGTAGTTTCTGTTACTTTAAGCTCCTCCGATGAGCTGCCAGATTTGCTGGCAGTTCTCGCAGTAGGTGGTGCTCTTGTTCTGCCCTTGGGTTTTTGGAAAGGTGTTTGTCTGGACTGGGTTTGATTGGGGTGGGGGGGGGGCGGTTGTCCCCTTGGCACCCCCAGGTAGTCACCTGGAGCTTTTGTCTGTCTGGAGCAGGGACTTCTGTGGTGTGGAGCTAAGGAAGGGAAGGAAGGACAGAGTCCCCTCCCTCTTCCCTGCGCTTGTGCCTGGGCTCACGCTCTCAGGGGAATCTCCAGGGAGCCTTCTCAGTCCCTGTCTTCTTTCCTAACTAGCCCCGAGTTCCTTCATGCGGCGCCACTTGGTTTTGCACGGGGAATAACCTGTCTCCCCCTGCTTTCTTCATCCACCTGCATCGATGACCCTAACTTGGGCCTTTTTTGTGGCGGCTCACATCGTCTGGTTTTTCTTCCTTTTTTGCTTAGCTGAAAGGTGCAGCGGTTCCTCTTCCATTGGGTAAAATGAAGCTTTTCCCGGAGAACACTACCTCAGTCGGCTGCTTGTCTTTGTGGCTCCTCTTTTCAGATTCCCTAACATGACAGTCTTTCTCAGATGGGCCTACTTTTCACTCTTCCTCCCTAAAAATTCTGAAATGCACACTTTCAAAGATAATGTCTTTCTCAGAACTCACTCGCCTTTTCTAAGATTATTTTTCGTCTTCAAGGCCGTTCTGGGGATGTTCTACATGTTTTTCAATTACCTTGAGCTTTCCACTTTCCCTTCAAAATATTTTCTCCTTGGCCGCTCATGCCTGAGGGCCTAGGGTCCTCAGCTCCTAGGGCAGAACCTCTGCTCTCTTCAGTGTCTGCCGCAGTCTCTGTGATATTTGGGCTTATGGAGCCTCTGCTACCATAAAGGACTCTTCTTCCATTGGTTCCCTGTTTTGTCTCTTGTAGTTTACCCAACGTACATTATGACAATGTTTTGCTCACAGTGCAGTATCAGTCAGTGAGATTTTTAAAAAGTCTTCGTTATTTATATTCCTGCCTCTTAAATGGTGGGTATACAATGTGGTTCAAACCTTTCTTAATGACTCATGTTACCCAGAGATACCTACATTTTAAAGAAAAATGTTTTTTGGATAA
>NW_012143412.1:3622185-3623037 GCF_000956105.1 Propithecus coquereli | reverse complement strand
GGGGTCTCGCTCTTGCTCAGGCTGGTTTCGAACTCCTTGAGCTCAAACAATCCGCCCGCCTTGGCCTCCCAGAGAGCTAGGATCATAGTAAGATTTTTATAAGCACTGCTATTCAGTGGTTTTCTCAGCGTGGACTTTTGATGCTATCCTGATGTATTTTGATGAGAATGATAGCAGTTTTGATCTAGTGGAAAGCCAGAATCATCTGTATGTGCGGATATCTAATATAATTTTAACATATTTATAAGTCCGTTGTAAAGTTACTGTTGCCAGGAGGAATCTGATCATCCTGTATTTACTGCTTTTGACTATAGTAAAAACCACAGGAATGTGGATTTCAAGGTGCCTCCAGTTCCCACCTGAGCCTTTATTTACCACCTGATGACATTCTTGCTCTCTTCTGCCAGTGTGAGGGTGTTCGTTACGCATCAGTGACTTAGGCCATGTGATAAGTGGTGTTTCTGCTTCCCTGGTGAAAGTTAAGCTGTCTCTGGAGTAGTCCTCTCCGTAGCGAGTGTGGATGCCTGAGCTAAGACCCTTACCGGGAGACCTGACTGTGTGTTTGCTGTGCCTTTGGCCTATCCCAGACTCCACTAACCACATGGCTTGCCTTTCCCGCTCTGCTGGCCTGTGTTTTATACTGAATTGAAAGAAGAGATGCATTAAAATGGGATTTTTATTAATACAGCTGATTGAAACCTTCAAATCCAAGTGTGTCTTCCAATTTTGTATATAGGTGTGTGACCCATCTTCCAACAGAATCATAGAAATTCTGTAGTATTTTTTTAAAAACTTTTCCTGAGGGCATGCAGCCTCTAGAAACATGACATTTTTTTTTTTTTTTTAACAATA
>NW_012143412.1:3619580-3622135 GCF_000956105.1 Propithecus coquereli | reverse complement strand
TAATCATCACTATTTACTATTGTAAATAGCTGTTATGATAGATATTAATATTAGAATTAGGTATAACAGTATAATTGTTTATACATACAACACAGTCCTAATATGGTGGTGACTTTGACCTCTTTTAGTGGTATGCAGGGCTGTTTCTCCTACTGTTAATAGTTAATAGACTGCCTTGCTTTTTGGTTCTCTATGGAAAGTTGACTAGATTTTTCCAGTATATATATTTTGAAATGTGTTTTTTGGCTGCTAAGGGGCTTTTAGTAAAAATGTCTACCTCCAGGTACTGAAGTATATTTCTAATAGTTGAGTTTTCCTGAAAACAATGATCTTCGAATGTTTCCACTATTTTTTCTTTTTTTCTGATTCAAGCGTTTTTCCTCCATGAAATGTAATGCACATTCTTCAGCTGTCATTCTTTAATGCTTAGGATAAACCTTTTCCTCAGTGTCAGGAAAATGGTTAAATTCCATTTTGGCCCCAGAGTTTCGTTTTAGGGTCACCATGAAAGCCTGTGTGTGATTCTTCTCTCCTTTATCTCCCCAACTGTAGTCGGATCCTGACCTCCCAGCCGACGTGCAGACGCCATCCTCGGTGGAGCTAGGGAGGTATCCAGGCCTGCCCTTCCCCACCTCCCAGTACATCCCGCCCCAGCCATCCATCGAGGAGGCGCGCCAGACCATGCACTCCCTCCTGGACGACGCCTTTGCCCTCGTGGCCCCAAGCAGCCAGCCCGCCAGCGCTGCAGGTGCAGGCCCTGGCGTCCCACCTGGCCTGCCCATGAACAGCACCCCTTCCCGGGAAGAGAGGCGAGCCACCCAGTGGGGGTCCTTCTACAGCCCAGCGCAGACAGCCAACAACCCGTGCAGTGTAAGTACTGGCTTTCTAGAATTCTCCAATGGCAAGGTGTTGGAGTTTCGTTGCCTGCCTGTCTCTCTTTCAGGCTTCCCGCAAAACACTGATTGTGTTTGGTAAGAACTAAATCTTGGATGATGGGTCCTAGTTTTTCTTATCTTCTGCTAAATTAATTCTTAATGTTGGAATCATCCTTTTATGCCACTCTGATACTCGGTTTGTTGAAGAATGGAGGAGGAACGGCTGTAGTACTCTCGGTGAGAGAGGGGCTGCTCCACTTGCTGTAACACAGTGCATGGACTCGAGAGCAGGGACCAGCCAGGCCCCTGTGTGCTTAGTTGATGATAGCACAGAGCCAGTGTGGAAGAAGGGTTCGTTGATGCAGGAGAGGGGACACTGCAGATCCCGAGCACCAGTGCAGGAATTATCTTTAGAAATGAGGGGATGTATTTCATCCAGTTTCGTGGGAGGGAGGAAGGAAAGGTTGGGCACGGATAAAACCAAGTTGTAGTTGGGTGGTGGGAAGTTGAGGACCAGCCGTCTCATGGCTCTGTCCTCACAGCAGAGAAGGCAGAGAACGAGGGGAGAAGTGTAGCAGGGCAGGAGTTTGGGGAGAGTAGAGATTTGAAGGGCTGATTGGGGAGAATGAGGGGAAACAGATTAGGGACACAGGAATGGCTTCTAAGCCTTGAGGCCCTTGTTGAGATTGCCTGTTATGAAATTATAGTGGCGCAAATTGAAGTTCTCTGGTTCTGTTGGTCAGCATGCGGATACCCCGGTGCAGGCAGTGGATTGGTGGGAACTAGGGCTTTGTCAGGTGACTGCGATGAAAGGTCAGAAGGCAAGAGAGGTGCAGGTGGGAGGTGCGGTTGAAGCGGAGATAGGAAACTGTGAACTGAGAGGAAAGGCGTGGGAAGTTGGGGTCCTTTAAACACGCTAGGGCTTGCTTGATTTTTCCTCTCGAGTCCCTGCACTGCATTGTACTAGTTGGAGCCACCGTCCTCTCTCCCAGGGCTATTGCGACAGCTTCCTGATGGTGTCCCTGCCTCTGGACTTGGACGGCAGGGGGAGCAGCTCTGGTGCTGAGGACAGCAGGTGGCTGACAGGTGAAGTGCGGGGTGTCGGTGCTGAGTAGGCCAAGTTGTCCAGGTGCATCCTCAGGACGACAAGAGGACTTGGAATGGAGAGGAATACCCACCAGGAGCCACTTAATTTCACCTTGAGTTTTCTGAAGGGAAAGTCTCAGCTCAGTTTCTGACCTGACCCTGTTCTCTGCTGGCGCCTCCTCGCTGCTCCTCTCTGCACCTAGGCCTTTCCTTGGTACCCCCGACTGCGGGCAAACCCCGCAGCCAGCTCTCTGCAAATGCATCACGATTCCGTGTGTTCTGGGGCTGCGGTTGGGGGCCACATCGTGCTGCCAGAATTTTTTGTTTTTTCCCTTGGCCGCCACTTTTCTCAGTTTATGGCATGATTCTACTCCTTTACTTGTTTGGTTCCTGCTGGAGAATTTTTAGCATTAATTTTGACAGATTTGCATCAAAATAAATATGCATCGAAATAAATTTCTTACTTATTCATTGTTCATAGGTGTTGGGGATTAAAGATTCCAGATAATGCTTTAATCTGCCCTCTTAACTGTGAATTCAAATCCATAGTAAGATTTTTTTTTTTTTTTTTTTTTTGAGACAGAGTCTCACTGT
>NW_012143412.1:3587409-3618600 GCF_000956105.1 Propithecus coquereli | reverse complement strand
GTGTCTTCCAATTTTGTATATAGGTGTGTGACCCATCTTCCAACAGAATCATAGAAATTCTGTAGTATTTTTTTAAAAACTTTTCCTGAGGGCATACAATCTCTAGAAACATGACATTTTTTTTTTTTTTTGACAATAATAGAGTTGAAATACACTACGATAATACAACAGGTAACAAGTGGACAGCTGTTTTTCACTGTTTTTAATTTACTTTGTCACTTAGACCTCCTGAGATCTTGAGAGGTAAACCGGTAAGCCTTGATTTTTCTAAAAAATAAATTTGCATCTGAATATGTTTTAAAATTCCACGCTGTGCTGAGAGCACACAAGCCACTGTGAATAATCTTTATCCAGTGTCAGGTTTCCCTTTAATTATTTGGAAAAAGAGTTGAAGCTTCTTTTCCTTTTCTTCCCCCCTTCTTCTGTAATCTGCCTTAGCTTGTTTTAGTTCGGCTGGGGAACTGCATCTCTGCCAAGAGGATGGGAGCAGAGAGGGTCAGAAGGTGAAGTAATTTGACCACAGCTTCATATTTAATAATCCCCTCAGAACGCTGTGCGTCTAGAGATCATTATATCCTCTTGGCACAAAGAAAGAGGCCCAGGGACGCTGAGTCGCTTGGCCGGTCTGTCTCACTGCAGAGCCTCTCTTTTCCCCACAAAGTAGAGATTGGTTCACAAGGGAAAGTCGGGTTTGGGAGCCACAGGCAGCGCAGAGCATTGGTGAAGAGCATGGCCTATGGCATCCGAAAGACTTTTTTGGAAGAAATTACCTAACTTCTTTGTGAGTTGGTTTCCCTCTATAAAACAGAGGTAGTGAGCACTTTTTTAGTGTTGTTGTGGGCCTAATGCTTACATGGTGCTTAATACAAAATACGCATTCAGTAGATGAAAGCTTACAGAGAGGAGGATGGCGTAGTAGAGCCACTCCAGGGGCAAGGCTGACTTTGTCCCTACCTTTGAGCCCCTGTTGTGGGCAGGCCATCGAGTCCCAGGCTGACAGCAGCTGGGTGGGACTCTAGCCACAGTTATCATTCTCCTGAAATATCTGGTTCCAAAATAATGATTCCTTGTTTTTGGAAAGAGATGTTGGAATCAGAGTCCCCTGTATATTAGGGACAGGATATGTTGACTTCCTGAGGAATGCGGCTGATTTCTTAGATGGATGTTTCTTTAAAGCACATGGCATATTGTTTCAGTCAAAGAACACTTGGCTAGTTTGCAAAGAGTTGGTTGAAGGATGCAGGGGCACCTTATGGAATGTAAGGGCGGGAAGGATAGCTGGGTCTCCTGGAAGCCAGAAAACCATCTGAAACTGAGGGTGCTGCCCTCAGCTTTTAGGGCCTTTCTAGTTTCTGGTTTTCTTTTTGTTCTTTCTCTTTTTATGGCATTCTACAACATGGTACAACATTTGACAGTTTGTCACTTTAGGTATTTGAATTGCTGCTGGGCACCCACCCGATCTGGCGACATTATGGCTTATGCTGGTAGAGTCATCTGCACTGAATGTGGCCAAGTAGGCCTGCCTTTTTAACAGAAGACGCAGCTTTGCAGAGAATGAGCCTATAGGGAAGAGCAGGCACAGGAAGCCTGTCAATTTCTTCTGTTTTCAGTTATATTATACAAGAAAAGGAAAGATCGAGAAATTAGTTGTGTTTTCTAAAGTCTGGTAGCCCAGTTTCCCAAATTGAAACGTGTAGCATTACTCGATGGTAGAGTGCCCTGGTAGCATGCTGAGTTTTAATGAGAAAATAATTCCCTTGAAAGTCAATCCTGCCAACCTCAATTTATAAGTTTGCTGTTGTCACTTCATAATAAGTATTGGATATTAATCTTCATGTTCTCTTGAATCTCTTCCAGAGATATGAAGACTATGGAATGACTCCCCCATCAGGCCCATTGCCAAGGTAAGGTTTTCGGAACGAAATGTATTATTGCTTTCTCACGTAGGCTGTTTTTTAAATTTTGTAAACTCATTTATTTTAGCTAGTATGAGCAGATGCAAAATTCTCGAGTTTTGTATATTCTCTTGATCTAACCAGAAGAGGAAGAAAAAAAGTTGGAATTTAAGTCCTGCTGCCAGTAACAACAGACTAGATAATTTAGACCAGCCCTCTTGCTGAGGACAACTGGAAAAGCTGGACAAGGTATTAACATTTTTTTTTAAAAACCCTTAGAGGTAGGTAACAGGGCAGTGAAGCAGTCTGGGGCCAAGATCGAGGAAACCCAGAGAGATGAGCCCTGTTTCAGGGCCACTGTTCTCCCAGAGACATCTGTGGATTTCATGAGAGGCCACTGAGAAGACTCATAGAGCTGGGGGTGCAAAGAGGACAGGCCCCAATAAACACCCAGAGGTTTTGAGTTTGGACCCTTAGGTGTTATACTCTAGGAATAAGGGTGAATCGTGTGTAGATCAGTCCTGCAGGAACTAAAGCTCAGCTTGGAAAGGTGCTCAGGCATTGGTACCCGGCAGAAACAAATGTAAATGCCTTTTAGAGGAAGATAATGTCACTCTGGGCCTTACATTGTTGCCATGGTACATCTCTCTCTCTCTCTCTCTCTCTCTCACACACACAGAGGCATATGAGAGGAAAGGAAAATATAATTTTTAAAAAAACAGTAGAAATGGAACCATAGGGGATCCAGTTATTGGAGTTATCAAACACAGATTTTAAAATAATTATACTTTATACGGTTAATATAAAGTTAGGTCCCATTGTCCAGGAAAGTGTAAAAGTACTAATTGATGTTAGACTGTAGTAGTCAACGATTGTGGTGTAGTTTTTAGGGTAACTCACTGAAAGAGTGCTAAAAGAATACCTAAACATAATACTATAATATAAGGAAGAATAAAATAATTTTAAAATAATCCAAAAGAAGGTAGAAAATGGGAGAAAAAAGAATATAGTATTGGCAGGACATACAGAAAGCAGCTATAAAATGGTAGAAATCTAAATTTAAATCTAGACGTAATTACGTTAGATGTTAATAACTAAATATTCCAATTAAAAGACAAAGGTTAGAGTGGATTTTAAAAACTGTATTTGGCTTATGAGACACATCAAAAATATAAAGATACAGAAAGGATATAGAAGATTTGAATAACATGATCAACTTGACCCAATTGACTTACATAGAACACTAGACTCAGTAACTGTGGAATACACTTTCTTTTAAAATACATTTAAAAAATTTACCACATGCTGGGCCATAACAAATCTTAACAAATTTCAAAGAAGTGAAGTCACTCAGAGTATATTTGTTAGTCCTAGTAAACTTAAGTTAGAAACCAATAACAAAAGATAACTAGAAAATCTCTACATGTTGGCAAATTACTCAGTACCCTTCTAAAATAACCCATGATACATTGAAGAAATCACAGTGGAAATTAAAACATAACCTAGTGAATAACAGGGAAAAATGCAACATATCAAAAGTTGTGGGATGCAGCTATAGCAGTGTTTAGGGGGGAATTTATTGCCTAAATGAATATATTTGGAAAGAAAAATGGCTGAAAATCAGTGATCTAAGAACCCTACTCAAGATTTGAAAAAAGAAGATTCGATTAAACTTGAAGTAGAAGGAAGGAAATAAAAAAAATAATGATATATAAATTAAGGAAATAGAAAATAAATACCACATTAGAGAGGATTAATAAAGCCAAAAATTAGTTCTTTGAAAACTAATATAAACTTCTGGCAAGTTTGACCAAATAGTATGTATAACAAATTATCAATAAGAAGAATGGAAAGGACACATTAATCCAGATTTCACAGACATTAAAAAGATTTAGCTGGGTGTGGTGTCTCATGCCTGCAATCCCAGCCACTCAGGAGGCTGAGGAGGGAGGATTGCTTTGAGGTCTGGAGTTTGAGACTAGCTTTGGCAACATAGTGAGACCTCTTTCTTAAAAAAAGTAAACATTAGCTGAGCGTGGTGGCAAGCACCTGTAGTCCCAGCTACTCAGGAGGCTGAGGCAGGAGGATAGCTTGAGCCCAGGAATTCGAGGCTGCAGTGAGCTGTGATCACTCCATTGCACTTTAGCCCGGTTACAGAACAAGATTCTGGGTCTAAAAAAAAGAAAATAAAAAGGATTTTATGAATACATTTTCATTCATAAATTTGAAATGGAAAAATTCCTAGAAAGAGAAAACTTGAATAGTCATATAACTATTTTAAAAATGGAAATCACTATTAAAATTCTACCCGCAAGGAAAACTCCAGGCCCAGCTGGCTTAAACACTGAATTCTGCCAAACACTGAAGGAGGAAAGGGTGCCAGTGCTATACAAACTCTCCCAAGAAATAGAAAAAAGGGAGAATGCTCCCTAACTCATTGTGTGAGGCCAGGTTCACCGTGATGCCAAGGACAAAGACAAGAGTACAAGGAAGAAAACATTAAGGGCCGGTTTCTCATGAACCTAGATATGAAAAATTAGAAAGTAAACATCAGTGAACATCTCTGGCAATATGTACAAAAGGATATCACATTATAACCAAGTTGGATTTATTCCAGCAATGCAAGGGTGATTTGGCATTTAAAAAATCAAGCTGTGTACACAAAGAGTGCAATGCACACCACCCGAAGGAAGGACATATTTGAAACTCGGACTTGGGGGGAAGGGGGGGCAAGGGCAACATACGTAACCTAAACATCTGTACCCCCATAATATGCTGAAATAAAAAAAAAATCAAGCTGTGTAATTTACCACTTCAAGGAGAATAAAGGAGGAAAATCTTCTCTTTTCAATAGGTATAGCATGTGATAAAATTCAACATCCATTCACGGTAAAAATCTTAGTAAACAAAGAATAGGAGTGAACTTCTCTATTCTGATAAAAGGCATCTTGGCAAATATTACTTAATGGTGAAAGGTTAAAAGCTTTCCCTCTGAGAGCAGGAGAGAGACAGAGGTGCCTGCTCACGTTACTTCTATTTAAGACTACCCTGGTGGTTCTAAGCAGTGTAACAAGGCAAGGAAAAGAAACAAACAAGCAAAAGTAAGGAATTCAAAGAAAGAAGTAATACTGTTATTATTCACAGATGGTTATAATTTTGTATTAGCAAATCCTAAAGTGTCAACACATTAGTTGTTAGAATTAAGGGAACTTAACAAGATCACTAAATAGCAGGACACCTAAACTGCAAGGTAACTGGATATAAGATCAATGTACAAAAATCTGTTTTATTTCTATATATATGCAGCAAACAAAAAAGAAATTTTCAAAGGTACCACCTAAAGTAGATAATACAAAACACATCAAAATAAACCTAACCAAAGATGTTTAAGCCCTCTAAAGAAAGATGTTCATGGATTGGACAACTCAATTTTTAAAATGTCAGTTCTCCCCAAGTGATCTGTAAATTTAATGCAATCCCATTCATAATCCCAGTAGTGTCTCTCAATATATGTAAACTGACAAGCTTATTCTAAAATTTACATGGACATGCAGAGGATCAAGAATAGCCAAGATGCTTTGAGAAAGAAGAATAAGATGTTAGGACTATTCTGAATGCTGTATATTACTGTTGAGTAATTAAGATGATTTGGTATTTCTGTGAGGCTAGACAAGTAGACCAGTACACCTCACCTGTGTGGACATTAGTTTATTACAAAGACAGCATTGTAGTAAAGCAGTGAATCGCAGAAATCAAACCCACTATCCCTTCGATGACCAGAGGACACACAGAAGTAGGAATATTATCAGTTTCCTACTTACTTTCACTGTTACTTTCTTTATACTTCCTCATTTTCAGAGGGGTTTCTTTGTTTTTTCCCAGCCTTCCTCCCCTACCCAGGCACTGCTGTATGGTCCAAAGTAAAAAAGGTAAAAGTGGCGAGGGGAGCTTAGGTGACGCAGTGCAGAAGTTAGCGGTATGGGGGCCCTGTGCCCTGGTGTGCTCAGGTTCGTCCCAGTCGTTAGCAGCTTTCACTCTCAAAGTGTTCTGAGGCCGGGCACGGTGGCTCATGTCTATAATCCTAGCACTCTGGGAGGCCAAGGTAGGAGGATCGCTTGAGCTCAGGAGTTCAAGACCAGTCCGAGCAAGAGCAAGACTCTGTCTCTATTAAAGATAGAAAAATTAGCTGGGCGTTGTGGCGTGTGCTTTTAGTCCCAGCTATTGAGGAGGCTGAGGCAGGAGGATGCTTGGGCCCGGGAGTTTGAGTTTGCAGTGAGCTATGATGATGCCACGGCACTCTACTTGGGGCTACAGAGTGAGACTCTGTCTCAAAAAAAAAAAAAAAAAGTGTTTTGGTATGGACAGTAAATCTTATGATCACCCAGGTTAAAGGAGTCTAGCGTATTCGAGCACACAGCGTAGGATAAAGGTGATGCAAACATAGCGCGGCGGGGAGGAGGAAGAATTAAGTGAAGGGCCAGAGCTAGTTGGTGAGTGGATGGTCCAGGGATGTGGCCAGGCGAGATGTGGGCTCCCGTTGCCAGATCCGGAAGGAGGAGCGTGCCTCACGTTAAGCTCTTAGATCTGTAAAGTCAGAGATGAGAGACGTCTCCCTTCTGACGCCAGTCTAAAACAACAGCAGTTATTTAAAGAGTGGGCTTCAATTTATGAGCTGTGCTTCAGAAACAACACCACAGAACAAGTGCCAGTCTCCATTCTCACTACACTGGCTCAATCTGTTAGTTACTGTTTCACTGCCATTTGCATAGCACTGTAGTAGACTGTAACTTTTTTTTATTCTTGAATTTCTTGAGAATGGTTCTCAGGGCGGGGTCTTTGAGACCCTTTCTATGGAGGTCTATGAAGTCAAAACTATTTTTGTAATATTATTGAGACATTATTTGCCTTTTTTCGTTATGTTGACGCTTGGACTGAGGTGCAAAAGCAGCGGTGGGTGAGACTGCCGGCCTTGGCGCGCATCAAGGCAGTGCCAGGTTGTGAGTAGCAATTGTATTCTTCACCACTGTGTCATCGCAGTTTGAAAACAATGCCAGTTTTATGTTAGCATGTCCTTGATGCAGTAGTAAAAATTATTAATTTTATTAAACCTGGACTCTTCAGTCTCGAATGGTCTGTGTGACAAAAGAGGAACTACATATAAAGCATTTCTGCTGAATGTAGGATTTTGAAGGAAAAGGCTCCATTGTTTGAGACTAAACTGAACTAACTGCTATTATACTTTTGACTTGAACAAACAACTGACAGACATCGTATTCAGACTCGAGGGTTTGGCAGACAGTGTCTCGGAAATGAACAAAGTGAGCCTGTCACTTCAAGAAAAACAACTGACAGTATTTGGTGCTGATGATAAAATTGAGCTTTCAAGTGAAAATTTGAACTTTGGAAACTTTTGTCTGCTGTAGTGAACTTCACAGCTTCCCAGTACCTAAAGACTTTTCTGTTAATAGATGAACTTAATGATGAGAGTAATGAATGGGATTTTTTGATACTGCAGAATGAGATATAACAATATCGAGGTCTGCGTAACTCAGTGAACTAGTATTTTCCAGATGACAGATGTCATAAAATCATGCGTGGGTTAAAGATCCATTCAAAGTGCAAGATAGAGCTGTGGGTTTTAATGTGACAGAGTATGAAAAGTTCATTGATATTGTCTCGGATTTCACTTCGCAACTAACCCCTAAAGAGCTACCACTTGTCCAGTTCAGCTGTGGTATCAAGAAGAATATCTGAAATATTCTTTGAATATTATCTGAAAAGGCTATTAAAGTACTCCTTCCTTCTCCAGCTATACATATTCTGTGAGGGCAGATTTTCTTCTTAAAATAACATATGGCAACTGACTGAATGCAAAGTATATGAGAATCCAGGTACCTTCTATTAAGGAAATTTGAACAAAATATAAAAGAGTGCTCTTCTCACTAATTTTTTTTTGGGGGGAGTTGGAGAATTTAGTTAATTTCATGAAAAATGTTATGTTAATATGCAATAGGTTTATATTGTTATTTTTAAATGAATTTTTAAAATAAGTATTTAAAAAATTTCTTAGTTTTAATTCCTAATGTGAATATTGGTAGATATTAATATAATCCACATAAATAAAAGCTCATGGGAGTCCTCCGTAATTTTATGAGTAGAACAGGGTCTGGAAACCAAAAAGTTTGAGAAGTGCTTTAGAACACTGGTTCGCTGGGCAGCAGGATATCGTGGAGTTTTAAGAGTTGCCAGTGTCTGGGGTCCCACCTCTGGAGATTCTGTTGGAGTTTGTCTGGGCGCGGCGTGGGTGTCCCGTGCTTACGTGTTCCCTGGGTGGTGCTGACGTGCAGCAGGGTGACGGCCACAGCGCTAGCCAGAGGCTAGAGATGAACAGGCCCCGGAACCTTAGCTGTGCCTCTGTTTGGTCTGGAAGGTACAGCATTTCTTCCATTGTTTTTTAATGGAAAAAATGTATCCAGTCGTCGGACAGAGAATGGTCAGCATCAGCCGTACTCCAGGCGCTGGAGATCGGGCGGTGAGCAAATAGAAGCAAATAGAAGTCCCTGCCCTTAGGGAGCAGGAGAAACGTCTCCTGGCCTTCCAGGAGAGGAGATGGTTAAGCAGGTAGAAAAATGAGTCTCATCCTGCTGTCGTGTTGAGGGCCTAATAAAATCTCTGAGCCGGGCACAATACCCTGATGCTCACGTGTGCTCTGCCTGCAGGCCGAGTCTTGGCCCTGGTTTACTGCAGTCTTCGGAGCTGGCACCGCCTGAGTCCCAGCAGCCGCAGGCAGCGGCCGAAGCTCCGTTTGCTGCCCGCGGGATCTACGCTGAGGAGATGCCGTCAGTGGCCCGGCCTCGGCCTGTCGGGGGCACCACAGGTACACGTGACTGTTGAGCTTGCATTTCTGAGCCGTAGGACATTTGCTTTTTGGCTAAATTGGGAAAGGCTGCGTGTTAGACTTTCCGGAGCATCCGTGTCCAGCATGCAGCGGCCTCTTCCCCTGGTCGGGGCTGTCGTCCCTCGGATCCTGGCAGAGGTGTAGGCAGGGGCGGTGGGAAGCCAGAGTGGCTGAGATCCCAAGGCTGGCATCTGCCAATCTGTTCCTGAGCCAGCCCCTTCATGAGGAATTCACAGCACGCTTCCTCCAGAAGAAACATTTCTAAATCTATACAGTAAACTGGAAGATCTGTCTGAGCACTTGGTGTGGCATTAAAACACGTTTGTTTTAAAGAAGGTGCTTTTCCAGCTTGTAACAAACAACTGTCAAAGTTGTTGGATGGTGACTGGAGGGAGATTTTTGTTTTCTTTGGTCACTTCTGGGAGGGCACAATCACTGTTTCCTCCTTCTACCTTTGTTAATATCTTCTACTTCCCTTTCCTTACTTCCTTGTCATTTTTTCGTGCCCCGTGCCTGAGTCTTGCCTCCTCTGCTGCTACACGCGTGGGCAGAGGCCACGGTGCAGCTCCTGCGGGAAGCCGGTGGCCACTGTGGCACTGTTCTAGCTCCTTTCTGCTCATTCAAGCCCCGATTTAAAAAATTGTCTTAGCATCACTCCTGGTAACCAGGGCAGCTTTCACCTGATAATGCAACAGTGAAAGATCACGTTTTCTGAATCTTCTAAGTGATCTTCTAATCACTTTTCTATTTTTATGTCTTTGCATACAGCTTTTTTTTTTTTTTTTTTTTTGCAAACATTTTTTTTTTTTTTTTTTTTTTTACTTTTAGTATTTAAAGGGTTTTCCTTTCATTACCCTTTGGAATTCAGATAAATTTTTTTTGGAGAGTTCTGTCACCCAGGCTAGAGTGTAATGGTGTCATCATAGTTCACTATAACGTCAGACTCCTGGGCTCAAACAATCCTCCCTTCTCAGCCTCTTGAGTAACTGGGGATACAGGCATGTACCACCACACCCAGCTAGTTTTTTCTGTTTTTGGTGGAGACAGGGTCTCACTCTTGCTGAGGCTGGTCTCGAATTCCTGACCTCATGCGATCCTCCTGCCTTGGCCTCCCAGAGTGCTAGGATTACAGGTGTGAGCCACCGTGCCTGGCCTTGTGTTAATTGTTGAGCCCAGAACAAATCCTCCTCAAGTTCAGTGGATGCTTGATGTTCATGAGCGATTTGTCCTGAAGTCTTTGTAAATCGCCAGATTTTCAAATATAACTCTAGTTTACAATTGATTTCCCTAATCAGTCCAACAGAAGTGTAAGTGGAGCAGCGAAGAGACCCCTTCCAGACACATAGTAGGGGGCACTGCTTACTTGTAGGTTGACAAGCAGTGCCTGGCATGGCTTAGCAGAGATTCTTATTTGGCAGGTGTCTGTGATTCAAACTTGTACCTCCAAATTACAAATTACTCCTTTATTTCATAAAACTTAAACTCACGAATAGTTGATACTATAAGAGCTAGTAATTTGTGAATGCTGTTCAGTGTTCCTAAAATATCTACATAGTTTAGGATCCAGAGCTCTTTCTGTTTCTTGTAAAGCTCTGCAGACGTTGAAAAATTCATAGTTTGTTATTATCTTACTGTATTTTATTACAAAAGCTCAAAGTCACTTGTTTATTTTCCCCATTCATTTCTTCACTCTCCTTTTTGAAAACTGAAACTTTAATGAGAGGAACCATCATATGTTAAATAATTGATTTTGCTATTTTCTAACTTTCTAGAGAATATATACCTTCATAATATCATCAAGAAAGTAGTTTAGTCCATATTGGATGAGAGCCTAAGGAAAAAAAAAAGTAGTTTAGGCTAATTCCAGATTTGCAATGATTGGTGTATATTTTTCCATTATGGTGTTCTAGGAGGTTCTTGCATTTTGCATTGCCTGTTAGCTAACAAAATAAATAATGTACCCTGATATCCTACAGGATTTCCCATGCTTTACAGGTGCTTTGCTTTGCAGTGAGTCTTGTTTCTCCTGTTAATTGTTGTGTATTTGAACCTTGCTGCATAGCATGTATCCTAAACAAAATTCAGATGTACTAATTTTTAATTAAAAAATCTAGAAGAATATGGAAGTTGTATGTATCAAATGTTTGAAAGTTATTTTTTAATAATTTCTAATAGATGAAATTATGTAAACATTTGTAATGGAAAATGCTAAGATCTATTAGAAGAGTTACCTTTTTGACTATAGAAAATTATCAAACATGTGTGTCTAAAAATGACCAAAACCAAAATAGTACCTAGGGAAAATTTACCGCAGATTATGACCAGGAGGTATTTGTATTATAGAGGGTAGCTCATATAAATCCATAAAGGGGCAAACCTGAAAAGATCAGTGGGCAAAGGATGGGAAGAAAGAATTCAACAAGAGAAATATATGTGTGTGTGTAGCGTATAAAAGTAAACATAGGGAAAAGACCCGATTTTGAAAACGATTTAAAAATGCAGATTAAAACCACAGTGAGGTACCATTTCAGTCATGAAATTATTTTTATGATGATGTGGTATGGTAAAATTAGTATATTCTTCATCTGTACAATGGGGATATATTACTATTTACCTCCTGAGGTGGTTTGGCTGATTAAAGAAGATGACAGGTATAAAGTGCTTGAAATAGTGCCTGGCATGTCATAAACTTTCAATAGATACTAGCTGCCATTATTATTATCACTCTTATATTATTCCCAGTGATGGTGTAAATCATTAAACTTTGGAAAGCAGTTTGGCGGTAGGACTCATGGAGCCTTAGATTTGGTCATTTCACTTCTGGGAACCCAGACTCACGCTCTCCCTAAAATCCAAAATAATGGGGAAAACTACATATGCCAAGATGTTTATCACAGCATTATTTGTGATCACAAAAAATTGTTAGCTCCCGAAAATACCCAGTGATAAGTGTATCCATGAGTAAATTGTGCAGCTATTTAAAATGGAGAGAGCCAGGTGCAGAAGCTCATCCTGGCACTAGGATGATCAGCTGAGGCTAGGAGTTTAAGACCAGCCTGGGCAACACAGCAAGACCCCATTTCTACAAAAAAAATTTTTTAAATTAGCTGGGGTTGATGGTGCCTGCCTGTAGTCTTAGCTGCTTGGGAGGCTGAGGCAGGAGGATCACTCGAGCCCAGGACTCCAGCCTGGACATGTAGACCCTGTCTCTCAAAATGAACGAACGAATGAATGTAAGTCATAAAAAACAGAAAGGGAGAATTTAAGATTTACCGTTTGCCTCCTATGTGTTTAACACTTGATCTATTTTATCTGTTTTAATTCTTGAAATAACCCTTTGCGATGGATTTGTATCCCCACTGGAAAAGTGCAGGGTCTGTTGGGACTCGGCGTGATCAGTAGCCAGTGGCTCAGGGTCACATGGCGTGGGCAGCTGAGCTGGAATGCAGCTTGCTGGGCTCCACGTTGAATCATGGGAGAAGCCTGTGCTTTATTGTTAAGTGAACAAAGCAGGGTGTAAAATCATGTCCGAATTATGATTCCAACTACTCTTGTGGTTTAACACAAAAGGTATGCTTTTCTCCCTGTGTGGTTGTTTGAAGCTTTGGAAATGATGGGGAACATTGTGTAGCATTTGTAGCTCTTTGCAGATTTGCTCAAAAGGTATCTGTGGCAAGCAGTACTGACAGCCGTGATGATTTTAATTCGACCAGGGGTTTGCAGTAACTGACAAGTGCTTCAGTAGATTGCATTGCTCTGGCCGGAGCCTGGATAGTTCTCCTGACCTTTAGTTATCGTTACATGTCCAAATAAAATTGTCGAGTTCTTTTTTATTTTTAATGTAGTTGATTAATTAGGTTGTTAATTAGACAACTGGAGTAGGAGTACACTTAAGGATGGAAGAGGCCGCCTCCTGTGCCTCTGTGAATGCTCACGGCCTTTGTAGTACCATTCTGAGCATCACGGGTGAACTTGACCTTAGGAACGTTTGGAAGTAAGTATTCTATTTCACAGTGCTTAAAGATCACTGTTTCTTCCCTTAATTTGCAGTATAGGGATATTTTCCATATGCCACAAGTTGATGAGGGAGAAAAATATTGTTTAATGCCTGGCTTTCATAGGGACACGGGGCTGCAGATGTCTAAGTGTAGGAGAATCAGCTTCGGAGAGTCCTCTGGCTTTGCCGTCAGGATGCCTCACCGATGAGGCTGGGCTAGTGGTTTTAATTGTGCTAAGTACTTTAATATTCTGAATTCAAATGAATATATACCCTGCCTTTTAAGAAAAAAAGCGTATCATATCCAGCTCCTTGTGAATCTCAAAGCCACAAGCAGGAAGGAGCTGGGCTTCAGGCTCTAAAACCTTCCAGGAGAACCTGAATAAATGAGCTCATCCTTTTTCGTAACCTTTACAGAAGCGAAGGGAAGCGCCCTCTGTTGTACTTTTTCTCCCCAGTCCTGATGGCTAGTCAGGAAAACAAAAGCATGACTATTAGCCTCTGTATTAAAAGGAAATAAAAGCCCAGGAACCAAGATCTCACCCATCTATTTTTGGTAAGTGTCATTTGTGGACATAGAATTGGTGCCCTGCTTGAGCAGTGTCTGCCACCCCTTGCCCTAACCGGAGTGCAGTGGTCAGAGCTGAGGGGGTCTTCCTTGGCAGCCTCGCCCTCCTGCAAATTCTGACCGGGCCTGTCCACCGTGTTCCCTCCAGGCTCCCAGATCCAGCACCTGACGCAGGTGGGAATTGCCAGCAGAATCGGAGCTCAGCCCGTGGAAATCCCACCCAGCAGAGGCGGCCAGTACGGGGGTGCGGGCTGGCCTCCGTACGGGGAGGAAGAAGGGGGGCGGAGAGAGGCCGTGAGTATCTTGCGTTTGGGTCATCGTTAAACATTCAGACGTAGTCACCTAATTTAGCTGCTTCTGCTTTGGGGATCCCTTTTTGAAACCTACATTAAAAAAGGTTTTAATCTCCTTCACTTCCTCCCCCTTGGTGGTGGTTCTGCTCACAGTTTTCAGCATCTGCTTTTTGGAAAATATGTAGTTTTTCTTGAAGCAGATTTCAGACTTCAGTGAATTTGAACCTGTAGGTGACTAAAATCTGGACTTCGTCGTCAGCGTGATCGCTGTATAAATATTCATGATCTGACATCCCATTTGTACCTCGCTGTGAGCTTATTAGCCTCATTTGCATTATGACCACCACGAGCAGGTGATTTTGTAACAAGCACACGGTTTGGAGCATTTTAAGGCACATGTTGTCTTTTTGAGGCTTCTAATCACTTAGTATAGACACAGGTTATTTCTACAAGTGTTTTCATTCATTTTTCTCAAAAATTTTATATCCTTGTGGGATAAATTAATGAAACTTGAAAATACAAACCAAAATGCTACCTTTTGTTTTATCCTTATGCTACAACTTTCATTACATTTCTGTGCCTTTGCAGCAGACACAGTAAATTCCTTTCGTGGCTGGATGCTCTTACTCAGTGAGAGGAAATTAACTTCTGAGTATGATTTTTTCCTAAAAGAAACATCATTATAGGCTCAGGTATCTGCTTTAAGTTTGCGGCCATTTTTCATTTTTTGGCCTTCATTGTGTCCCACTCAGCTTCATGAGGTGTTTGGGTTTCCCTTCAAACCCCACAATGCTCACTTTGAAGTGCCTGTCAATCACTGTTAGAAGTGAAACGCAGAAATAATCTAGGGCTGAAATGCCATGTTTATCTCGCTAAAAACTTGCCCTTAGCATACTTTTTTTAGTACACAGATTTACTACTCTTACATGTAAATGTAAAGAGAGATTTTTTTCCCCACTGGAAAAAACGTGAAAAAAAATCACTGAAAAGTATAACAATTCTTGTCAACCTAATGCCAAATCTGTATGCTGCAAGTGTCAGCAAAATGATTGTATGCTTTAGTGCAGATGACTTGCTGAAGACAAGCCTCTACAGAGCCCTCTATAAACACACACAGACAGAAGACAGACGGCAGTTATATAAAGTGGAAAATGGTTTTGTGATCTTGTTTGGGGTCTGTGGTCACAGTATGTGCTCACATGCACACCCTCCCTGGGCTCCATCCCAGGGCAAAGGTGGCTGTTCCCCTTGTGAGTGCCTTTTCCAGGGTCTGCCTACCTCCTTCAGGTCTCAGGTGTCCCCGTCTGACCTTTCACCTTCAAGGCGTGCTCCGGCCTCCCTCCCGCGTGCAGCAGCACAGGGGCGTGGGCAATAGGGGCCCTGTTGGAGCGCTGAGTCGTTGGGTGGGAGATGGGTGGAGGTAGCCCTGGGAGCATTCCCAGTGCCAGTGTGAATTTGATGTTCCTGCTTGTTTTTACTTGGGAAGTACAGTAACGTTTGCCATGTTTTTCAGACACACATGCTCGGACATCAAGAATACTCTTCTTCACCGCTATTTCAGGTGCCAAGGACTTCAGGCAGGGAGCCCTCAGCTCCTCCCGGGAACCTCCCCCATCGAGGGCTGCCGGGCCCCAGCCTGGGCTACCCCACCAGCTCCACAGAAGACCTCCAGCCCGGTCACTCCTCAGCCTCTCTCATCAAAGCGATCCGCGAGGAGCTCCTCCGGCTCTCCCAGAAACAGAGCTCCGCGCAGAACTTCCACAGCTGATCGGGCTCGCCTGCAGATTTGCCAAGTATCCGCTTCCCGTGGAAGCAAAGACCAAAAGGAAATCAACTGAGTGGGTGTTTTTAAGAAGAATGAGCATCTCCTGGGCAAGCTGCCCAAGTAAGGGAGCAAGTTGCTATTTTAGAAGATGCCATAAGTCACGTGACAGCTCACGATCCTTTTACTGTGTTGGCAATTTTGTGACCACTTGGGTTCAGGTGAAAGTTATGTACTTTGGCCAAAAGCCGGCAGCACTTCACAAAACAAAACACAAACCCAAGCTAACAAAATTACTAAATTAGTCTCCTTTTTAAAGGCAAAACATTAAAACGTGTAGATGGTATAAGGATTAAAGGAATCACGTGTTTCCGTGGGATTCAGTCTGATGTGTACGATGAAGCTGCTGCTTTGTTTTCTGAGAAAAGAGATTTGAAGACGTTTTATTAACAGCTTGATTTCCCTCTTTTACTCCATAGGAACTTATTTTAATAGTAACATTAACAGCAAGAATATGAAGACTGTTTGGGAATTTTAAAAAGCTACTAGTGAGAAACCAAATGGCAGGTTGTAGAGCCTGATGACTCCAAACGAAGCCATCACTGCATTCCTCCTCCTCCTCCTCCTCCTCCTTCTTCTGGTGCTACAGCTCCAAGGGCCCCTCCACCTTCACGTCTGAGATGCCAGTTTGGCTTGTCCAGTGGAAGAATATATTGAAGGTTTCATTTTCTTCTAGGGGAAAAAAAAGTCATCCCAAACAGGGGAAAAAGCTCAGTATCTATTTGGTTATTCAAGATACATAACATATCCAAGTTCAGATTTACGTTTTTTAATCGTGTGTGCTGTTTGCTAATTGGGCACCTGCGACTCCTGGGAGCATCCCCTTCAGCACCTGTGTTAAGGCCAGTCCTGTAGAGTGAGGCTTTGAAGAGGTCCTAACTGAGCCCTGCACTTTGCTGGTGATTTGCTCGCAAATTGTTTGAATGAGAAATCTTACATAAGCACATATTATTTATAAAAGTTCCTAGGACCACCAAATTGTCATGGCTCCATCCCTAGTAATCACATTCCCTGTGTTCAAGACCTGGAAATGCAGTTCATTTCAGTTCGGCCTCTGTAATGGATCAAGAAATGTAAAGAAGAGCTTTGAGACCACAGGAGAAAGGAGAGAGTTGCTGCCCATGTCTGATTTTATTGTGCTATTACTCTGTTGAGTGACTGTTAAAACTATCTTAGCCACTTTGGGTTTGAGAGAAGGGATCACCTCTGTTAAGACCTACTCCTGAAGTAAGCATTTCCCCACTTCCCAAATTATAGCAAGAAAGATAGCCACAAGGGTCATTCTGTTTTCTGGTGCCTGAGTGAAACTTGGAAGAAAAGCAGGCTTAGATAAGAGATTTTCACTATGAACCTCTTTTTATTAGATCAACTAATAACAGTCACGCATTGCTTAACGACCGGGATACGTTCTGAGAAATGTGTCCTTAGGCGATTTCGTCGTGCGAGGTGCAAAGTGTACTTGCACAAACCTAAATGGTACGGCCTGCTAACACCTAGTTTATTTGGTATAGCCTTTGCTCCCAGGCTACACACCGTACAACGTGTTACTGTACTGAATACTGTAGGCAAATGTAACACAGTGGTAAGTATTTGTGTGTCTAAACACAGAGAAGGTACAGTAAGAATACGGTATTATAATCTTATGGGACCACTGTCACATATGCGGTCCACTGTTGGCCAAAACATCGTGATGTGGTGCATGGCTATACTTTTAACTAGATAACAGATGAACAGGTAGAATTTGGGACTCTGACTAATCAAAACCTGTTTATCTGTGTCAAATTTTAAGAACCCTGAAATAGCTAAAGCATATTTTCAAACTGTAATCATTGGGTTTCAGAGTCACGTTTCAGTACTTCATTAATTAATTAAGCCTGCCGTTAAGACTTAGAGTCTTACCAGTGTGGGGAAAGTTGGTTCTGGGAAGTGAAAATGTAACCATTTTTCATCTTGACACCTCTGAAGGAGAAGGGGTACAGGAGAACAGGTCTCTCAAAGATGTTAAAGGTCTGGCAACTCCTGGTCAGGCAATCTCCAGAGGTTCCAAAGAGTGTGGGAGAGGAGGCCCCCTTCGGGGCTTGGTTTCTTAGCTCCTTAACACCAGATTCTCTCCAAAGTGGAAGATTCTCTTTGCATGTCACTCAGAAATACCAGGTTTCCTGAATAAGGTATTAAGAATTTCAGATATCCAAGCAGAATTTTTTTTTTTTTTTGAGACGGGTCTCATTCTGTTGCCCCAACTAGAGTGCAGTGGTGTCATCATAGCTCACTGCAACCTCAAACTCCTGGGTTCTAGCGATCCTCCTGCCTCCCAGGTAGCTGGGACTACAGGTGTGAGCCACCACGCCTGGCTAATTTTAAAAATTTTTGTAGGCATAGGGGTCTCACTGGGTTGCCCAGGCTGGTCTTGAATTCCTGGCCTCATGCAGTCCTCCCACCTCTGCCTCTAAAAGTCCCAGGATTACAGATGTGAGCCACCATGCCCAGCTCCAAGCAGAGTTTCATTATGGATACCCAATAATGAATTCAAATTGTGTGACAGCAAATGGAATAAATGGTCCTTTCTCGCCCCATTCTGCTCAGTGTCATAAGTGCTTGCACATAGAGTGTTTTAAAAAAGGTTACCTCCTTTGTCCACTGCAGAAAGGGATCTCTGTTTCAAAGGGGGTTGTCTGCAACAGCAACTCGGATGCCTTTCAAACTACCGCAAAGGGATTCTACCTGTATTTTTATTGTTAGAACCGATACACCTTTAAACAGATGTCAAGACCAAAGATGATGTATAATGAACAACCGGTGGTTGTGGTGTGAGCAGGCCACACGGGGTTACCAGCACTCTGTATTGGATGTAAAACACACTCAGTTTACACTCGTTTCCTCTAAACATCTGCCACGACAGTTCTGCCAATCACCAAACTCAGAACAAACTAGCTGTCGTGGGTAGCACCATACCCAGGGGGTCTTCGGGCACTCAGTGAATGTGATCTGCTTAAAAGAAAGGTCCTCATGTTGATCGCTTGTGGCTTTGGAGCTCCATTTACTGAAGCACTCTAAAATGAAAAGTTAAAGTTTATGTGTCATTTTTTCGTATTTTAAAAAGTCTAGTGGTAACACAGACTGTAAATTTGAGTCAAAATGTTTGGAGAAATGATTTTTTGCAGAGTCTGCTTTGTCACTAACTCACTGTGTCAGGTTCCTTCGCCGAACCTCATCAGCCAAATGAGAACAGACCTCCCCTGCCACCTCCTGGGATCTTCAGCTGTGAGAATCAGATCCAGTCAGGTTTGCCGTCAAGGGATGGCAAACGTCCCTTGAGGATGTAGCATAAAGCACTGTGAAAATGTGAACTGCTCGCTGTGTGAATGCCCCGGGATGGGCGATGTGATATGCTATGATCTTCCAGTGAGTGGGTTCACACACGGTAACCAGAGCACAACCGAAAGCCCAGTGTTGCTTACCTTCCTTGCTCCTGTTTTGCTTTAAATTCACTTCCTTCTCCACTATCAACTGGCCTTTCTGCTCCTGATGTTTTGCTGTTTCTGGCACCAAATAAGTCAGCAGACGTGAGCCCTGCCTTCTGAGATCTCAAAATCTAAGGTAGTACTGATTCCAGTACGGTGTCTGGAATGTACAGATGAATAACATGGTTTAAGCATCAATAGAATGTATTCAGAGTACACAAGTGCTTTAGGTACTGAGAAGTCGCGGCAGTCGCATGTTTGGAAGTGGTGGGATCTTGGGGAGAGGTCAACTTCAGAAGCTACTTTGATGAAGACAGGGGAGCTACCGTCGCAAATGGTGAGATGGGAAGAGCTGGACCTAGGGAAGGTTGTAGAAATTGGGTGAAGTTGTCATTGAAAATGAACTTAATCCTGATCTGCTGCAGTATGGGGACAAAATCCCTAACTGCACTGTTTGGGGGGTTTTTGGAGAGGAGGAAGAGGTGCTGGGAGGATATGTTTACAGTAACACAGCGAGGAAATGAACCGGTCTGTGAAGGTCTACAGAGGAGGGGAGGGAAGCGGATGGAAGCCATGGCAGTGACACCGAGGGTTATTGCTTAGGGCAGATCTCAACGGTCAGGGTCAGCTGCTTGGCCATGCAAATCCTTTGTGGAGCACAGCAGGTTATAAACAAACATTTGGCTTCTTTACTGCTACCTACATGTTTTTCTCCATATTTTATTTGATTTTAGTGTGTTTTGATTTTGGTGGCACATGGCTTTTAAGCCATGGGTGTTTGCCAACCAGCTGTTTCTGGGCATGAGGCCTGTTCTGCAAAGCAGAGGTCGAGGTGTGCCCAAAAGCTTGGGGCTGACACAGGTAGTTCAGCGCTTTATGAGCCTCTCGTTTCGCACGGACAGGGTCAGTTTTACTGCCTTGCACAACCTCTTCGTGAGCGCTCCAGTGACCGAGCCAGTCACTCGCACCCTGATCTGCATCGGCAGCAATTCACAAGTTAATAGTTAAGCCTCTCTTACTCCTTCTAGGTCCTTAGACATGAATGAATTTGTGGGTTGGAAGGGAAGCTGGTTAAGGTTCTGGGCAGGGGGACTCCAGTCTTAACTCCCGTGTTAACTTTAGTAGGGTTTTTGCCATGGTTGGTCATTTCTACCTCCAGAGCAAGGCTCCAAAGCCAGTTTCCAGAGCCTGCTTATCCACATTTGTTCTGGGCAGGAGCGCGAGGAAGTCCACTTCTGTACCGGCAGATAGACCATGTGAACACAAAACACATTCTGTGGCACGGTCAGTGGAACTTCATTTTTACATTTAATCCAACATATTAGTAGACATTCTTGTAACAGGTGAGAGGGGTTTCTATGAGCAACTACTGTAGCATAACTCATAAAGTATAATTTGTGTTTGTTACCTAATGAACAAAGAGTGTGCACATTTCAGGTTTGTTTTGATATTCTTGGGGGTGATTGTCAGTGTTTAAACTAGGACTCTTTTTTCCACTGTTAAGACTTGAAAACTGAAACGTCATGGTACAATACTGAGTCCGTGCTTATGTGTGTAATCGGTACACTTGACCGTTTATCGTATACACAGCAGCATGGAAATTTAGGGAAAGAATATTAAATGCCTTTGGAAACGTGAAACAAAGTTAGGAACCAGTGAGGAAGTGAGAGAAGCAATGAATGTCTTAATCTGATGCACTCTAGTCCAGATTAGTTTCCCACAGGGTAGATAATTATCCAGGCTCCTTACTTTTCCTTCTTCCTCCAGGTTTTTCAGGGGCTACTTCACATTTAAAGAAAGAGTGACTAGGTAGAAGGGACAGATCAAAATTGGAATGATTTGAGTCGTGCGGTACCTGATTACACAGAACCTTTCTGGACTGTTTGGAGCGTGTGAATAAGTCTTTCCTCGTGCCTACCACATTTCAAGTGTTCACGACTTGACTGCCTAAGTGTGCAAGTTGGGAATAATACAGGGTCAAGTTCAAGCCAGACACCCTGTACTGTTCCTCCTGCAGATGGGGGGCGGGGGAGAAGAGGGAGGTACTAGAGGGATTGAGGCTCCACCCATTAGTTCGGTTGCTGTAAGCACCGAAGGACTCTTCTCTGGAAAGGGGAGTAGAAACGCCCTGGACCTGACCCTCCTCCAGAGCGTCACCTGGGAAGCGTGGAGACCGGTTAGTGTGAACAGGAAAGGTTGCTCAGCAGCGCCACTCTGGGGTGCCGACTCGTTCCCTCCTACTTTGTCAAGGTCCGCGTTCTTCTGACTCCCTGCACCCTCATTTTCCTAGATTAAGAGATTAATGTACGAAAATGTGCAGAGCAAATTGAAGCCACCTGTGGCATCAATACTGCAACTTGAACTTGACAATCATGGTTTGCTGGTCTCAAACAGGCACTTAAATCTCAGTATGGGTATATGATTTAGTAATTGAACCCTCCCTTCTATTTGTCGGTTACGTTTCTACCCTTCGATTAGCTGCACTGTTTTCTAATGTGCTGTAGAGTTTTTGAAATAATTTATTCAAGTGTTTGGTTTCCATGTTTACAATTTATACAGCTTTCCTAGCATTTTAAATGGAAATGTCAATAAATGCTATGAATTGGTGTCAAAGTGATATTTTCTGTTTATTTCCTTTGCAACCTGATACTTTTTTCATTTGTAAAATATGAAAAGTTGGAGGAGATGATCTTTTGGTTCTCTAATTTGTGTCCCTGGGGAGAACACCTAGTATTTTCATATTCTAAGAAATGAAGTTGAAGATACTCTATTCAGTGTGTGGAATTTGCAGAATTGTTTTCACTCCCGTTTACCGGTGCCGCTCCCTTCTCCTCGCCGTTTTGTTTGACGACTGCCCACTGATCAAGTTGATGCGTCCACTAAGAACAGATTCATTTTGGAATTAAAAGATCAGGTTTCCAGAAAGACATATGAGAAGACCAAAGTCCGTACAGTCTTGAAAGGTAATAGGGTAAACCTGAAGTTGTTTATGAAACCAAAGAAAATAAGAATCCTTTGAAACTTAGGAAAGGAACTCAAGACGCAGTGGAACATCTAAATGACAGGTGGAGTCTTGGCTAGGACCCTGGAATCACAGCAGCAACAGAAGAGGAGACTGTTGGAAAAACTGGTGAAATCCAAATTAAAGCCTTTAGTTAAGGGAATTATACAAAGGTTAATGTGTTGGTTTTTCTAACTTTAATATTAGGGAAAGCTATGTAAAAGGTACACAGAAACCCTCTGCATCATTTTTACAGCTTTTCTCTAAATCTAAAATTATTTAAAAATATAAAATAGCCAATCTGGTGCAGACAGAACCCACAGGGCTTCTGCAGAGACTAACGTGATCCTGTCCTGCGCACCCACGATGCAGGGTCGGCAGCACCTCCAAAGGCCAGCAGCAACCGCTGATGCGGGAACCTCAGGACACGTGCAAGTCTTGGCAGAAAGTAAGCCTTTGAGAAGGTGAGTGTGTAGGACCAACCAAAAGAATTCAAACCTAACAATTAGAGAAAATAGACCAATAGGAAAGAGACCTTAAATAATATTTCAGATGTTTAAGGAGGTTGAAAAAAAGCCAATAATGGAAAAACAGGATATTATAAAAGTTTAAGCAAATTTGACGGCATTAGAAATCCTCAAAAAGGATTTCCTTAAAACATATGCATACAATGGTCAGATATTTCAATATTTGAGATGTAGTTTAAGAAATAATAGTTTTAGTCTTTATACTATGTTTTAATAAATACAGCTTTAGATAGAAAAAAACACAAAAATCAGTGGAAACTAACTGGTAGAATTCATTTATCCTGCAAGATTTTGTACGCTCCAAATGTAAATAGGTTTGAAAAGATAGACTAGCAGGGGGTTTCTATTAATAGAAGCAGCTGAGGCTTGCAAGAAAGGACAGGCTTGTCCCACACCCAGAGCCTGAACACTGAGTTTAAATGAACATAGATTTGAACCACAATTCGCATTTCTTGTCCTTCTCTCTCTTCCTCTTTGTACCTGCCAAGCTGAGATTAAGGTAAAAGAAAAGAAAGAATAATAAGAAGAGAGACTCTTTGGTTCAGTGCCTGAGTTAGATAATTAATAAAATGTTCTTGTTGGACAGTGCCCAATTCATCAGATAACTTTCTTTCTCTACAGACCTCAGACACTTTCCTTGCCACAACCTTCAGTTCATTCTGGGATAAATGAGGGCGGTGTTTGATTTCTCTACTGTTAAAGACTTGAAAAATTGTAGCCACAAGTCTAGGTAAACCACATATGTGTAGCTAAACTATTATTTGTTGTACTTGTGCCAAAGTGTAGCATTACAGAAGTGTAAGACACAGAACCTATCTGTAAAACTCATACTGTGAAGTCGTTTCAGGGTGCCTGGGTTGTGGTTGGTTCTGTCAGCATCTTGAAAATCTGCATTAGTGTAAGTACAGGCATACCTTAGAGGTATTGCTGATTCGGTTCCAGACCACCACAATAAAGCAAACACAAATGTATGTTTTCCCACTACATGCAGAAGTTATGTTTACACTGTACTGTAGTCTGTTAAGTGTGCAGTAGCATTCAGTCTAAAAAAGTGTACACTCCTTAATTTAAAAAATACCTTGTTGTTAGAAAATGCTAGCAATTGTTTGAGCCTTCACCAGTTTTGCTGATGAAGGATCTTTCTTCCATGTTAATGGCTGCCGACTGATCAGGGTGGTGGTTGCTGAAGGTTGGGGTGACTGTGGCAATTTCTTAAAATAAGACAAGAATGAAGTTTGCCCCATTGATTAACTCGTCCTTTCAGGAAGGATTTCTGTGTAGCATGTGATGCTGTTTGATAGCATTTGACTCACAGGAGAACTTCTTTCAAAATTAGAGTCAGTCTTCTCAAATCCTACAGCTGCTTTATCAACTAAATTTATGGAATATTTTAAATCTTTTGTCCTCGTATCAACAATGTTCACAGCATCTTCACCAGGAGTAGATTTCATCTCAAGAAACCACTTTCTTTGCTCGTCCATAAGAAGCAACTCCTCATCCGTTCCAGTTTGATCATGAGATTGCAGTTGGACAGTCAATCTTCAGGTACCACATCTAATTCCAGTTCTCTTGCTGTTTCTGCCACATCTGCAGTTCCTTCCTCCACTGAAGTCTTAAACCCCTCAAAGTTTTCCATGAGCATTGCAATCAACTTCTTCCAAACTCCTGTTAACACTGACATTTTTAATTCCTCCCATGAATCATGAATGTTCTTAGTGGCATCTAGAATGGTGAATCCTTTCCAGAAGGTTTTCAGTGTATCTAGGGAAGCTACAGCCTTAAGAAATGTATTTTGTAAATCATAAGACTGGAAAGTCAAGATTACTCTTTGATCCAGGGGCTGCAGAATGGATGTCGTGTTAACAGGCCTGAAAACAACATTACTCACCTTGTACAACTCCATCAGGGCTCTTGGATGACCAGGTGCGTTGTCAGTGAGCAGTAATATTTTGAAAGGAATCTTTTTTTCTGGGCAGTAGGTCTCAACAGTGTACTTAAAATATTCATAAGCATGCTATAAACAAGTGCAGTTGTCCAGGCTTTGCTGTTCTTCTTATACGGCACAGGCAGAGTAGATTTGCCATAATTCTTAAGGGCCCCAGGATTTTCAGAATGTTCAGTGAGCATTGGGTTCAATTTCAAGTCACCAGCTCATTGGCCCCTAACAACAGAGACAGTCTGTCCTTTGAAGTTTGAGGCCAGGCATTAACGACTTCTCTCTAGCTAGGGAAGTCCTACATGGAATCTCTTTCCAATAGGAGGCTATTTTTTGTCTACATTGAAAATCTGTTGTTCAGTGCAGCCACCTTCATCAGTGATCTTGGCTAGATCTTCTGGATCACTTGCTGCGGCTTCTCCATCAGCACTTGCTGCTTCACCTTGCATTTCTATGTTATGGAGGCAGCTTCTTTCCTTAAACCTCATGAACCAACCTCTGCTAGCTTCCAACTTTTCTTCTGTAGCTTCCTCACCTCTCTCAGCCCTCACAGACTTGAAGACAGTTAGGGCCTTGCTCTAGATTGGGTTTTGGCTTAAGGGAATGTCCTGGCTGGTTTGATCTTCCATCAGGACCACTCAGACTTTCTCCATATCAACAATAAGGCTGTCTCGTTTTCTTACCATTCTTGTATTCACTGGAGTAGCGCTTTTCATTTCCTTCAAGAACTTTTTCTTTGTATTCACAGCTTAGCTAACTATTTGGTACGAGAGGCCTCACTTTTGGCCTATCTCAGTTTTTCACTGCCTTCCTCACTGAGCTTAATCATTTCTAGCTTTTGATTTAAAGCGAGAGATGTGCAGTTATTCCTTGCACTTGAACATTTAGGGGCCATTGTAGGGTTATTGACTGGCCTAATTTCAAATTGTTGTGTCTCAGGGTATAGGGAGGCCCGAGGAGAGGGAGAGAGATGAAGGAATGGCTGGTTGGTAGAGCAGTCAGAACACACACGCCATTTATCAATTTTAAGTTTGCCATCTGAAATGTGGGTGGTTTGTGGCGCCCCAAAACATTTGCAATGGTAACATCAAAGATCACTGATCAGAGCTCACCGTAATAGATAATAAAACGTTTGCAATATTGCGATAATTACCAAAACGTGACACACAGACATGAAGTGAGCGTGTGCTGTTGGGAAAACGGCACTGATAGACTTGCTCAGCGCAGGGTTGCCACAAATGTTTAGTGTGTAAAAAACACAGTATGTGCGAATCACAATTAAGTGAACCACAGTAAAAGGAAGTATACCTGTGTGTGGATTTCAATTCTGTGACGGGAAACACCTGAAATCAGTGGTTTATTTCATTAAGCGTTTGAAAAGTCTGAGATTGTTTTAAACAAAATGTTAGTGCAAGGAATTAGAAAAAAAGGCTTAAAAGCTAAAATGGGGTTGCAGCATTTCAGTAAAAATGAGTTAGTCTTTTTTCCCCAGTGGTGGTTCTGCACCGTGGCTGCTTTTGAAGAGCAGCGGGGATGTTCTCTGTTTTGCAGGATCCAGAAGTAGCTGTTGCCCTCGGATCCTCTTAAAGCTGTAAGCGAGAGACTAGAGTGAGCGCTGCTTATATTTGAATTCTAAGAACCAGTGTGTGTTTGGATCTTGTTATTACTTTTCCCAGATATTGTTCTTTCTGGGTTTCTTGTGAGGCAAATTTGATTTATAAGTTAGGAGTAAAGTTAAAATTAAAAAAAGACATAATTAACCAAATTTAAATTAGAACATCACATGGTAGCCTATTAACATTAACCTTTTTTCTTCTACCTTTTATGGCCAAAATGTATATTAGCAAAAATAAAGGAAATAAAAACCAGTATGACCCTACTACTAGAGAAACTGGCCTCAAAATTTTTATAAATTTTGGTCTTTTTTTTTAAATAAGTAAATCTCCAGCCAACTTCATGTTGGTTGGTGGCTCGGACTGCTCAGGGTGATGAGCTTTCTAGTTGACCTCATAGTTAGGTATTGATTTGGGTTCCAGAGCATACAAGGGGCCGGGAAACAAAAGGATGAGAATTTGTGCGGGATGGGTCTAGAAGGAAGGATCAGGAGGTGTTCTTGGGGATGTCCAGCAACAATGTTTCTGACTGCTGGAGGACAGGGGCACCTGGCAGCTACAGCGTCACCATGGGTCCCCACCCCTCTGCGCCTAATTCTGCACTCTGGCAGGGGGGCACTGCCCAGTGACCTCCTGGCACATTTCATGGACTTTTGCAGGGGCTTCCTGGGGTTTGTGGCTGAGATAGAGGACTTTGTGGCTAGGCAGGCCGGGTCCAGAAAGCGATACCTGGTGTCTGGCCTCTGGCTTTAGTGTTAGACAACCAAGAGACTTCAGCTCACAAACTTCCTTTTGGGGCCCCCTGTGAAGAATGTCCGCCCCAAATCTCTCCCTTGACTGTGAGGCTCTCCTTAACTGCTCACTGGGCATTCATTCCAGCTCCTAATGATGCGTCTCCTGCCACAGAAGCTGCCCCCACCCAACTGCCCCACCCGCTGATGCGACAGGATGAGCCAGGAGTAGCATATCAACTAATTGTGTGTCGGGGCTCAAAGACTGATACCCTAAAATATGGTGCTTTGACATGCTGAACGGAAGACGATGTCTCTAGGTCTCTCTGACCTTCCTCCCCTGCCTCCTTCCTCTTCTCTCCCAAAGCATAGGATGAAGTGGTTCCCGAAGTTCCCTCGTCTGCCTAAAGTCCGCACCCACCAAAGAAGAAAACAATGACCTCTGGTCCCTTCTCTGAGTTTTCATTAACTGAACTTCTATCGCAGGAAGAAAGACTGAAGTCGGTCAACAAATCTGGACAGACTTTTGTCACAAACCATTGTCTGCAGGCCCAACAGACTCTGTCCCAGGCCATTGTATGTTCTTCAAACCCATTGAACTCCCCTAAAAATCAGTTACTACCCCATAAGGTTGTCCGCACTTTCCCATCTCCATTTCCCGTAAGAAGAAGGGTGTGTAACTATCTGCACCCCATTGTGTGGGGCTGTAATTACTTTGTGATGTCCCCCCTCCCGTGCACGTCAGTATATTTGCATGCCATTTCTCCCCTTTATCTGCCTTTTGTCGGTTGATTTTCAGTGATATTTCAGAGGACAAAGAGGAAGTTTACCCTTGACCCCAATATCTGCAAAGCCAAAAGTATGCTTTGGCCTGTGACAAAGTCCTTCATGCTTCAACATCTTTCAGGATAATTAAGGTTTCGCCTTCTGAGGTTACTGGCCCCTGGACCTCAGAAGTTGGAGTAAATATTTGTACGCATGTCACGTCAATGGGTTTAGAGTTCCTGAGTTTTCAGATGCCTCACAAATTTAGAAAGATCATATTGTGGATGGCAAAGATTGTAATTCAAAATGGTATCAACAGACTAAAGCCCAGGGCCAAAAATCAATAAAACCTCCTTTATTCCTATTGAAGTCCTAGGTTAAAAAAGTTCTATAATATGCATGCAGGACTTGATAGGAAAAGACTTGAGGATGTTCATTGCCATGTTGAGGATCATTAGGAGCATTGGGGGTATTTAAAGATGAACCAGACACAGACTTTATTATGAATACTAGAAGTGCAGCGCCCAGGGAGGGGATATGAGAATGTCTCTCTCTCTCTCCTGCCGATTACTTGAGGAGTTTAGGTGCCACATTTTGAAAGGAACATTTGTGAATTAGGTAGGGGGACTGAGAGAAGAGGGGGCAGAATGGCAGGACTGGAAAGCATTTCATTTGAGGAAGAAATCAGGAAACCAGGTATTTTCCATAAGGCGTGAAGGCTTACAGGAGCCGAAACGGTCCTCACATATCTGCAGTGTTGTTGTGAGAAAGGGGGTCCCCTGCTTTGTGGTATTCTGGAAGACAGAACCAATGCCTCATAGAAAGCAGGTCTTGGTCCAGTTCAGAGCAATGAAGTATGGTCTCGAAAGTCATTCCCTAGATGTCCCCGGGTGAGAACCTCCCGCCCATGGCCCTGAGCTTGTCACTTACATGTCCTCCACCAGAGGGCCGCCTAGCTTGGCCCCACGCCCCCCAGCCCCACTATTTCTTCTCTAAGACTCTCAGGAGCCCCTGACGTGGAAGGTGAGGAGCTGGACACCCCGAGGGGAGACGGTGCCGTGGATGGGAAAGTTTTCTGAATCAAACTGAACAAGTTCAGCTCAGGCTCCCCCCATGGTCAGTACACTGGGGAAATACTCCGTCCCTCCATCCTGTTACGTTTGATTAAACCATGAATGGGCTGTGTGGGGGAGGGGGAGGGGGAGGTACTGTTTGGTATGTCTTGGAAAAGTAGCTGTGAATATATATGAATGATTTTTAAATGTGCTCCTACAGTTAGAACATGGTTTGTTACTTGAACACAGAGCAAACAGTATCAATTCCAGTGTTGAGAATTTCATGGAACAGCAAATAAATTCACCGAAAATTGACCAGATTACAAGGTGACACTGCTGATACATGCATGCGTTCATTTAACAAGTGTTTGTGGAGTTCCAGCTACATGATAGATACTGCTGTGAGCACTGGGGATTCAGAATACACTGGGGTATGAGACAGACAAAGCCCCTGCCCCACCTGGGGTGCTGCACACTAAACAACATGCGGTCATCAGTGACCGTGACAAAAGCGGTCTCAGTGGATTGCTAGAGAAAGAAGCTAGTGTGGAGAGGAAAGGACAAGGACTAGGAGGTGCGAATGGAAAGAATAGCCAACTCAGACAACTCTTTCAGAAGTTTCGCTGAGGAAAGGAACAGAGAAATGGGGTGGTAACTGCAAGGTAGACATGTTGGGTAGATGACATAGGGTTGCCAGATAACATGCAGGACACATAGTTAGATTTCAATTTCAGATAAACAAGGAATATTTTGTAGTTTGTGTGTGTCCCAAATATTGCATGGGACATACATATTAAAATACGATTCGTTTATCTGAAATTCAAATATCCCTGGGCATCTGTATTTTTATTTGCTAAAACTAGCAGCCTTAAAATGACTTTGCATGCTGATGGGAGTGATCCATGGGGTGGGGGAAGTTGTGAATAATGCAAAACACAAAGGAGAGAGTGAGGGAACTGGGATTCAGAACATAATGGTGAAATTGACCTTCAGAGGAAAGTGATACTAACATTTCCCCATTGTGCAAAGGGAGGAAAACACAGGACATAGGCAAAGATTCAGGTCAGTCTGTTGATGTGCAAAAACTGACAACCTTTTTGGTTCTAGAAAAAGAAAAATAATTCCAAGTGAATCTGTTACAATTTCTTTAGATTTCTAAGGTCTGGGATTTTTTTTAATAGGCAGCAAAAACGTTGTTTCACAGCAAATTATCTAATTTTGTGCTTTTTAAAAGATAAAGCCTGCTTCATTTTCCATGGCTAGTAAGATACATTCCGATTAATGACGTCTGTTATTTGGTGTAACATAATGACTGAACGACATGGCAGTATTTATTCTTTTAAATTTGTTAGGGTGTGTTTTATGGCCCAGAATGTGGTCTATCTTGATGAATGTTCCAAGTGAGTTTGAGAAGAATATGTATTCTGCTGCTGTTGGATAAAGTATTTTATAAATGTCAATTAGATCCAGTTGATTGATGGTGCTGTTCGGTCCAACTGTGTCCTTACTGGTTTTCTGCCTGCTGGATCTGTCAGTTACTGATAGAGGGGTGGTGAGGTCTCCAACTGTAATAGTGACTTAGGCCGTTTCTCCTTGCAGTTCTGTCAGTTTTTGCCTCACATATTTTGACGCTCTGTTGTGAGGTGCATGTGCAGTAAGGATTGTTATGTCTCCTTAGAGAATTGGCTCCTTTATGATTATGCAGTGCCCTTCTTTATCCCTGATAAATGTCCTTGCTCTGAAGTCTGCTTTGTCTGAAATTAATATAGCTACTTCAGTCTTCTTTTGATTGGTGTTAGCATGGTACATCTTTCTCACCCTTTATTTTTAATTTGTCTTTATATTTAAAGTGGGTTTCTTATAGACAATATATAGTTGGGTCTTGTTTTTTCATCCCCTCTGATAGCCTCTGTCTTTTAATTGATGCATTTAGACTATTCACATTTAAAGTGATTATTTATTTGGTTGGATCAATGCCTACTATATTTGTTACTGTTTTCTATCCATTACCCTTGTTCTTTGTCTCTTTTTTTGTAGTACCCTCTTTTCCTCTTTCTCTGGTTTTATGAGCGTGTTATACTATGCCATTTCTTCCCTTCTCTTAGCATAACAATTATACTTCTTTTTTAAAAATTGTTTAAGCAGCTGCCCTAGAGTTTGCAATATACATTTATGACTAATCCAAGTCCACTTGCAAAAAACACTATGCTGCTTCGTGGGTAGTGGAAGTCCCATATAACAGAGAGAAGCTCTTTACATATCACACTGAAACCCAGAAGACACAGTGATGTTTAATTCACAAATAAGCCCCCTCTCCCCTGAAAACACGTGTCCACCCAGACATCCATAATGTTGCCCATGGTTATTATGAAACTTTCTCAAACTAGTGGGTTGTGTAAACCTAAATGCTTTGCAACTGAAAACATTCCCTCAATCCCAAAGTCAAAGCTCAAGAGTCAATTAAAAACAAAAAGTTATGGAGAAATAGAATTGAGTGGTGTGGTTTTCCTAGCATGCTTTAAAAGTAATTATTAAGGCCGGGCGTGGTGGCTCACGCCTGTAATCCTAGCTCTCTGGGAGGCCGAGGCGGGCGGATTGTTTGAGCTCAGAAGTTCGAAACCAGCCTGAG
>NW_012143412.1:3571457-3585824 GCF_000956105.1 Propithecus coquereli | reverse complement strand
GAAAGTCTTCTGAATCAACCGGATAGTTTCTGCAGAGGAATGTGCATGCTTAACGCAAAATTTGATGCAGATTCGTTCTTCTACAAGCTCAGTCATTTTGAATGCGACAGTCACACAGTGCACGTGCTCACTCGGTGGTGTCTAGCGCCCCAGGGACTAGCACAGTGAAGTCGTCATTGTTCACGTATGCACATTCCAGGCCACTCGCCTTGGCTGCCAGGTTATATCAATGTCGTGCAAACTATTCTCATTATATTAACAATGGCTACTTTCCTTCTTTAGCATTGTCATAAACATTTTCTCATGTCATTAAAGACTACTTTGTATCCATTATTTTATGGTGGCATAGATATAGATATAGACACACATTTAGGCATACACGGGAGATATTGCAGATTCTGTTCCAGACCACAGCAAATATCGCAATAAAACGAGTCACACAAATTTTTTGGCTTCTCATCCAAGTTCTTGGGTGACTGGGGGCATTGTCAATGAGCAGGGCATATAAAAGTTTATGTTTACACCATACTGTAGTTTATTAAGTGCACAATAGCGTTATGTCTAAAAACAATGTACATACCTTAAAAAATACTTTACTGCTGAAAAATGCTGATAATCATCTGAGACTTCATCTTAATCTTTTTGCTGGTAGAGGATCTTGCCTCGATGTTGATGGCTGCTGACTGACCAGGGCTGTGGTTGCTGAAGGTTGAGATGGTTGTGGCAATTGCTTAAAATAACACACCCATGAGGTTTCTTAAAATAAAACAACAATGAAATTTTCCCCATCAATTGACTCTTCCTTTCATGAAAGATTTCCCTGTGCTTGCAATGCTGTTTGATAGCATTTGACCCATAGTAGAACTTATTTCAAAATTGAGGTCAATTCTCTCAAACAATGCTGCTGCTTTATCAGCTAAGTTTACATAATATTCTAAATCTTCTTTTGCCATTTCCACAGTGTTCACCAGGAGTGGATTCCCTCTCAAGAAACCACTTTCTTTGCTCATCCATAACAAGCAACTCCTCATCCATTCAAGTTTGACCATGAAATTGCAGCAATTCAGTCACACCTTTAGGTTCCACTTCTAATTTTAATTCTCTTGCTATTTCTACCACATCTGCAAGTGACTCTCCACTGAAGTCTTGAACCCCTCAAAGTCATCCATAAGGGCTGGAGTCAACTTCTTCCAAACTCTTGTTAATGTTGGTATTTTGACTTCCTCCCATGAACCACAAATGTTCTTGATGGCATCTCGAATGGAGAATACTTTCTGGAAAGTTTTTAATGTACTTTGCCCAGATCGTTCACAGGAATCACTATCTATGGCAGCTATAGCTTTAAGAAGCATATTTCTTAAATATTAAGTCCTGAAAGTCAAAATTACTTCTTGATCTTCTTGATCTGTGGGCTGCAAAATGGATATTGTGTTAGCAGGCAAGAAAATAACAATCTCCTTGTACATCTCCATCAGAGCTCTTGGGTGACTAGGTGCATTATCAATGAGGAGTAATTTATTGAAAGGAATCTTGATTTCTGAGCAGTGGGTCTCAACACTGGGCTTAAACTATTCAGTAAACTATGCTGTAAACACATGTGCTGTCATCCAGGCTTTGCTATTCTACTTCATACAGGCGGAGTAGATTTAGCATAATTCTTAAGGGCTCTAGGATTTTTAGAATAGTCAATGTGCACTGGCTTCAACTCCAAGTCACCAGCTACATTAGCGCCTAGTACGAGAGTCAGCCCGTCCTTTGAAGTTTGAAGCCAGGCATTGACTTCTCTCTAGTTAAAGAAGTCCTCATGACATCTCTTTCCAATAGAAGCTTGTTTTGTCTACAGTGAAAATCTGTTGTTCAGTGCAGCCACCTTCTTCATTGATCTTAGCTATGTTTTCTAGATCACTTGCTACAGCTTCTCCATCAGCACTTGCTGCTTCACCTTGCACTTTTATGTTATGGAGATGGCTTCTTTCCTTAAATTTCATGAACCAACCTCTGCTAGCTTCCAACTTTTCTTCTGTAGCTTCCTCACCTCTCTCAGCCTTCATAGAATTGAAGAGAGTTAGGGCCTTGCTCTGGATTACACTTGGCTTAAGGAAATATTGTGTATGTTTTGATTTTCTATCCAGCTCACTAAAACTTTCTCCATATCAGCAGTAAGGGTATTTTGCTTTCTTTTCATTTTTTGTTCTCTGGAGTAGCACTTTTCATTTCCTTCAAGAATTTTTTCTTTGTATTCACAACTTGGCTGACTGGCACAAGAAGCTCAGCTTTCAACCTATCTCAGCTTTTGACATGCCTTTCTCACTTAATCATTTCTAGCTTTTGATTTAAAGTGAGAGATGTGTGACTATTCCTTTTACTTGAACACTTTGAGGCCATTGTAGGGTTATTAATTGGCCTAATTTCAATATTGTGGTGTCTCAGGGTATAGGGAGGCCCAAGGAGAGGGAGATAGATGAGGAAATGGCTGGTTGGTGGAGCAGTCAGAACACACACAATATTTATGGATTAAGTTTGCCATCTGATATGGGTGTGGTTTGTGACATTCCAAAAGAATTACAACAGTAACATCAAAGAACACTGATCCTAGATCACCGTAACAGATATAATAATAATGAAAAAGGTTTAAATATTACAAGAATTACCAAAATATGACACAGAGATACAAAATCAGTACATGTTGTCAGAAAAGTGGTACTGATAGACTTGATCAATGCAAGGTTACCACAAACCTTCAATTTGTAAAAAATTCAGTATCTGCAAAGCACAATAAAGTGAAGCACAATAAAATGGCATATGCCTATATAGAGATATATCTCTATATGTTTTCTGTATAACATTTTTCTCTATGGAGATACCATAATTTAATCATGTCCTCAATGTTAAACATATGGTCATTTCTAATGTTTCACTATTACAAATAATGGTGTGCTAAAAATAATCTGTATAAATTGTCTAGTTTCAGATTATTTCCTTAGTATAAATTTCTAGAGGTGAAATTATTGTGGCAAATGGTCTAAATAAATTTAAAGGATTTTACTCCATATTATCAACTATATTTCAGAAATCCTGCTCCAATTTATATCCCTAATGTCCATGTTTGATAATATTTTTAATTCTATCTTCACTAGCATTAGGACTATGCATATTTTTAATGTTTTATAACTTGACCAATAAAAAAATTTCCACTTAGTTTCCTAGTTATCTAATATCTAATATCTAGTATCCCATAGTAATATTATTTTGCCATTACCTTATTTTTTGACATTTAGCTTTCTTTTTCCACTGTTTGCATTATATAGAAAGGCAAATTATTAGAAGCAACTGTTTTTCCAGACCACCTTCCTAGCTTTCTTTCCTCTGAATTATTTTTCTCTTAGGCAAATTATCAGAAATAGATCATAACATTTGGACATTTTCAGTGTACATGAGTTTTAAGAAGTCCTCACATAATGTGATGAACATAATTTACTAGTCACCAGAGAAAAGTCATCCTTCTTGAAGTGTGGTTAAATGGGTGTGTGCGTCAGAGAGAGAGGGAAGAAGATGGAACTCCTTGGCCTGTAAAGTCCCTTTCCACTCATATTCTGTGACTCACTATATGGTCCCAGTGTCAAAGGCAATCTTCCTAATGAGGATTTGAAGCAGAGAATTTCTAGCCTGGAGAGGATCAGCTTTTTTTTTTTTTTTTTTTTTTTTAAATCCAAGCTAAGCTGCTTAGTCTGATGTGCCTTTGGCCAACTCACATTATCTCCTTGGGTTTCATAGCAATGCACACATGCAAGTAAAAATAAATTATGTAATAACATTAAATGTTGAGCTAAACATCTCTGGGTAAAAAATTTTCCAGTGTTATCCCCCTTAGATCATCATTAAGTTCTATGTGATGGGAGGAATTTGCCTTACATAGGAATTCCTCGCAACACACAGAACTTATCCAGATGATCCCTGGCCAGCACCACCCTCATTCCCACCCCCACCCCCACCCCAGGGTTTTTCAAGGGGAGTTGCCCTCAGAAAGTTGGGAGCTGAGAGCTTTTTGTGCTGCCATTGATCTGGCTGCCTTCCATGTGATCTCTATCCAGAGATGGGTTGGAAAGCTGCCTGCCACCTCTGAATGCAAATTAGAGAAGCTGGGAGATCATGGGAGGTTCTGTTTGTTTCCTGGAAAATTTAGCTCTTGCAGTGGTATGTCAAGTCTGTAAAAATTATTTTGAATTGTTAAAAATAATTTAAAAATTGAAAAGCTTCTGTTCATGTCTTTTGCCCACTTTTTAATGGGGCAGTTTGATTTTTTTTCTTGCTGATTTGCTTGAGTTCTTTGTAGATTCTGGTTATTAGTACTCTATCAGATGTATAGTGTGTGAGTATTTTCTCCCACTCTGTAGGTTGTCTATTTGCTCTGTTAATTATTTCCTTGGCTGTGTGGAAGCTTTTTAATTTAATCAAGTCCCGTTTATTTATTTTTATTGTTGCTATAATTGCCATTGAGGTCTTCTTCATAAATTCTTTGCCTAGACCAATATCTAGAAGAGTTTTTCCAACATTTTCTTCTAGAATACTTACATTTAAGTCCTTTATCCATCTTGAATTAATTTTTGTAAATAGTGAGAGATATAGATCTTGTTTCATTCTTCTGCATGTGGCTATCCAATTTTCCCAGTACTATTTGTTGACTAGGAATTGTTTTCCCTAATATGTATTGTTGTCTGTTTTATCAAAGATCAGATGGCTGTAAGTGGATGGTGTTATATCTGGGTTTCCTGTTCTGTTCCATTGGTCTATGTCACTATTTTTGTGCCAATACCATGCTGATTTAGTTACTATAGCCTTGCAGTATAGTTTGAAATCTGGTAATGTGATGCCTCCTGATTTGTTCCTTTTGCTTAAGATTGCTTTGGCTATTTGGGCTCTTTTCTGGTTCCACATGAAGTATAGAATTATTTTTCTAGATCCGTGAAATATGATGTTGGTATTTTGAGGGGGATTGCATTGAATCTATAAATCACTTTGGGTAATATGGACATTTTAACAATGTTGATTCTTGCAATCCATGAGCATGATATGTTTTTCCACTTATTTGTATCATTTGCAATTTCTTCTCTCAGTGTTTGTAGTTCTCTTTGTAGAGATCTTTTTACCTCCTTCGTTAAGCATATTTTTAGGTATTTTATTTTCTTTGTAGCAATTGAGTCTTTTATTTTATTCTCAGCTTCACTATTATTGGTGTATGGGAATGGTACTGATTTGTGTGCATTGATTTTGTAACCTGAGACTTTGCTGAATTTATTTACCAATTCTAGAAGTCTCTTGGTGGAATCTTTGGGGTTTTCTAGGTATAAGATCATGTCATCTGCAAAAAGCGATAGTTTGACCTCTGCTTTCCTCACTTGAATACCTTAATTTCTTTCTCTTGCTTGATGGCTCTGGCTAGGACTTCCAGCTCTATGTTGAATAGAAGTGGTGACAGTGGGCATCCTTGACTTGTTCCAGTTCTTAGTGGGAATGCGTTCAACTTTTCCCCATTCAGTATGATGCTGGCTGTAGGTTTGTTATATATGGCTTTTATTATTTTGAGATATGTTCCTTCGATGCCTAGTGTTTTGAGAGTTTTTATCATGAAATGGTGCTGAATTTTGCTGAATGCTTTTTCTGCATCAATTGAGATGATCATAGGATCTTTGTCTTTGCTTCTGTTATTGTGGTGAATCACATTTATTGATTTATGTATGTTGAACCATCCTTGCATCCCTGGGATGAAGCTCACTTGGTCATGGTGGATTTTTTTTTTTTATATGCTATCGAATTCGCTTTTCTTCTATTTTGTTGAGGATTTTTGCATCTATATTCATAAGGATATTGGTCTGTAGTTTTCTTTTTTTCTTATGTCCTTTCCTGACTTTGGTATCAAGGTGATTCATACTGGCTTCATAGAATGAGTTGGGGAGGATTCCCTCCTTCTCAGTGCTATGGAATAATTGCTGCAGAATGAGTACCAAGTCCTCTTTGTAGGTCTGGTAAAATTCGACTGTGAATCCATCTGGTCCGGGGCTTTTTTTGTTGTTGGAAGAGTTTTTATTGCAGCTTCAATCTCAGTGCTCATTATTGGTCTGTTCAGGAGTGCTATTTTTTCCTGATTGAGTCTTGGGAGGTTGTGTTTTTCCAGAAATTTGTCCATTTCCTCTATGTTTTTGAGTTTGTGGGTATAAAGATTTTCATAGTATTCACACATGATATTTTGTATTTCTGTGGTATCAGTTATGATATCTCCTTTTTCATTTCTAATTGATCCTATTGGAGTCCTTTCCCTTCTATTCCTGGTTAACCTAGCAAGAGGTCAATTTTGTTTATCTTTTCAAAGAACCAACTTTTTGTTACATTGATCTTCTGTATAATTTTTTGGTTTTCGATTTCATTTAGTTCTGCTCTGATCCTAGTTATTTCTTTTCTTCTGCTGGCTTTGGCCTTGGTTTGCTCTTCCTTTGCTAGTTCCTTGAGAAGATAGACAAATGGCCAATAAACATATGAAAAAATGCTCAACGTCACTATTCATCAGGGAAATGCAAATTAAAACCACAGTGAGATTTCACCTTACCCTAGTTAGAATGGCCTTCATTAAAAAGTCCAAAAACAATAGATGTTGGAGTGGATGTGGAGAGAAAGGAACATTTATATACACTGTTGGTGGGACTGCAAATTAGTACAACCTCTATGGAAAACAGTATGGAGATTCCTCAAAGAACTAAAAGTCTACCTACCATTTGACCCAGCAATCCTACTACTGGGTATTTACTCAAAGGAAAAGAAGTCATTTTATCAAAAAGACACCTGCACTCAAATGTTTATCACAGCACAATTCACAATTGTGAAGATGTGGAATCAACCCAAATGCCCATCAATTCATGAGTGGATTAAAAAAAATGTGGTTTATGTATGCCATGGAATACTACTCAGCCATGAAGAAGGATGACTTAATGTCTTTTGCAACAATTTGGATGGAACTAGAAACCATTATCCTAAGTGAAGTATATAAAGAATGGAAAAACAAGCACCACATGTACTCTCTATTAAATTGGAACCGACTGATGAGCTCACATGTGCATAGAGGGAAGTAAAACTCAATGGAAATCAACCAGGGGAGAGTGGGGAGGAGAGGATGGGCAAAAACCTACCTAATGGGTACCGTGAACACTATCTGGGTGATGGCACACTTATAACCCTGACTCAAGCATTATGAAAGCAACCCATATGACCAAAAACATTTGCACCCCGTAATGTTTTGAAATTTAAAAAAATTTAAAAATTATTAAAACCCCGTGCCTCCTGGCACGTACATTCTAGTGTTTTGTAAAATAAGAATGGTCTGGAATAGTCTCGGTGTGATCCTGATAGAAACAATGTTAGAGGTTTTTCTCACCAGCTTGATGTGTAACAGCCACCATCCAGCCTCCTAACTTGGTTCTATTGTTCTCTTTGCTAGGGAAGACTTTCAGAATGGAATAGTAGTATCTACGTTTTGGTTCATTCCTATGAAAAACACTATGGTCTCACATACAGTTCCAAAAAAGTCAATGGCAGAGTTGTCCTCTTGAATACATTTCCTTCCTTTGTATCTCCCCAAACCTGGCACAACCCTGGCATATCTAAAGGTGAAAAAAAATCTACATTTAGCCTGGAATGTAGTAACAGGGAAGTAAATTTTATTTTCAAATTAGCCAAAATGCACACTCCCTAGAATTTTATGCATAATCATCTTTTTAAAAATCATGTTAAAAGAAAAATGCTAACTCTGATGCAACCCGACAGCAATGCTGTCTTCAGATTCAAAATAAAGTTGAATTCAATAAATCGAATTCAATATCTAACAGTGGCAATGCTGTGTATATTATTCTTAGGTGAGGCATAAACATGACTGATGTCTATCCTGAAATAGGGTGATAGAAAGAAACAATGAAAAGAGTCAATTTCAATTTCTGGGTCAACTGAACGGAAGATCCGTATGTCAGTTTGAAAAGCAGGTCATTCCATGGTACCTAGTTTAATTCATGTGTTTCTGCTATGACCCAGTGATGCTACATCTGGCAGTATTTTCCAGGAAAATACAATCACGGGCCCATGAAAGGAACACGTGAGGATTTTCATCCCAGTGTGATATGAAAGTGGGGCTTGGTGACGGTCTAGGAGTCCAGCTTCCAGGGAATGGGGAGGTGATCCGTGGTGGGCTCCCATGAGAGAATCCTGTGCAGCAGGTAGGAGCTCTAGATGACAGGTACGTGGCAGCCCAAACAGATCCTGAAAACATTATTACTGAGTAAAAAAAATAAGAGGCAGGATAAGAGCTGATGTAAATCCAAACACCTGAACTTATAATAATACCTCCCATTTTATAAAAGCACATGCAGGGACTCATACGGTTGCCTTAGGGGAGTAGTAGCAGGAGAATGAGAGGGGAATGGGGTGAAAGGGAGTAAAGCGTGAGATGAGGGGACCTTGCAGAGACCAATGGTGCCATGAACTGAGAGGTAAGATGAACTACACCCTCTGCCTGCACAGACATCCAGAACACTGGGGTTAGAAATGAATAAACCTTCACATGAAGAAGGGCTGGATCTAACATTGGCCGTATGTCATCTATTTTTCCAAAATAGATGAGAATAGTTTTCTTAAATGAGCGACTTATAACTGATACAGTGACCCTAAGAATGGACTTGATGAACTAACAGCGTTAAAGTTTGCTCCTCATACATAAGACACAGAAGTTAGCCTTCTATTGGGAGTCCTATGTCGAAGATTTTAAAATTCAAGGATATTTAACTTGATGCATAAAATATTACCCCTCTCTAGAGTGAGTATTAAAACTCTCCCAAGAAGTTTTTAAGTTTTTTTTTAATAAATAGACTTTATTTTTTAGAGTAGCTTTAGGTTCATAGCAAAATTGAGCAGAAAGTAATGAGAGTTCTCATATATCCCTTGTTCCTTCCAGTGCACAGCTGCCCCCATTACCAACATCCCCCCAGAGCGGTGCTGCATTTGCTGCAATTGATGAACCTACATCGACACATCATTGTCACCCCCAGTCCAGAGTTGACATTAGGGCTCACCCTTGGTGTCGTCCATTCTGTGGGTTTCGACACATGTATAATGACATGTATCCACCATCACAGTATCATACAGAGTATTTCCACTGCCTAAAACCCCTCTGATCGCTGACTAGTCAGCCCCCCAGCCCCAACCCCTGGCAATCACTTTTTTTTGCCTCCATAGTTTTGCCTTTTCTAGAATATCACAGAGTTGGAATCATAGAGTAGGTAGCCCTTTAAGTTGGCTTCCTTCACTTAGTAATATGCAATTAAGTTTCCTTCATGCCTTTCCATGGCTTGATCATTTAATTATTCTCTATATTTCATATATTGTTTATAACAATACAAATTTGGGAAAGAAGCCACTTGATCAACCAATGAAAAAAGAGAGAGATTTATTTATTTTTAAACAACCATTTGACCCTTGTTCCTTCTTGATAGAAATGGACATGTCATAAAAGAAATATGGTTATTGCGCTTTTGGTCCTGTCTGCGTTAGTGGGGAAGAGAAATGGGCTTCTGCACACACTGAAATCACTTAACCCCACATGTGCGGTCTAAGGGACAGTATTGCCGTCTGCCCTGTGGCTCTGTCCTCAATGGCCCCTTATCAGTCTGGCCACTGTTGGTTGTAGTTTGTAATTGTGGTTTTTGCTTTTTAAAAACTTTATCTTTTCTTTCCAGTACAATCTGAACAATGCATTTGCAAATGTGCTACATAGCAAGCGTGCTTTGTATCAGACAAGCCTATAAATGAAGCCAAGCATCAGGTCTTATGTGTAGTTTCTTTTTTCCTTAGGTTTTAGCAGCCCTTTGGACACCACTATGCAAATTTAAAAAGGTGCCCATTCCTCAAGGAAACTGTCTGGGTAAGTGTGCTATGAACAGCATGGGCTGCCATGGACGGGCTTTCCAGATCCCAGGGCAGCAGACGTGGCTGCCACGTGTGCTTATGTTTTACACTCATCTATTCCCTGGATCCTAGCACGCCCCACGCTGGCTCCTCCAACCCTCCACATTGCTCTCCCACCATCACCCTGAACCAGGCACAGGTGGAATCAGCCATAGGTTGTGGGCAGGGGAGAGAATTGAGCTCGGGGACCCCCAGAGCATGGCCAGGACAAAGCGGTATGGTGTGTGTGTGCGTGTGTGTTGGTGTGCACGTGTGTGTCCAGTGTGGATATATCAGAGGGGGCTTCCGGCTGCCCTAGGAGTTGAATGAGAGCCCCGAGTTCCCCACCCCTGCCTCCTCCAGCTCTCACGTAGTGTAGCTACACCCGGATGGGAATGGACTTTGCGCAGCGCACAGGATGTGCAGGGCCCTGGGCCCGGCACCCTTCACCTTCAGCTGCGTCTCCCAGGGCAGGAGCTCTGCATCCTGCTCATCCTAGGAAGGCTGCCTGGAGCTGTTAGAAACCGTCGTGTTTGTTCAAGTCTTTTATGTGGGGAGAGGAGGTGGCTGGAATCATTTGTGTTGAGAGTAAGTAGTTTTCATGGGCCAAGGTTAAGGTCCGGTGGAGAAAAGGGCTCAGAGAAGCCCGGCCAGGGTTTGGCCAGGGGGAGCGTCTTCGTCACAGCGCCGCGTGGAGGTGCGCGCAGAGCGGGGCAGAGCGAGACTCTGGCTCAAAAATAAATAAATAAATAAAATGATAATTTTAAAACTCAGATAATTGTTCCACACCTTAACATTTAACATTTTATTTCTACATATGACGTTTTGATACCCAAACGCCCCGGATTACGTGGACCCTGTGTCACATAGTCTGCAGCGAAGCCGAGGACAGCGTTGACTACTGAAGGCAAAGTTTCAAAATGAAAAGTCCATCTACCGTCAGGCAAGTCCTGTTGCTTTAAAGTGGGACGCTATTAGACCCCTGGAAGTTGATGCTTATTTTTCCTCCCTGGATTTTCTTTAATTTATTGACAGATCTTTGCTCTGCCGTAATCAAGAGATTCCATGATGAGACTACATCCGAGGTGTAGCATCTGGGAAGTAGAGCTGTCAAATTCTAGAACTGTCTTTCTTTCTTGGAGCATAAAGAAAAGAGTGGTTGTTTAGATTTGGTCTGTCTTCCCTCTCGTGCCGATGAAAGAAAAGCAATTTACAAAGTGCCTGCATGCCAATGCGAGATGGCGGAGACCGCACACACTCGCTTCCCGGTAGTCTGAGACTCTCCGGGTCTCTCCAGACTGGAGGGTCGCTCGGACATCAGCCGCTGCCGCTGACCCTTTGCTTACTAGAGCAGCACGTGTCACCTTACCACGAGGTCTGGTGTGTGGGACGGGAGCCGAGCTGCTCAGATAGCTCCATACGCTCGTACAGCCGAGCTCCAAACCACTGATGTGGTCCCATGCTTACATTTTCTGCTCAGCAAATCGGTGCCCAGTGAGATAAAGTGACTGATTTCTGTTCACATTGGCCAGAAATAAATCTCAACTCCCCTTTTCTTAAAGCTAGTACTCATAGCCCAGTGGCACACACCGCTTTATTTGAAAAATGTCTGCAGACATTAAATCAAAGTGTGCTCCTTAACGACTCTTTTCATCACATATTGTGGAAACTCTTACCTTGGATTTACAAAAAAGTGAAACACATACTGATGTGCGTGTCCACAGAACACGCCGGGCGTGATGCTGACACGTCTGTACAAGTGATCACTTAACTCTTAGGAACAATAAATCCACCCCAGTGTACTGATTAAACATCTGAGATGCAGAAGTTACCTGGCTGTTTGGAAGACTACGAGAGGAATCAGGCGGTCCCTTCAGTTCCCCTTGACGGGACGTTTACTCGGATTTTCTGCAAGAGCAGCTGAGCAGCCTTGAGTCGTCTGCCTCCTTGACCAAAGGTTTCTTCCTATTTCGGCGATCTCTCATTTTTCTTTTTTGTATTTTGACTATTTAGCGTTTAATCAATCTAAATATGTTTCCTCACAGAGGGCAGAAATCATTTCGTAAAGAGTCATTTTGTCATTCGTTCCTTCTGGTAAACCCACCCGCCTCCCTCCACTGGACGAGTTCGCTGTGCGACACCCACACTCCCCGCTGAGTGGCGATGGTTGTAATTTGCTGAGAGAGCGGTGACCAAGCCATTGGCTTCTTCAGAGGTGGCTTATTTGAACCATCTAGAGAAACATGGAGGTTCCTAATGCAAGTGACGCTCATCACTCGTCCAGGGCAGGGACCCGTTCGTTCATTCGTTCTTTCACCCGTTCACTCGCTAGATAAACGTGAATAGCTTTGCCCCAGGGGTGTGTGGAAGGACGCTGGCACTGTGAGGAGGCCCATTCACAGCGGCCGCACCTGAGGGCAGAGCAGAGGGGCCCTCAGAGCACCAGCTCCGGTCGCGCAAGGGGGTGCAGGCAAGGCTCCGGGCAGACCCTGCAGGAAGGGCCTGTGTTCTCAGGGCGGAGTGGGAGGGCGGCTGTCCCGGCAGAGGAAGTGGCAGCGGAGAAGCTGAAGACACCAGGAGGAGGAGCGGGCAGTCAGAGCCCTCACTCTGGGAGGTGCCGGGAGAGACGGGCTGAGAAGCTGGAATCGCCAGGAGCAGCTGGCAGTGTCAGCAGGGGGTGACAGCGCCTACTCTGCGGCTGCCCTTGGGGAGTGGTGAGCTGGGGAGGAAGATCCAAAGGTGGTGGGGACAGAACGGTGGTAGGGAAAGGGAGGGAGGGACAGACCCGGGTGCTGGTGGGGAAGGGGCAGGACAGGAGCGAGCTGGAGGAGGCCGGATGTGGGGCGACAGAGGGTGCGTGTCAAGGGTGATACCACATTTTAAAGTGACAGTTATGCCCTTGACTCAGGTAAGGGGCGGAAGCCAACGACCTGTTTTTGGTGAGAAGGTTTTGAGCTTGGGTTTGAATGTGTCGACTGAAAGACGTAGTCGTGTGTTTCCCGTGCTCCCCCTGGCGCCTGGCGGAAAGCTCGGGCGAGACTGGGAGCACTTGCCCGGGGCCCTCGCCCGAGAAAGGGGTTTATCAGAGAAGACCCGAGCGCCTCGGGAGTCAGCTGTGAAGCTGGCCCTGGCCTTGCCTAATTTGGACCTCCCTTCCCTTCTCCCTTCCCTTTTCAAAGTAACTGCAGCTCAAAGGCGAAAATGACTTTGAGATGGAAGAGGCTGCGACAGCACTGGTCCCCGCGATCGCCGTTCCCGGGCCGCGAGTCCCAGGCTCACGCTGGCAGGTCCTTGGGCTCCTCTGGAGTCAGCTTCATCAGTTTGTCCACACAGAGCAGGATGAGGGTGAGAAACCAGAGACTCCAACCAACAGCCGCCGCGATCCAGCCGTGCTCGTCCACTCCGGCGTGGCAGCACCGGGCTGCCAGTGGGCAGAAGTCGACGTCTGACGGGCAGGGAGAGACAGGATGTGTTGCACCGTGAGTAGGAACAAGAACAGTGACGTGGTGGCTAAGACTGAAGAGCACTTACCCCGCCCCTGCCCCGTGCTCGTGCTGTCACACGTTAGCTTACTCATTGTTCCCTAAGTGACAGCCACAGTTTTTATTGAAACTGAGGCTGTAACTTGCCCAGCGTCACAAGATGGCAGAAGCAGAAATCAAACTGAAGTCTGCAAGGATCCGAAACCATATTCTTAATCCCCTGCGTATCGTTGCCTGTTCCCCTTCTTCGTAAGTGGCCAGAAGCTAACACATTGGGTCACTCAATGAGGGCGGGATAAAGGGAGCAACAAGGTAAAGCGAGGCTGTCTGTTAATGGGACGTGCATGACAGCGGCTGCTCTGTAAACGTCTGAGCTCCTCGCCACTGGAAACATTCAAGAAGAGGATTAAGAGGTATATAAAAAGGGTCCCCAAACCAAGCTCCTGCACAAGTTGGACTAGCTGATTTTTATGGCCTTTCCCCTTCTACAAGCATTTGAACCCAGGGCACATTGGCTACTGACCTGGGGACGGGTCATTAAAGCCACCTGTGTCAACATTGTGAGCCTAGATGGGGATCAAAGCCAAGAGAGATTTTTTAGACCTGCTCTGCAAGTAGTTCTGGGACAAACCACACCAGTGCACAGGAAGGCCAAGCAGGCGCTCGGCCACCTGACACCAGTCGATGGAAAGCAAGGAGGCCTGTGTCCCTCCCAGATGCAGGGCAGCTCTGGGGCTGGGGTATGGGCAGGAGAAGCTTACTTACTGGGGCACTCCTCCAGGGTCCCGGCGTCTGGGTGGTGGAAGGCCAAGGCTGAGCTGTTGCTGCTGCTGGCTTCTGGAAGAAAAGACAGGGACTAGTCTCAGGCAGTAGGAAAAGCCATTCCCAGGCATGGAGTTTGAGACCT
>NW_012143412.1:3561762-3570652 GCF_000956105.1 Propithecus coquereli | reverse complement strand
TGTTTAAGCCACCCAGTTGGTGGTATTTGTTATGACAGCCTGAACAAACTCATACACTCTTTCCTATCACTCCATTCTCGTTCAGAGACGCTTTGTCTTCATTTCTCATTGCCCTTCAAGCCTGCTAACTATAGCTGTTAAACACTATCTCAGTTGCTTTCTCTGAAGATTAGATATAGCTGTAAAGTAGCTTCCCTGTATATATTAAAACAGTCACTGAAACATCCGGAATGTCTTTTCATAACCATCTTCAATTCCCTTAAAAACTTGAACAAATAAACATTGAAATCTGACCTTGATTCTTTATTTGTTATGGTTATGATATTGTTACTGATGCCAATGGTTGTGAAAAAAAAAACTTCAGACGAGCAAGTCCAGAGATTGCCAAAATATGCAGTGCTTAGAATTGTCCCTCGATTCATAAGCAAGGAGCAGAACGATTGAAAATAAATTTAGCAGGAATTCTGAAAGTTCTATCAGTTTGTGGGAGTGGGATTGGGTTAAGGATCTGAGGAAGGAAAGCCATTCCCCACGCTCCCTCCTGTGACTGCCAATAAGAAGAGAGATGACCTAAGGCCACACTGTCCGATACAGCAGGCAGTAGTCGCTTGTGGCTATTTAAATGTATTAAAATTGGTCACATCAGCCACATTTCAAGTGTTCAAATCACCACATGTGGCTAGTGGCTGCCACACTGGAAACACATCGCAGATATGGAACATTTCCTCCCCAACATGAGGTCTATTAGACAGTGCTAAGGCTGATCCAGGTAGCTCAAAACCAAGAGATGGATTTTGAAGAACCTTTCTGGAAATTATGTTGCTATTCAACGTGCTTCTATAGGAATACAGAAAGAAAAAAAAAGGGTTTAAAAACTCTGAAGGCCCCACTGCCTGTAGGTCAACATGTCCTTCAGAGGTGCCTGTTGTCACATAGCAGGAAGTTTGGAAGAAAACTATTGTTTAGCTAAAACCGTGAAATTGCCGCTCAGACTAATTTTATGCCACCTAACCCCCCGAGCTGTTCCAATGTCCTGCTTAAAGTATAGTAATTACCTTGATGCAATCTGTTACTGTAAATTATTTACAACGAAATGGCTTAGAGGTTGGTCTTGATTTGTTTTGGAGAAATTGACTCCTCACCATTTTAATTTTCCTTATGACTCAAATAACTTCCTTGGCTCTGACCTGCATCTCACCTCTACGCCTAGGATGGAAACGGTCCTCCTCCAAAGCAAGTGGAAAAACACCTAGTTCACTGACTGCTAGTATTCGGTTAAACTGTATGAAATTGCCATTTGTATAGGTCAAAAACTGCCTAGTATCAGCAATTTAGTGTGGTTCAAATGGACTAGCATAGGCGGGAATTCCGACAAATTTAAGCATCGCCCTCCTCCCCTACAAGCACAGCCAGCCAGGGGCACCCACGCAGCATCACTAAAGGACAGGCTGCTGGAAGGACCCAGCAATTCGATGCAGTTAAATTTGTCAATTTTTTTTTTTTTTAGCCCCTGTCATGAGCAAGGTACTGTGAGGGCAAACAGAAAGAAATTATTTGGGAAGGGGTGAAGTTGAGAAATAAAACGAATGTGCTACGCATAATTGCTGACGTCCATTGTGTGTTTACCACGTGTTATTTTTATGTTCTTTACATGCAATCATATCATTTCCTCTTTACAGCAACCCTTTAAATAAGCACCCTGGTGATCTTGGTGTGGTAAATGAGGAAACTGGGCCCGGGGAGGTGAGTACCTTGCTCAAGGTCGCAGAGCCGGGAAGCTGTGGGCCCAAGAGCTTGTGCTCTGACTCTCGCCACCGGGCCGCCTGGCAGTGGCTACGGGGCACACTGGGGATGGCAGAGGCAGATTACAGACTTCTGCGGGGGAAGGTTGATTTCTGAGGGGATGAGACTGTCGGGGAGCAGGGCAGGCAGTGTTCTGAGGGAGCTGAGGGCACGATCACAGCCAGGAGCATGAGACTGTAACCAAGGTCTCTCTGCCATGAGGTGCCGAGCCCAGACTGGCAGAGCAAGACAGGGGATCCAAACCGACCCTCCAGCCCCCTGAGAAAACGGGGCAGCCCAACATTTCCAATGCCGGGGGAGGCAGGAGTGCGGCGGACAGCGAATGACAGCGTTCGTGGTGGTCGGGTTTCGTGACAGTCGCAGTGGAAGTGCAGGGGCAGGCAGGGACTTTGGGTGAAGGAAGGTTAGGCACAGATGTGCACAGGGAGGCTGCAAATCACCACGGGCCAGGGGAGCGGAGAAGGAGCTTTGGGACACAGCAGACCTAAAGATGCAGTTTTAGGCCAGTGTGGTCCTCTGATGGGTGAGACGCTGGCAAATTGCTTTTTCCTCTTTCTTCGTGGGAAAGGCCGGCACAGGTGGCTGCCCCTGTCCTCCCTGAGGAGCTGAGTATTTAATCTCAGTCTTAGGCAAACCCAAGACCCCCCACCCCTACTCCTGCCTAATCCTTCAGATGAGAAACTTTCCTCTTTCCTTTGTGCAGGACCAACCCTGGCCCGAGGAATCCTCACCCTCCCCTTCCTACCCTCCCATCTCCTCCCTCTCTCCCTCCCCCTGCCCAGCAGGGCTGAGAATAAAGCTCAGGACTCTACCTGCCCAGCAAGCCCAGTGGACGGAGGCACAGGCCAGGCTGAGGAGCAGGGCGGCCCAGCTGGCAGAGGTGAGGCGCTGCATGCTGGCGAGGGAGGTGTGCCGGGTGCCCGGAGCCACGCGGGGCGTGTGCTCTGCGCTGAGCTCACTCCCGTCCTGCAGGACCTGGAAAACAGCTCTGCCAGAGGTGAACTTCTGTCTGTGTTTGGGGGAGAAGGGGGTGGAGCAAAGGAAACTTCACCTGTCACACCTTCTCACCTTTCTAGAAGGGAAGCCAGGCTGTTGGCTGAGGGGAGGAAGGGAGGGGCACCTTGTGCCCTTCTCCCTGGAGCACAGATTTTGTCCCTGTTGAGAAAAAAGAGGAGAGAAGATGTGTGTCCTGCTGGTTCCTTGCAGACTGCTGCCTCTCCCCTCTGCAGGCGTGGCGTGGGTGCCCTATTCCATTCAGTCTAATGTTTGCTGAGCACCTACTGTGTGCATTGCACTATGCTGAAGTCCGGGAATCCCTGCCCTCAGAATGCTTTCATTATAATCATGCGTCATTACGTCGCAGAGCAGTGGTTCAGGAATGACTTGGGAAGGACAAAGTACTTCGGGTGTCAGAGCAGGAGGCCACATCTGCTGATGGGAGACCTCACGAAGAGAACGATGTTTGACTTGCCTTGAAGGATGGGGTGGAATGGTGACAGGCGGGGAGGAAGAGGGCATTGCAGGTAGAAGGGACAGATGAGCAAAGGCCCAGAGGTTACAATGGTGCCTAAGTGTAGGTGAGCTGAGGAGGGAGTGGTGGGGGCAGAGAATGGCTTCTGTGTGCCTGGTGGGGGAGGAGGGGCGTTTGAAACAAAGGGAAGGTTTTTGTAAAGATTTTGAGCTGCGTAGTACTAGGTTGGAGCTCTGCCTTCAGTCTAAACACTTGTGGATTGGAGCTCTGCCTTCAGTCTAAACACTTGTGGAATACCCACCACGTATACAAAAGGCACCATCCTCGGCATGTGAGACCGAGATGACTGAGACGTGGTCCCCACCCTTGGGGAGAGCCCAGGCCAGCAGTGGGACCAGTCAGCAAAGAGAGGAATTTGATGCACGAGGGCAAGATTCAGATGGGGGACTCTTCCATGGTTTAAGCGGGAGTGATCAACTCTGCCCACGAGGCCAGGGGAAGGATGCGCAGAGGCAGTGGATTGGGTGGGGCGCTGTTCATGTGCGCAGGTGGGAGCTGGGCTTTGCAAGTGAAAGGAACAGCACGTGCCAAGGTGAGATAACTGTGTGCGTGCGGGCCTGTCGTGCTCGGGCGTGTTCGTTGGGTTCCTGCGCACGCACGGGCCTGGTGAGAGTTAGGGATGGAACCGGCTCTGTGGGAGGACACGGAAGCCATGCGTGAGCCCAAGGCGAGGATGTCCTACTGCAGGGGGGGCACTTTCTTCTAATTTTCGTAAAGGGATAAGTTAGTGGTGGCCCTGTGTTCCTGGATTGGAGCACGGGGCAGACGTGCTTGAGGAAGGTGTAATCGTCAGGCAGTGGACGCATCCAGTTTAGTCCTACCACTGGTTGAACATTAAACAGTTACCAAGTGGCTGCCACATGCCAGGCCCTTGGCAGGAGGCTCTGAGGTGAGTAAGACCACACAGCTCTTGTCCTCAGAGAGCTCAAGGTCGAGGGAGGGAGGTGGAGAAATGATGACAATACGATGAAATACGTGTGGTGAGCAGGTCTCTACAAAGAACGGGGAAATCATGGAAGAGGGTTGAGGACTAGGGGATTCAGAGAACGTTTCACAATGAAGGTGGTGTTTTGACCGGACCCTTAAAAGAAGTGCAGTTCACCAGGCGCAGGAGAGGGAGGCATGAACACGGGCCCTCCACTAGGGAGTAGCAAGTGATTTACTGTCCTGGGGCACGGGGCGGGGTCACAGTTTGTCTGGTTGGACTAAGAACAGATTGGAAATGGTCCTGAATGCCAGACAAAGGAAACCGGGCTTTGTCCTATGATCGGGGTGCCATCTATAAGGTGACGCATTTGTATTTCTGAACCAAGGAGATCTGAGGACCACAGGCCCGGACTTGGGGAGATCACCTAAGAAGCTACTGCAAAAGTCCTGTGAGAGGTCACAAGGGCCTTGACACAGTAACCTGGACTGAGGATGCAGAAGACGGAGCGAGAATCAAGAGGCGTTTAGGAAGCCAATCGACTGAAGGGAATCCAGGAAGAGGCAGCCAGGATTAAGGCAGAGTTTCCAGTGGGGGTGAGCAAGTGGCCGTGGGGCCAGCTTGGGACTGAATTCTAGCCCCGCCTGTTATTGGCTGGGTAGCTCTGGGCAAGTTACTCAATAGATCCAAGCCTCAGTTTCCTTGTCTGAACAGTAACAGGACTATAGCTTTTTTCTCGGGGTTGGCGAAGACCTGAAATAATCCATGGAAAGCACTTTGCTCAGTGCAGGCAGGTGACAAGTTATGTACTCAGTAAGTGTTAGCCATTATTTTAATACAAGGGTCACCATACACAGGAAATATCTGAGAAAAGGGAGAAGAGCAGTTTTAGGAAAAAATAATGCTATTTATGTATTGATTTATTTATATCCTGCCTTGGTCCACAAAGGGTTTAAGGAAGCTTATCCATAATAATTGAGCTAGATAATTTGGATGCAGTGGCTCATGCCTGTAATCCTAGCACTTTGGGAGGCTGAGGCACAAGGGTCGCTTGAGGCCAGGAGTTCCAGACTAGCCTGGGCAACATAGCGAGATCCCATATTTTTTTTAAAAAAAAAATTAGCTGGTTGTGGTGGCACATATCTCTAGTCCCAGCTACTTGGGAGGCTGAGGTGAGAGGATCACTTGAGCCCAGGAGTTCAAGGTTACAGTGAGCTATAATTGGGCTAATGTACTTCAGCCTGGGTGACAGAGCAAGACCCCAGCTGTAAAAAGTTTTAAAAATAAATTTAAAAGAAATGTGAAGAAATGAGGTAAAGAGAAATTTAGGGTAGGAAATATAAGATGGGCCCATGAGCAAGTTTAGAGCACAAAATGCCATGCATGTTTTCTTTTCTATTTTTTTTTTTTTTTTTGACCATGAGTATTTTCTAAGCTTTCTGGTAGCCAGTGTGAAGAGGGCAACATGATCACATACATTATCATGTCAGCAGAATGAAAACAGAAGAAGCACAGCTGCTTTTGATACAAACGCCAGAGAGGAATTTTTCTTGTCAGTCCCTGCAGATAGGACATTGCTTAATAGAACGAACACAGTTCTCAATGTTCTCCGCACAGTAAGCCCCGCAGTGAACTTCACAGGGCATCGCTGATTTATCCAAAAGGCACCAGAGATGACAGCAGTGCGTGGAATCTGCAAAATTTTCCAGGGACTTAAAAATGTTTGAAACCTGAAAAAATGTTCTCAGATCATGAACAGCAACAACAAACAACAAACAACAGGGCAAAAGAAATAATTATTTCAAAAGCAACGTTTAAGAACCATTTCAAACGGTTTAAATAGAAATGATTTAGTGTGGGCTGTTGGGTGCGTTTTAATAGGTTGAATATGAGCAGAGCACGTCCCTCCTAAACGACCAGAGCTTGGGACCTGCAGAGATTTAAAAGGGCCTGGCCGGGGTGGTTGTAGTGGTGGATTTAGCAGCATTCGCAGGCTAAGCCGCAGCATCCTATCAGAGCATCTCAGAGAAAGCTCTTCTGGGGAGCTGTGTGTGGAGGGGAAGGGTAATGTTTATCCCTCCTTTCCAGTTTTATCATTGTTATTTATTTGGGACTCTCTTAGATTAGCCTTTTGCAGGACAAACATTCTCTTATCAACAGACGGGAAGGACTTTGTTATCCTAAAATAGGAGGGGCTTAACTGGCCACTGATAACTCATTAATTCCCAGATAAAGGGCTGTGTGGTAACCAGTTTACAACTGTCACCAGTATTAGCTGTTTTCAATAGATCTCCGGCTACTAACTCCATGTGGCTGGTTTCCTCCCTCAGGAACCCTCCCATTTGTTTCGTATGAGGTTTTCTTTGGAGGGTATACCAGGAAGCTGCCCTGCTTGAAGCTAGCCGTCCTGCAGGAGCTTGCTTTCTTAAGACTTTTTTTTAAAAAAATAGTTGCGACAGATATTTAGTTACACATACTTTTTTAAAAAGTCTGGGCTAAAACGTCTGTGTCCAGGCTCCATGGTGGTGGTTGGGGTGGGGTGACCAAGAGGGTGGGGTTCCAGGGCCCTCACTGCCTCCAATTTTATCTGTTGTCCCTGATAACATTTTGTTTGAAGAAGGAAGGAAGGGGACAGAGTGTCTCCCGTGTCTGTGGCCTGGAATGGCCGAGGTCTACGGGAAGAACACTTGATATAAAAGAAGCTTCCCTTGTGATTCCGATAGGCCCTTTACTGCCTGCCCATCTCGACCAGCCCTGGGATTGGGGATCTCGTCTTCAGAATGGTGGCCCTGAGCACTGTGGACTGCGCCTGATTCTCTAGCTTCCTGGCAGAGACGGGGCTGATGGCTTTTCTGCGAGTGGTTTTGTCAGGGTCCGTTCTCACAAAATAATGTCAGGCACTGGGCGCTTGTGGGACCCAAACATCTAGACCTGAGTCCGAGCAGCACTTAGTTTGTGGAGGAGCTTGACCTCACTCACTGCCACTCAGCGATGGGTCTGTAATGTGGAGAGAATGAGTGTCCTTTTCAGAAAAAGGGGAACTACAAAGAGTCCAACCTTGACGTCATACCATAGAGCTGCTCACAAGGCCTAGAACTCTCCCTTTGGAATCCTTTTTGAACAGCTCCCAGGATCACTCTCCAGCTTGCTCTTAATCCATAATTGCCATGGGAGGCGATGGGCATGGCCCGGACAGACGCTAGGGGTTAGAACGATGAGCTTTCCTCGTGGCTAAAGCTGCCTTCCACCGGTGCCCTCATTCCCTCCTGTCTTCTCTGAAGTGTGTGTCTTAATTTCCACACATACGGGGGTTTTCTAGGTATCTTTCTGTTCTTGACTTTTAGCTTAATTGCACTGCGATCTGCCCGCATACTTTGATGATTTCTATTTTTCGATATTCCTTAAGAGCCAACCTATGGCCGACTTTTATAAATGGCGGTGCTTGAAAAGAATGTGTGAGGTTCGGTTGTGGGGTTCAGTGCTCTGTGAAGTGCCTCAGATCCAGAGTGCTAACTGTGTGGTTCAGAACTTCTATATTTTTCCTGTTTTTTAAAAATTTGGTCTGCTTACTCTATTGAATCCTGAGACAGATGATTGTGGATTTCTCCCCTGTAGTTTTGTCAATTGTTGCATTAAACAGTTGAGGCTGTAATTGATGTCCATACAAATACAGAGTTGTGACACCTTCCTGGCAAATTGAAACGTCTTTAAAAACTCATTCTGTAATATCTGTCTTTCTCTCTGGTAATGCTTTTTGCCATAAAGTTTGCTTTGTCCAATGTTGCCACAGTTACCCGAGTTTCCTTTTGCTTCATTTTGCCTGCTAATCATTTCCCATCATTCTACTTTAAACTTTCATACATCTTTTTGTTATGTTTCAGGTATGTATCTTATTAAAAAAACCATAGTGTTGAATTTTTAAAAAACCCAGCCTGACAATTTTTTCTTTAACTTGGCCACTTGATCTATTTACTTTGAATGTATTTCCTGGTAGGTTTGGGTTTAAATCTATCATCTTACCAAGTGTTCTGTAGTGTTTTTATCTCTCTTATGTTCCTTTTTCCTTTTTTCTCGCTACTTTTGGATTGAGTCTTTTGTTATCCCATTTTTTAGAGATTACAACATGCATTTTTAGTGTATAAAAGTCCAATATTAATTGGTGCGTTTACCGCCTTCACAGAAAATGTGAAGACCTTGGACCTGTACCTCTGTTCACTCGCTTTATTACAGGCATGTATGTTAGCTATGCACATATTAATATTTTAACTTGATGAGTCATTATCGTGATTTTATAAGTGGATATATAAGTGAAATTTATTTAAATTCATCCACATATTTACCAATTTATTGTTCTTGGTTGCTTTCTGCGTGTCTAGTCTTACATCTGCGATCATTTTCCTTCTCCTTGAAGAATATCATTTGGTATTCCCTCAGTGGAGTGCTTAATATTCTCAGTTTTTGTTTGTCTGGATATGTTTTTATTCTTCCTTCATTCTTGGAAGATATTTTCATTGAGTGCAGAATTTGAGGTTGGCAGATATTTTCTTTCAGTGCTTTAAATGTATCATTTCATCTCTTTTGACTTCCACTGTTTCTGTTGAGAACTGTCCACTTAATTGGGGTTCCCTTGT
>NW_012143412.1:3500895-3561177 GCF_000956105.1 Propithecus coquereli | reverse complement strand
CGAACTCCTGAGCTCAAACAATCCGCCCGCCTCGGCCTCCCAGAGAGCTAGGATTACAGGCGTGAGCCACCGCGCCCGGCCTGGATTTTTTTTGTATTTGTCCTACCTGGGAGTTACAGGCAATGGAATATGGAGTGTGATGTCTTTCTTAAATTTTGAAAAGTTGTCAGCCATCAAATACTACTTCTGTCCTATTCTGTTTTCTCTTTTTGTGACTCTGATTACACGTAGGTTAGAGCTTTCCACTGTATCCTCTAATTCCCCTACCTTCTTTGTTCTCCATCTTTTTGTTTTTATGTATTTCATTCTGGATATTTTCCTTTGTTCTTTTATTAAATCTATTGTCATCTGTGTCTAATCCTCCTTTATAACTATGCATCGGGTTCTTCATTTCAATTATTTTAGTTTTAGTTCCAGAATTTCCATTTAGTTCTATTATATATATATATTTTTCTCTGACAAACTATTCAGTCCTCTTTCTCATCTTCATGATAACTTTAATATTTGCCACCCCTCCCCCGTCAGTCTGTTTCTGTTATTTATTATTTCTGCTGGTTTTCATTCACGTGGTTATGTTTCCTTGTGTACCTGGTTATTTGTTTATAATGTGTAAAATTGTAATTACATACAATTATTTATAGAAATAACATGGGGAGAGGATAAAAAAAGAAATATCTTGAGACCTAGGATGACGTTACCTTCCTATAGACGTGATTTTTGTTGCTGTTGTTGTTGCTTTAATCGGGCAACAAAAATCTGCCATCGTGTCAGCCTAGTCTCAGTAAGTGAGATGATTTATGACTAAGCTGTAGACTTTCTAAGTGTCAGTTTATTTTGGTCACCTTTCCTCTATGGCGCAGCCCTTCCAAAATTTTTTCCCCGAGGAAATAATCAGAGATGAGCACAAAAATATATATCCAAGGTTCTTCATCTCAACATTATACTGTTTGCGAAAATGAAAGCTTAGAAGCAGCTTATAATAGAATAAAAGATAACTATTAAAAATGATGTTTTAGAAAAACATTTAACTATTTGGGAAAACATTTGCCATATTATACAAAGCAGAAAGAGCAAGATACAAATCTATTATACATCAGTATAATTCCAGTTTTGTGATACACACACATATACAAAGAAAGAAGTTTGGAAAGAATCCTATCAAAATGTCAGCAGTGGTCATATCTAGGATGTACAACTTTGGGTGGTTTTCATTTTCTTCTTTATCCTTTTTTTTTTTGTTTTTTGGATTTTTTACAATTAATGTGCATCACTCTTACAATCAAGAAATATAATAAAATCAAGTTAATACATTTTAAAAGTTTTTCATAGGAAAGCAATGTAGTCCCAATGAAGCAGATAGACAACATTTTACAGTATCTGTCCAATTGTCTGGGGACATTTTTCAGTGTCAGGGAATCTTCTTTTCCATTTTAAAAAATGTGAAGTTTTAAGTTTCCTATGGTGTAGAGAACTGCTTATCAACCAACAACAGCCTTTATGCTTGGGATGCTCAAAGTCTACGGTAGAATATACAAACACATCCAAGAATGTTCAGGACTAATGAAGAGTAGAAATGAGACACCAAAGAAAACATAGAATTTCAAATTAGAATCTCAATGTTGGGAAAGGATGTCAGAATCCAGCTGGCCCAATCCTTAACCTAGTGCGAATGCCCTGCTCTGAAGAAAGTCGTATGTCACAGAGTTTGGGACAGCTGCATTGGACCTGGCCTGCCTCTCGAGGGTGTTACGTGGACTTCTGCTTAAATGCTTCAAGTGACCAGTGTCTCAGTAATTTTTAAGGCATCCAGTTCTTCTGTGGGGCAGCTCTAACTGTTAGGAAAGTATGTGAGTTACCAGCGTCAAACGGGGAAGGGCATTTTAAGGTGAAGTTAGTAAGCAATTGGAGGGAAGGGCCCCCTCGGCTCTGTGACTCTGTGATGGGCAGTGTCTGGCTCCCTATAATCAGTCCTGTCATTTGCACAAAATATTTCTGTTGGCGAAACAGCACTTGTGGTCAGATTCATTTTTTGTTTAATAAACAGAGATGTGAGTTCTCAAGGAGTAACTTTAAGCTAAGGTTTTTGGAAATAAGCTGCGGGTTTGTGATAAACATTCAGCCAATTTTTCTTTTCTCGTTTTGTTCACATGAAACTGAAAGGGACCAGATAGTGGAGTCAGAGATTGTTTGGCCATGCGTTCTCGACGTCCAACTTTTTCTCTCCTACTGTGTCTTTCTGGCCTCTTTTATCACTTTCCTTCATTCTCTGTCTCTCTTTCCCTCGTCTCTCTCTCTCTCTCTCTCTCTCAGATTCTTTGTCCATATATTTTATTCTATTTTGAGACAGGGTCTCACTCTGTCGCCCGGGCTGGAGTGCAGTGGTGTGACTGTAGCTCACTGCAGCTTGAAACTGCTGGGCTCAAACCATCCTCCTCCCTCAGCCTCCCCGTAGCTGCGACTACAGGTGTGGGCCACCCCCCAAGTTCCCTGATCTTCTCTTGTCCAGGCTGCCCTTAGGTTGGTTGGTTGGGAACACAACTGACCCTGAGTCAGGAGTCCTGGATTCCAGTTTTCATGTTGTCACTTCCCGTGTGACCATGGAGAAGTCGCATAACTTTGATGTTGACGGTACCCAAGAGATATGGTGCGGACTGTCCAGGAAGGGAAGACAAGGGGAAACCCAGAGGAATGGTGCCGTCCATCCCTCGAGGGGAGACCTTTATCTGGGTCCTCAGGACTCCCTTGAGGGGATAAACGATCACCAGAAGGGTTCTACTGTGTACAGTCCCGGATGCAAAGGTGTTAAGTCCTGTGAGAAACTGACTGGGAGGCGGCGGTGAGGAAGCGAGGAGGCCAGCGTCAGGAGCCCTGTGTTCTGCTTCTGGCTCTGCCCTCCTGGGCTCAGGCAAATCACCGCCACCTCCAGGGGGCTCTGTTCTCTCATCTCTGAAGTAAGGGGATTGGGTTACATGATCTCTAAGTTTTTTTCTAGTGGTACAAGTCCATGACTCTGTGCTTGGTGCAGGACATTATAATAAATGGAGAAAGAAGAGAAACAACCTAGTAAATTCCTTTTTTTTTATAAAGTGGAGGTGGGAATTATGAAAAGAAACTCATAGTGTACTTTAGAGTAAATATTGTAGAAAAGGCAAATAATGGGGGAGGTGCTCCCAAAGGCGACAGATAAAAATCCATGTATGACAAACTCTGAGGCATTCTGTTTGCTTCACCATACAATTTTATGTTCCTAAATCTCATTTCCAGCTTGTGATGTGGCAAGTGAAGACAGGAATGAAAGGCATGTAAAGCAGCTTGGTGCTGAAGAGCAGAGAAACAGAGACGCTAGTAGGGTATGTGGAGGTGGAGAAGAGGGAAGCTTGGTGAGGGAGGACCTTCTCCTAAGGAATGAGGTGGTCGTGCGCTGAGGGGACCAGGGGGACGAGATGGAGAGTGGAGAGTGTGGCTGTCTCTGAGATCCACCAGGGGAGTGCTATGACCCAGGATGTGATCAGAGGACAGAAAGCGGTAGGACAGCAGTGAGGGTCACAGTGGCGTCGGATGTAAGTGGTGTGCGCTGAGACACATTGCTGGAGAAAGACCTGGCCGGGAGGAAGTGGAAATGTACGTAGCAAGGTTGATCCTGGTCCCAGCATGCATGAATTTGGTCTCAGTGTGCTGATACGTGAACTCTTGAATATTACTGCCAATGAATTGCATTTAAGTGTGTGTGTGTGTGTGTGTGTGTGTGTGTGTGTGTGAGCGCTCATGGTGGAAGAAGTTGAATGTCATCCCCTCTCTTTTTAGCAACCTCAAATCATTCTTTTCTGTCTTGAACACTTTTCTCTATTAGTGTGGATTTAAAGGATTGTGGATGGTGGGGTCAGTGCCTGGCCAATGGTGGAGAAGTGTTAGGCTTAAGTGGATAGTAAAATCAATTATTTGAGTGAAGCTGATCTGGCTGGAATTCAGTTCAGAAAAATTAGACACTGTTTTTGGAAAAGTCAGATTGTCATTTTCCACCTAGATTATTATTTTTGGATTAAATTCTTGCGAGTTTTTTGGCTTGCTCTCTACTTATGCTTTTTCATTTTCTAAATGACGATGATCCGTAAATTGATCTTGTACAGCTAAACATGTGGTTGTGCACAATCTCTTCCTAATCCTGGGTATGAGGACACAGGAGGCCCTCTGTTTAAAGGAATGTCCACTTTAAAGTGGTGCGAGTGGAACACTCGGCTCTTCACCCTCAAGAGCCATTTTATAGAAAGTCCTCGGGGCATCGAACTGCCTTGCCAGAGACCTTCGAGGACGAGTTAAAGTGGCAGCAACTGGCAGTGTGCCCCAGACTTCTAAAGAATGGGGACGGTGGTATTCAGCACTAAATGTCAAAACCAGTGTTCTTTTGGGTGATATAGAGGACTGATTCTGCTCTAAGAAAACTGTTTCTCTCAAGACTTAATGCCAAATGTTATTTGCCTTCAAAGTATTGAGTTGGGAATTTTGAGAGTCTGTATAATGATTAATAGGAGAATTACTTGCTTTTTTAAAAGGTCAGTGACATTTTTATAATTAAATAATTATAGAAATAAAATAATTAAATAAGAGTATTCCATCTGGCTTTGGGCAAGGCATTTAGCGTCACTGTTCCTTACTTTTCTGCAAGAGTGTGGATTGGACTACATCTTTGTATGTTTCCCTCTGGTCACTTGAAACCGTTTTGGGGGCCAGAGCTGTGTGTGGTTCCTCTCTCCTCCTTTTCCTCTTCCTTCACTCTTAAGATTCACAGCAGAGAACTTAGGAAGTTTATTTTGCTTTTGGACAAACCGGACTATGGTTTTAACACTCTCCCTGTTCCAATTTTCCATGAGTCAGCAATGCTCTGAGATGTTGCACATAAAAAATTGAGCTCAGACAGGAAACTTCTAGAGAAATGTAAAGATATCTTTGCATGGTTCAAAGGGATCATCTCAAATGTACATAATGAGTAAGAAAAAGTAGAAGTTCCCATTTTTTAGATGTACATGGCAACTGGAGCTCACAGAATTTTTGGGGGGCTATCAACAGTCTCTTCCCTTGAAAACATGAATAAAACCCTCTGGTGATGCTTCATTTTCTCTTCGGCTACTGCTCCGCCCCCTCCCTTCCCTTCAGAGCCCGAGATTTTGAGAGTTGTCTGTACTTGATGTCCGTATGCATCTCATCTTCACCAGCCACTGACTTCCTTGCTCTGCGGCTCCCACTTCAAATTCCGCCCCCTTCGCTCCATTGAAGTGGATCCTCTGTGTCCCCAGTAGCCTTCGGAAGCTTCTTAGCCCTCCTCTTTATGACCACTGCATGACTCTCGAGACCTTCTCTTGAGTTATTCTTCTGATCCTCCTCCTCCCTCTGTTTCCTGTCTGTCTCCTCTTTCCAGCCTTGGAATCCTTGAGTGTCCCTCTCTGCAGGTCTGGACTTCTCTTTCTTCCCCTTTGTTATGGGTTGAATTGTGTCCACCTCAAATTCGTGCATTGAAGTCTTAACCCTGAGTACCTTAGAATATGACTTTGTTTGGAAACAGGGTCTTTGCAGAGGTAATTGGTTAAGATGAGTTTATATTGGAGTGGGGTGGGCCAATGCAATGTGACTGGTGTCCTTGTAAAGAGGGGAGATTGGGACACAGACACACACATGTGAAGATGAAGGTGGAGATTGGAGTGATGCTTCTACAAGGCAAGGAATACCAGAGATTGTCAGCAAACCACCAGAAGCCAGGGGAGAGACAGGGAGCAGATTCTCCATCACAGCTCTCACAAGGAATCAACCCTGCTGACACCTTGATCGCAGACTTCTGGCCCCCAACCCTGACACGATAAATTTCTGTTGTTTAAGCCATCTACTCTGTGGTATGTTGCTGTGGTAGCCCTAGCAAACTAGCGCACCCTTCTACTCTCTCCCCAGGCTGGTGGTTCTCCAATGTTTTGGTCTCAGGGCCTCTTTATATGGTTAAAATTTTTTGAGAAGATCAGGAACAAGGCAAGGATGTCCCCTCTCACCATTCCATGTCAACAGCATGCTGGAAGTCCTAACTAATACCATAGTACAAGAAAAGGAAATAAAAAGTATACTGATTGGGAAGGAAGAAATAAAACTATCTTTGTTTGCAGATGAATTAATTATCCATGTAGAAAATCTGAAAGAATTAACAACAACAACAAAAGCCGCTCCTGGACTAATTTTTTGTATAGCAAACCCCTTTTCCTCCCTCCCTGTCCAGAAGGCCCACCAGAAGCAGTTAGCTGTTAGCTGGCAAGGCCAGCAATGCACCGTCACTGTCCTACCTCAGGAGTACATCCACCCTCTAGCCCTGTGTCATAGTTTAGTTTGCAAGGATTTCAATCACCTTTTCCTTCCACAAGATATCACACTGGGCCATTACACTGATGACATCATGCTGATTGGACCTACTGAGCAAGAAGGAGCAACTATTGTAGACTTACTGATGAGACATTTGGGTATCTGAAGATGGGAAATAAATCAGACTAAAATTTAGGGGCCTTCTACTTTAGTGAAATTTCTAGGGGTCTACTGGTATGAGGCATGTTGAGATATCCCTTTTAAGATGAAGGATAAGGGCCTCTTTGGAATTGGGGGCAATATATTCCCCATTTGGGTGTGTTACTCCAGCCCATCTACTGAGTGACTCAAAAGCTGCTAGTTTTGATTGGGGCCCAGAACAAGAGAAGGTCCTGAAATAAGCTTAGGCTGCTGTGCAGGCTGCTCTGCTGCCTGGGCCATATGGTCTAGCAGTTCTTGCAGTGCTTGACATGTCAGCGGCAGATAGGGACGCCTTTTGGATCCTTGGGCTGGCCCCTGTAAGTGAATCTCAGCACAGACTCTTAGGATTTTGGAAGGAAGCACCGCCATCCTCTTCTACTCTCCTTTTGAGCACTGCCTTAGTAGAAACTGAATGCTTGACCATAGTCTACCAAGTTATCTTGAAGCCTGAGCTGCCCATCATGACCTGGGTGTTACCTGACTCATCAATCTATAAAGCTGGGTGTGTACAGCAGAACTCCATCATCACATGGAAGTGGTATATACGTGATGGGGCCTGAGCAGGCCCTGAAGGCACAAGTAAGTTACGTGAAGAAGTGGCCCAAATGCCGATGGTTTCTGCTCCTGCTACATTGCTTTTCTCTCCCAGCCTGCACCTGTGCCTTCATGGGGAGTACGCTATGGTCAGTTGACAGAGGAAGACAATACTAGAGCCTGGTTTACAGATGGTTCTGCACTGTATTCAGGCACCACCTGGACGTGGACAGCTGTAGCACTTCAGCCCTTTCTGGGACATCCCTGAAGGACAGTGGTGAAGGGAAAGCTCAGTGGGCAGCACTTTGGGCAATGAACCTGGTTGTGCACTTTGCTTGGAAGAAGAAATGGCCAGATGTGCGATTCATGAGCTGTAGTCAGTGGTTTTGCTGGGTGGTCAGGGACTTGGAAGGAACATGATTGGAAAATTGATGATGAAGAAATTTGGGGCCAGGGGCAGTGGCTCACTCTAGCAATCCTAACACTTTGGGAGGTCAAGGTGGGAGGATTGCTTGAGGCCAGGAGTTTGAGACCAGACTGAGCAACATACAAATAAAAAGTACACATACACACACATGCACACACACACACAATATATTAGAATGTATTTTAAAAAAAGAAATTTGGGGAAGAGGTATGTGGGTAGAGCTCTCTGAGTGGTGGGCAAGGGACATGAAGATGTCTGTGTCCTGTGTGAATGTTCACCAAAGGGTGACCTCAGCAGAAGAGGACTTTAACAATCAGGTGCACAGGATGACCCATCTGTGGATTCCAGTCAGCCTTTTTTCCAGGCCACTCTGCTATTGCCTGGCGGGCTCATGGACAAAGTGTCCATGGTGGCAAGGATGGTGGCCATGCATGGGCTCAGCAACATGGACTCCCACTCACCAAGGCCAACCTGGCTGTGGCCACTGCTGAGTGACCAGTCTGCCAGCAGCAGTGACCAACATTGAGCTCCTCCTATGACACCATTCCCTGGGGTGATCAGCCAGCTACCTGGTGGCAGCTGGTTACGTTGGCTGTTCCATGATGGAAAGGGCAGTGTTTTGTCCTTACTGGAATAGGCGCTTACTCTGGATCTGGATTTGCTTTCCCTGCACACATGCTTTTGCCAAGACTGCCGCCTGTGGACTTACAGAGTGCCTTACCACCGTCATGGTATTCCGCACAGCACTGCTTATGATCAAGAAACTCCCTTCCTAGCCAACAGAATGTGGCACTGGGGCTCACGGAATTCTCTGGTCTTACCGTGTTCCCCACCATCCTGAAGCAGCTGGCTTGACAGAACAGTGGAGTGACCTTTTGAAGTTACAGTTACACCAGAGAGGTGGCAGTGCCTTACAGGGCTGGGGCAAGGTTCTCCGGAAGGCTGTATATGCCCTGAATCGGCATCCAACATATGGTGCTGTTTCTCCCATAGCCAGGATTCCATATCGAGGGGTGGAAATGGGAGTGGTGCCACTCGCTGTTCTTTCTAGTGACTCACTAGTAAAATTTTGGCTTCCTGTTCCCGAGACTTTGTGCTCTTCTGGCTTAGAAGCCTTAGTTCAGAGGGAGGAATGCTTCCACTAGGAGGCAGCAATGATTCCACTGAACTGGAAGTTAGGCTTCCACTTTGTCAACAGGTAGAGAAGGGAGTTCCAGTGTTGGCTGGGTGATTGATCCAGAGCACCAAGGGGAAAGGGGGCCACTCATCCACAAAGGAGGTAAGGAGGAGTCTACATGGAATACAGGACATCTCTTAGGTGGTTTCTTAGTATTACCCTGCCCTGTGACTAAGGTCAATGGAAAATTACAACCCAATCCAGACAAGACTATGAATGTCCCAGATTCTTCAGGCATGAAGATTTGGGTCACCCTGCCAGGTAAAGAACCACGAGCAGCTGAGGTGTTTGCCGAAGGTAAAGGGAATACAGAATGGGTATTCTGTGCGATAGGTAGTTATAGATCTCAGCACGACCACACAACCAGTTCCAGAAATGAGGCCTGTAATTGTCAATGAACATCTCATCCTTATTTTGTTAAGAACACATTTGCACGTATATATCCATATATTAAGCAAATATCTTTATTTTCTTTCCTCTGTCATTCTCTTATCATTTAACATGAGATGTACTGATTTTACATCAGTATTTAAGTATTGTTAATTTTGTATCACAGTATTTAAGTAACAGGGTATCAAGAGAAGAGTAAACATCACTCGAGCAGTTTACCTCCACTTCTGGGGAAGAGATTAGAGCATTTTTAGTTGTATCATATTAGGTGGAATTATGACCCTGTTATTATCTTTGTTTGGAGATTAAGTGTGGTTTAAGGAGATGCATATGGGTGATAAGGGTTGATAAGGGTTGAATTCGTGGTGGTTAATTTTATGTGTCAACTTGAATGGGCTAAGCACTGCCCACAACTCTGGTAAAACATTATTTCTGGGTGTTTCTGTGAGGGTATTTCTAGACGAGATTAGCATTCCCACTAGTAGACTGAGTAAAGATCACCCTCATCAGTGTGTGTGGGCACCATCCAATCCGTTATGTCCTAAATAGAACGAAAAGGTGGAAGAAGAAAATTTGCTTTCTGTTTGGGTTGGGGTAGCCTCTTTTCCCACCCACAAACACCAGTGCTCCTGGTTCTCCAGCCTTTGGACTTGCACCGAGGCTTACACCTGCGGCCTCAGCTGCCCCCGCCCCCCCAGCCCCGGTTCTCAGGCCTTTGGACTAGTCCCAGGCCTTGGGACTCAGACTGCAGTACCCCACCAGCTTGCCTGGGTCTCCAGCTTGCAGACAGCGTATCGTGGGACTTCTTGGCCTCCACAATCAAATGAGCCAATTCCTATGATAAATCTCCATCTCTGTCTACCTGTGTATTTCCTGTTGGTCCTACTTTTCTGGAGAACCTTGACTAATACATTCACCATCCGTATATCCTCTTTAGTGAAACGTCTCTTTATGTCTTTGGCCCATTTTCTAATTGGACTGTTTGATTTTTTTACTGTTGAAGTTTGTGAACTCTATAAATTCTAGATGTGAATCCTTTATCAAATATGTGGCTTGCAAATGTTTTCTTCCTGTCTTTAGATTGTCTTTTCATCCTCTTAACAGGGTCTTTTCACAGCAAAAGTTTTTTAATTAATTTTTTTTATGAATTGTGCTTTAGGTGTCATATCTAATAACTCTTCACTAAGCCCTCAGTTCTGAAAATATTCTGCTATGTTTCTTCTAAAAGTTTTATAGTTCTACATTTAAAATTGATCTATGGTCCATTTTGAGTTAATTTTTGTATAAGATGTGAGGATTCGGTCTTGGTTCAATGAAGAGACTATTCCCCCTCCACCGAATTGCTTTCTCAATTTTGTCAAAAATCAGTTGGCCAGACTTGTGTGGGGCTATTTCTGGGCTCTCTATTCTCCTCCATTCACCTATGTGTCTGTCTTTCTACCGACACCACCATTTTGATTACTATAGCTGCACAGTAAGTCTTAAAGTTGAGTAGAGTGGTTTCTCCCATTTTATTTTTCTATTCACGGTACCTCTGCTGATACCACCCTGGCTGGAGGAGCAGAGATGCCTCTTTACTGCCCCCTGCACTTGACCTCTACCGCTGACCTCTGCTCTCCACGGGACCTTCACCCTCCAGTGACGAGGTGGCCTCATTACCAATGGGCAGCGGTGAAAGCTGTGGCTGGGCCTCTCTGACACTCCCGACAAGGGGGAGCGAGGGGGGCCTTGTTACCACAGGGCGGGGCTGGAAGTCCAGGCTCCCCACTTGGGCTTTGCTGGCATGGGTTGGGGCAGGGCTGCAGTTTTTCCTGTGGTGTTTATCTGGATCAGAGAAATTATTGTCTAAAAGTTTTCTTTCTCTGTAGGCTGCCCCTGTCCTGGTCCTTTGCCTGCAGGGAGCAGGTTTTCTTTGGAAGTTTTTGCTGCATATGTTACTGGCTTGTGCAGCAGCAAGTCTGGAATATATGTGTTGAGTAACTGTTATCTGAAATGCTTGGACCAGGAGTGTTTCTGATCTCAAATTATTTTGGATTTTGAAATATTTGCACACACATAATGAGATGTCTTGGAGATGAGACCCAAGTCTCAACATGAAATTCATTTATGTTTCATGTATACCTTATGCACATGGCCTGAAGATAATTTTATTTTTCCCATGGGGACACTGAATAAACTGTGTGTTGTGTGTCTTTGTTTTGACTATCCCAGCACATGAGGTAAGGTGTAGAATTTTCCACTTGTGGCATCATGTTGGTGTTCAAAGAGTTTTGGGTTTTGGAGCATTTCAGATTTCGGATTTTCAGACTGGGGTTGCTTCACCTATCTGAGGTAAACAGAAAGCCCAGGGAACTCTCCTCTGTGTCGTGCCTCGGGTCCTGTCTGTCTGTCTTCTTCTCTCCATCTTGCAGAGTCTTCTTATGTTTGCTGTGTATGTAATGCCCTGGAATTTTATTTTTACTTATTGGAAAGAAAAAATATTTCTACTCCATTTTTCCCGACTCAGAAGCCAGAGTAATATTTTAAAAACCATGAACCAGATAAAGCCACTCCCTGGCTTCGAATTTGCCAACGGCTTCCCAATGCTATTAGAACAGAATCCACATTTCTTACTGGCCCCTCAGACCCTCAGGACCAAGCCCCTGCCTGCTGCTCTACTCACCTTGCACATTCTGCTTGCCACCCCTCTCCCAGCCTCACTGGCCTCCTTGCTGTTCCTCGACCATGTCAGGCCTTTCCAGACAGTGAGATACTATCACGTGCAGATGTGAGCAAGAACTCTGGTGTCACCTGTTGCGAGCGACTAAGTGACCCTGGGCAAGTTTCTAGCCTCCTTGTGCCTCTGTCTCCTCATCTGTAACATGAGAATAAGAAAAGCACCTACCTCACCTCATGCAGTTATTGAGAAGATGAAGTGGATCAACACATGGAGCACATTTAAATATGTTCTAAAGGTGCCGAGAACGATGCCCAGCACATGGTCGGCACTCGATAGATACATCGGCCACCGCGCGGGTTCACGCCCCTGCCCTTGCATCCCTGCTCCTGCTGCCGGGCGGAGTCTCCCCCACTGCTCCTTGCAAGACATTCCATCTCCTTTTAATCCTCCAAGCCTCAGGTTAAATGCCACCTCCTCTGAGAGGCCTTCCCTGCCCACTTACCTGAAGTAGCCTGTCTTCATTTCTCTAAAGCCTAACACTCTACTGTTACTCTTTTCATAATCTGCAATATACAGCTAACTTATTGGCTGTTTACCATTTTCTCCTTCCACTTGGATATGAGCTTCATGAGGGGAAGAGCCTTGTCTCTTATTTACTGTCCTGGCAGAGTCCTGAACAGAGCACACACAGTAGACTCTCAATAAAGGTTTGTCAGATGAAAGAACTTACGTGGTTTCCAATTACCCAGTTACTACAAACAATGCTACAATAGACATTATTGTTGTTACATTTTGGTTTGCAACCTTAAAAATATTTTTTTAGGATAAACTTCCTAAAGTGGGATTATGGAACCAGAGAATATGCAAACTGCCTTGCAGACAATGGCACTAGTTTATAGTGCTGCCAGTGTCCTATAGGTTTGCTGGCCTTCTGCACCTTCTTCACCTTTGACTTGGGGCTTTAGAAGGAAAAAAAACCTTAAAATATCCTCCCCCCCTATATTTCCACTTTCTAAGTGAGTATCTAATAGCCTCTTATATATCGCAGGTAAGGACAATGAGGACCTGGGGTTAAATAGCTTCTCCATAGTCACACTCTGCAAGTGGCGGAGCTGGGATTCTGACTCCGGCAGTAGTTGAGAACTACTGCCCCACCTGCCATGGGGAAGACACAGCCAACCCCACAGGGTGAGGAGCTGAGGGAGAGGGTGTGGTGGAGAGAAGACGGAGGCACTAACTGGGGCCGGAATCCTCTTGCCCCTAGAGCTCATCTGAAGGGAGAGGCGGAAGCAACACTGGTGATTCCTTTTGCAGTGCTCAGTTCTTATCTTCCTGCTGTGCTTTGCATATCCTGAGTTCAGCCTTTGGAACTTTCTCCAGGAAGAGCCCAGACTCCCAGGTGCGGACCACCTGCTCCTGCTCCCTCCGAGACCCTGACCTCCACTGCCTCAGGTTCAAAATTGCTGATCTTTCCCAAACTGTCTACACGCTGCTCCTCCTGGCTGCCTCCCAAGCTAAAGTTCGATTTCTCACGCTGTCATCTCAAAAGCAATGGTTCTAATTTGATCATGCACAAGATTTATTCAAAGGGTTTATTAAAAATGCAAATCTCAGACAACCAAGGATTTTTTTTTATTTTAAGAAACATGGTCTCACTCTGTCACCCCGGCTGGAGTACAGTGGCACGATCATATCTCACTACAGCCTTTAACTCCGGGGCTCTGAGGATCCTCTCACCTCAGCCTCCTGAGTAGCTGAGACTACAGGTACATGCCACACACCCAGCTAGTTTTTCTTATTTTTTGTAGTGATGGGGTCTTGTTATGTTGTCCAGGCTGGTCTCAAACTCCTAGACTCAAGAAATCCTCCTGCCTCAGCCTCCCAAAGTGCTGGGATTACAGGCGTGAGACCTTGTGTCTAGCTCCCTAGGAAATCTGAACCTTAATGGGATATTCAGTATTAAGGAATTATTGTCGAATTATAGGAGTGACCATGGCATTTTTTATGTGTGTGCGCGTGTGCGTATATATGTAAGTGTGTGTGTGTATCCTTATCTTTTAGAGGCATATGCTGAAATATTTTGAAAGAAATAATATAATATATATGGGATTTGCTTCCAAATACCCAGGGGTGGGAAGAGGAAGTGGGTGGGGTGTAGGTGATACAAAATTCAACAGTTCTTGAAGCTGAGTGATGTGTACATTTGGGTCCCCTATAAACTACTCTCTGTACTTTTGCAGATGTTTCAATTTTTCCATAGTAAAAAGTAGAAAAACAAAAAGCACCCCTTCGTTCTGGAGCTTTCACAGGCACCCCAGGTGGGTGCATGTGGGGATCTGTGCGGCCCCTTGGAGGGGCAGAAGCTCATTGATGTAAACGCAGGTGGCTGCAGGTGGCTGCCGCGGTCACCCTGAGGACGAGAAACGCATCCCATTGGGTCGCTCTGCCGCCCCACATCCTCTGCCAAATAAACAGGAAAGACAAGAGTCCTCAGGAAGCGGCCTTGGCTCTTTTTGCCTGGGCCGCATGGAAAGCTGAATTTTAGCCATTGGGTATTTATAAGGATTCTGTCTATTTTCCTTTCAAGTGTTTTTGGGTGATAGTTGTTGAGAGGAGGGTGAACATGATATTTTTTTCTTTTTCGAAATTATTTTTTAACTTTAGCTCATTTTTCAATATAAAGGTGTGTTTTGGTTTGCTTAATAGATGCATTCGAATGCCGTCTAAAGGGCCCTTCTAAGGCCTCAAGAAACCTTGGCCACAGCCCTCAGCTCTGCTGAGGGGCAAGTTACTTCCACTAGAAAACAAAGTCACCGCTTCCTGGTGGGGACCGAAGGTCACGGCAGAGGGCACAGGTGTGGCGGGGGTTGAGCAGGCTGGCCGGTGGGGCAGGTTTGTCCTCGCCCACAACAGGTCTGTGTTGATACAACAGAGCCGCCTCCTGGCTCCGCTCTGCTCTGTGGGTGCCTGGGGAGGAGAGGAGCCGGGAGGCAGAGCTGCTGGGGGGCGGGGAGGGCAGGGAGGTCTCCTGCGGAGCCACCAGCCTCAGGCCACTTGCAAGCCACAACTGGCTGCTGCTGCTGAGGGCTCCTTACTCAGTGCATCTTGGACAGGGGGAGCCAGTGCCTGCTCCAGACGACCCCCGGACCGGCTTGGATGCAGCTGCGGTAAGAAGGGTGTTTAGGCTGGACTTTGGGTCTGCATGAGGGAATGTCTTGTGTCTCTTGTCTATGAACTCAGTGCCTTGGTCACCAGAAAGGACAGTAGGAAAGCTTTGGATTCATCCTGGTGTCAAGAGGAACACATATAGGACCGGACGATGCATTTCTTGAGGAAGTCTCAGGGGGCTGATATTTATCCTCTAGTCAATAAATGGGGAGATGCATTTGGGGCACCCACTTTGTGGTCATGTTGAACCAGACTGGAGCGGGGTGGGAAACACCGTGTTGTCCTAACCTCATGGATTTCGCCGGCTAGTAGGGAACACAGACAGTGGTTAAACAAGTAGCTGCAAGTGACTGCTGTGTAGGAGGGGGCCTCGCTCACTGGGGTGCTGGTGATGGGCGGGCAAGGCTCCTGGAGGAAGAGGATCCTTACCCGAGACTGCAGGGAGGCGGAGGTGCATATAATGTGGGGTGGAGGGTGGGAGGCTGAGGCTAAGGCTCCAAACCCAGGGGAAAGCTCTGGCAAAGGCAGTGAGGGGGGCAGGAGCGAAGGACAGACGCAGGGTCTCTGAAGAGCCAGGTGGTGACAGTTGGAGCCAGAGGAGGAGACGATCCTGCACCTGTTGTTGGCCAGCTCCGGGGCTTTGGACTTGGTCCTGTTGGAAACCGGATTCAGAGACTGGGACATCAGACAGGCACAGCATCTGGCATTTAACAGACATGCCATGGGTTATAAACTGAAATGCACCCTGGAGGCTGACAGTTCTTCCAGAAGGTTGACTTGGGGGAAGACAATTCGGTTGCCAGCAGCAGGGCCGTGCTGGGGACTCTGTGATGGGAGTGGATTCTGTAGCCGTCCCTGCCCCTTGCTTTCACATGGTCTTCAATGCAGCCGTTGAAAAGATCATCACTTTCTTCCAACCCGTGGGAGGGGTCCTTCCTGCCACCTGTTCTAACTGACACTTGAGGCAGTTCCATGGGCAGTATGACTTTGGGAGTGGAGAAATGTTCAGGAGTCACAAACTGCCACACCTCACGGTCTGGAATGCATTTTATCTGCCTTGCTCGGTGGCCTCTGACGCATCTGGGCTCAGTTCCCTGGCTGCGTAGCTCTGGACGGACGATGGCAATTGCTTTGAGCTCCACGGGGTTCGTTGCTCTTCTGTTTCCCAGTCAAACTTTGGACATGCATCTGTTAGAGCACGTTGGATGTTTTACTGTGCTTGAGTCTGCATGTCTGAGGTCCCCTCTCCGGAGTGTGAGTCTTTGTCCTTTTTTCTTATCAACAGTGTCAATTCATACTTAGGACTGTAGGGTGGAACTGTGTCTCACAGGTACAGTTTTGACCTAACTCGCAGGGCGCACCCCCACCCCACAGGGGCATATACAGGACATACAGATTTATTTTATTCCTGCTGCCTGCACAGGGTTCTGTTGCGTCAGGTTATTTAATCATTCCCCGATTGATGGATATCTAGGTTAGATCCATTTATTGTAATTATTATGTACTATGTTGTAAGAAACATCCCTGTGCATCCATTTTTCCACACATATCCACGTTTGTCTGGATAAATAGCAGTGGAGATCTTGGGTCATGGGTATGAGTAACATAAAATTTGATAGATATTGACAAATTGCTCTCTGAAAAGGCTATAAAGAATTTACACGTAAACTAGTAAGTGTATGAAAGGGCCTGCCTCCTCATACCCTCCACAACTTGAGTCTTTAATTGTATTTTTAAATCTTTTGCCCATCTGGTAGAGGGTGAAAAGTGCTATCTTGTTTTTGTTTATATTTTTAAAATCAGGAGTGATTCCTGTTGGATTTTGTTTTCCTGTTAGATTTTTTTTTTTTTGAGACAGAGTCTCACTGTGTTGCCCTGGCTAGAGTGCCGTGGCATCAGCCTAGCTCACAGCAACCTCAAACTCCTGGGCTCAAGCAATCCTACTGCCTCAGCCTCCTGGGGACTACAGGCATGCGCCACCATCCCCAGCTAATTTTTTCTATATATATATATTTTAGTTGTCCAGATAATTTCTTTCTATTTTTTTAGTAGAGACGGGATCTGGCTCTTGCTCAGGCTGGTCTTGAACTCCTGACCTTGAGCGATCCTCCTGCCTCGGCCTCCCAGAGTGCTAGGATTACAGGTGTGAGCCACTGCGCCCGGTCTTTCCTGTTAGATTTTAATTTAACTAAAAAAAAATATCATACTAAGGTTTTCACACATGTATTACCTTAAATATCTTTTTCTTTTTTTCCCTGTAGACCAAGGCTGGGCCAAGATGGCGTCTGTGTTTCGAAGTGAGGAGATGTGTTTGTCCCAACTGTTTCTCCAGGTGGAGGCTGCATATTGCTGCGTAGCTGAGCTTGGAGAACTTGGATTGGTTCAGTTCAAAGATGTAGGTATTGCATTCTTTGAAGATAAGAGGAAGGTAGGGGTGGGAGTAGATAAGTCTTTCACAATACTTCTTTGTAGTGAACAAATCCTTCTGTAGGGCAAGGAGCCCTGAGCTGGAATAGATGGAATTCTGTAGTTCTAGTCCTTCTGGCTGGGATTTGCAATGACGAGGGGCAAGTCATTTGCGAACATGTTCTCCCTCCCTCCATTCCTGTGTCCTCTATAGCAATGGGTGTTTTTTTTGCTTTTTTTGTTTTTTTTTTTTTGAGACAGAGTCTTGCTCTGTCGCCCCAGTAGACTGTGGTGGCATCATCATAGCTCACGGCAATCTCAAATGCCTGGGCTCAAGCGATCCTCCTGCTCCAGCCTCCTGAGTAGCTGGGACTACAGGCATGTGCCACCACAGCCAGCTAATTTTTCTGTTTTTAGTAGAGCAACCAGCTCTTGCTCAGGCTGGTCTCAAACTCCTGACTCAAGTGATCCTCCCGCCTGGGCTTCCCAGAGTGCTAGGATTACAGGCATGAGCCACGGCTCCTGGCCTATGGGAATGTTTTAAAGCTCTGAATGCAATCGCTACATATTAGATGTCATTGTATCTTATTTCTTGTGTAGCATCTTCAAATATTGGATATAGCCAGTAAGCATGTAGATTAACAAAACATGTTCTGAGGACAAAAAAGCTACTTTTCCTGATGAGGCAGGCTGAGAACAAAGTATTCTGGAGTCCACAGTTGGTTGTGAAACCCAGCACCGGGTTCTGGAGTGACATTCTAGTGATAGACGGTCTCGAGTGTGCTGCTGGGGCATCATTTCCCGGGGGCAGCTTAGATCCTTACCGAGCTCTTGTTGAGTTCAGTTTTGAAATTCAGTTGTTCTTCTTTATTCCCTCACCAAAATCAAGGTGAAAGCTCAGCTCCTGCAGGGAAGGATCATGCCTTGTTTTCACACCCCGAGTTCTTAGTGCAGGACCTGACGTGAGGCAGGTCCTCGATGACAGTTAATGGGCTGAGCTGAGGGTCACCAACACAAGACTTAAATTTTGGCTGATGACCGTGATACGTTACACGGAGCTGTGCAGTTTTCAAGGTCCAGTCCTATGCATGACCCCACTGAGGATTTCAAGGCTGATTTGCATAGCCAAATGCGGCTGAAAATGAGGAAAACTTAGAAGTGGAAGGGCTTTGTTTCTTCTAGAAATGGGAGGGCAAGACCTGAGGCATTTGGGGGATTGAGTGTAAGAACACCAAGGCGTGTTTTGCCTGTAACTCACGGAAATATCTGTTTCTAAGATAATCCCAGCCACATTCTCCAGCATTAAAAAGATCATAAAATAACCAAAAGGAATGTGTCGGCAGCTGTTGCTACTAATGTATGCCTTGTGTTTCCCCCCTAGTTAAATGTGAATGTGAGCAGCTTCCAAAGGAAATTTGTGAATGAAGTCAGAAGGTGTGAGTCACTGGAGAGAATCCTCCGTAAGACAATTTTTTGGCTTACTGTCCAGATGTGAACTGGCATAGTTTGCAGGACTAATTAACACATGTGTCGCTATTTGTAATACTTTTTGAGGTGATCCTGAAGGCAGGGGGTGGGGGAGGTTGGGGATGGGATCTAGGTCCTAGGACAGTTCCTAGGGCAATTTAGGCAGCTGAGCTGGATGGAAAGACCCCTGTCTGGCTTGACCTAATTTTGTGGTTATGAGAAAACGCAGTCACCTTGGGCTCTCTGGTGGGGTTTCATCCTTCAGGTTTTCTGGAAGACGAGATGCAAAATGAGATCGCAATTCAATTGCCTGAGAAGTACCCACTGACCCCTCTCCCACGGGAGATGATTACCCTGGAGGTAAGTTCTTCACGTTGCCGGCCAAGGACGGTCGTGAAACCTGTCTCCTTGAAAGCGTGGAGAGCCACTCAGAGATCCTTTACTGGTTGCTGAAAAGATGTCCACTTTTCAGTGTTACTACTCCAGGAAAACCCCCGTGTGCAATTTTTAGAGTGAACCCTGCTAATCCAGGGAGAGTTGTTTTTCTTTCTCAACATAGCCCTAGCTCTGCCCATTTTGAGGAGTGATTTCTTTTGTAGGCATAAGATTCTTACAGGCAGTGAAGTCAATCTCCTAGAGGAAAATATTTGGGATCTCGTCATATTAAAATCTGCATGTCTGGGCCAGGCACAGTGGTGCGTGCCTGTAGTCCCAGCTACTCGGGAGGCTGAGGTGGGAGGACTGCTTGAGCCCAGGAGTCCAGCCTGGGCAGCGTAGCAAAACCTAGTCTCTAAATAAATAAATAAGTAATTTAAAAAACAATGATAAAATCTGAATATTTGGGGAGAAACCTGTTAACCAATATAAATAGGACCTCCCCCAAATCATGTCGAATTTGTCTTATCCCTAGTCTTGTGTAATACCAGCCCTGTTAATTCAACAACCTCCTACCCTCATCCCTCCAGCTGCCCTAACACCTGGACCTGTTCACGTGGACTATGACGTGTCATTCTGGTGCAGGCTTTTGCCTTTATTTCCGAGTTGGGACAGAAGTTGTCTAGGCTTTCCAGTTTTCTTCTTCACCATTCCACTCTCTTCGACTACCGCCAGATTAATTTCTGTCGTGGGATTGCTTTATCGCGCCACTTCCCTGCTCAAGAACGTGCAGTGGCTCCCTGCTCCCCTATGTCGGCCTCAACCTGTTCTCAGACCACCAAAGCCCGCGGTGCCTAACCCTGTCCTACTTCTCGAGTCCTCCACTCTCCTTGGGCTTGTCCCGAGCAGATTGTTCTCTGCTCGTCTCATTCATTTCTCAACTCCAAGCTTTTGCCTGTGCTGTGTCCCGCTGCTGGAGTGCTTTTCCTACGCACCCACATGCTTCTGGTCTAACCCCAGGTTCCCTTTAATTCCCTTCTCTTCTACATGCTCTTCTCCGACTATGCCAAGGCACACAGATTCTAATTTCTTAGGATTTCTGTTGGGCTTCTGATCGATATCACATTTTCATAATTTATCTCTAATTCAATAGTTCTTAAGCTTGGTTTCAGGTACCTTTATACTCCTAACCATCACTGAGGATCCCAAAAAACTCTATGTGAGTTATGTTTATTAATATTTACTGCATTAGGAATTAAAATGGAAAAAATGTAAAATATTTATTAATTCATTTGAAAATAACATCTCAATACATTTTAACATTTTTTAATGAAAAATGATTGTCTTTCCAAGACAAAAAATTATAATGAGAAGAACAGTGCTGTTTGCAAATTTCTTAAGTGTGTGGCTTAATAGAAGACAGCTGTTTTCTCACGTCTACTTCCCCTTTGAATCCGTTGGCAATATGTTGTTTTCATTAAGTATAGGAAAATAATCCAGCCTTACACAGATATGTAGTAGGAAATGGGGGGAATATTTTAGTAGCCTTTTCAAATAATTGTGACTGTTCTTCTTTGATATTACATTGAAACTTGACAAGCGTGGAGCCTTTCTTGATTTTGTTAAACATGTAACAAGTGTTTTTGTTTCCAAACTGCCTTGGTTATACGAGGGCTGTCTGGACAGTATCCAGCCATTGTTAATATAATGAGAACGGTTACATGGCTGCATACTTTCCCTCTTATGCTTCAGATAGTACCTTTAAAAAGCAATTCATCCAACTGAGTTTACTTTAGGCTGACTAGTTTAATTCTGTATTTTATTTTATTTTTGAATTTTTATTTATTTTTTTTAAGACAGGGTGTTGCCCGAGCTAGAGTGCAGTGGTGTCATCGTAGCTCATTGCATTCTCCAACTCCTGGGCTCAAGCGATCCTCCTGCCTTAGCCTCCTAAATAGCTGGGACTACAGGTGTGCGCCACCACACCTGGCTCATCTTTTTTTTATTTTTTTGTAGAGACAGGGTCTTGCTATGTTGCTCAGGCTGGTCTCAAACTCCTGGCCTCAAGCTGTTCTCCCGCCTCGGCCTCCCAAAGTGCTAGGATTACAGGCTTGAGCCACCTCGCCAGGCCCAATTCTGTGTTTTATTAATATAACTCCTTCTCTGACTATGCCAAAACACACACTTTTCAAGTTTCACCATTCTAAATTTAAAGTATTCAATTTTGTCTGCTATTAATAAGCTTTTTGGGGGGTAGAGCTAACATTTGAGTGGATATCCTTTTTATCGTTTATTTTTTATCTCTTTGGTAAGGATGTCTCTTAGATGGAATGAAAAATATCTAACATGGTAATCTCTCTTTTAATAGGTGACCTTAATCCATTTCCATTTATTGTGATTACTGATTTACTGGCTTTTGGGTTACCATTTGCTTTGTTCTTTTCTTCTCTTTCCTGCCTTTCTGTAATACCTGCCAAAGCCTTCTCCCCCACCCCCTTGGTTTGAGAGCTGCAAATTACAGTTACGCTTCGCATTCCAAGACACATACTTGAGAACCTGCTGCTAGGTCAATGGTCATCCATTTGTGGACTGTTTGTCTTTTTTTTTCCCCAGTAGCCTTTAAGGTTTTGTTTTTGTTCCAGAGTTTTACTACAGTATGTTTAAGTATAGATTTATTTGTTATTGTTTTTATTAAATATTGAATTGATATCATAGTATTTTTTAAAAACATGTTTAAAGTATAAAAAATAATGATCAGCAAACACCAAGTACCCATCATCCTGTGTAGGATGAAAGATACCCACAGTGATGCCTGCAAAGTCCTCCCTCTGCCCCCCTCCCCTCTCCCCTCTTCCCTTTGCGATAATTACTACCCTGAATTTTGTATTTTTTTTATTCCTTCACAGTTTTAGCACATAATTATTTTTCTAAATATCATATGGTTTAGCTTTACACATTTAAAAATTTCATCTAAATGAACCCATGTTGTTTATTCTTCTGCTTCTCGCCATATCCTTTCATCATTTTATTTTTTAAGGCTCCATATTTTTTCATGTTTCTGAAATTAATTCATTTCCACTGCTACGTAGTGTTCTTTTTACTGGCTATAACACGTTTTATCCGTTGTATTGTTGATGGATATTTGAATAACTGTTCTTTCATGTAAGTGTTGTTCAGACTACTTCATAAAAATAATTTCACCCAATGCGATTTTGTGTTCTGACTGTTGATTTTGTTGGTGATTTTTCTTATCATATATTTCTCTATGAGCCTCATTCTTTTTGCACGCTCATTTTGGAAGGGAGATCGGTTTGTTGTTTGACTTCCTGTACTCTGTGCTTAAGCTCCTCTGTGTAGCCTTTTTCACCTGCTTGTTCCTGGCTCTCCAGCCCCCAGCTTGGGACTGGTAGTGGTTTGGAGGTGATCCTAGGTTTTAAATTTTATCCATCATTGTAGTGTGTTTGGGGCAGAAGGAATCCTCATTGTGTAATTTACTGTCCTCCCTTTTTAGTGTTTTACATGTTAAGTGGGGAGGAATTTGCCAAAATGCCTTGACTTCCCATGAAGCTGCCTTCCACTCCCAGACAATAGTTCCTGATCCTCTCCATCCATGATGGATCTCCAGGGCGCATGTGTAGACGGCTCTAGCTTAGTCTCGACAATCATGGTTGTCTGTTACTGAACAAGCCACTCGACTTCGAGCTATATTATGTTGTAGTGAATATCTTTTTAGTTACCTGTCGCAGTTGACACATATTAGGAATGGCATAGCACTCTCTGCCTTTCTGCCTGCCTGACCTTCCTTTTCCTTCCTTCACAGACTGTTCTAGAAAAACTGGAAGGGGAGTTACAGGAAGCCAACCAGAACCAGCAGGCTTTGAAAAAAAGCTTCCTAGAACTGACGGAACTCAAATACCTCCTGAAGAAAACCCAGGACTTCTTTGAGGTCATGATTTGGGGATTACTTATTAAAGGGCCCTTTCCTCAGAGCCTCGAACTTTCATTTTAAAAACTGGCTGGTTTGGAATATGAATAAATCACTCTGTGTTCTGTGGCTAGCCCTTTGGTGGAGGGGTGAGGAAAGTATTTTGGGTGGAATAACTGTAGTGCTGGTTGAACTGAAAGCAAAAATGTTATGTGCTCATTTAAAAATACGTGCTCAAAATGGCCCAGACAGAAGAAGTCAGAACAAAGTAGAACAGTTAGTTTGAGCAGCTTTAAGGTTTTGGTAGGAAGAGACTGGGGAAGCTTTTTGACCTAACGAGGACACTGTGCTTTCTAAATTCTCTTAACTGTGGAAAATTAAAGCTTCACTAAAAGCAGACAAAACCTTGAGGTGTGGGGTGCTTTTTAAGTTGCTCTAAATATATTTGAATGAACATAGTGGTGCTTTGACTTTCAGACGGAAACCAATTTAGCCGATGATTTCTTTACTGAAGATACTTCCGGTCTCCTGGAGTTGAGAGCTGTGCCTGCTTACGTGACCGGAAAGTTGGGGTTAGTGTGACTCAATAGCCTGAGCGTCGTGTGTAGATGGGTCCTTGGTCCTGGCACGTGATAGATTTCCCTGAGTGAATGAATGGATGGATGGATGAACAAACAGCAACCAGTTACCAAAATGGCAACTGTTTCCCGTGAGTGTGAGGCCTGTACAGAGGAATTAACCCAAGTGTAACCTTATCAGGTGGGTGGAGTTGGATGTAGCGTTACCTTCTTGTTAGTGCTGACACTAACATTCTTGAGCCTGGAGAGTGCGATGTTTATGTTGCTCCCACAGGGGAAGGATGTGGAGATAGTTGTTCAGATGGGCTTTCATAACTCTTCCCTGGCCTTGGAACAAGGCTATGGGGATATATGTTTTTTCCTTACCTTTAAAATACTATTTTAACAATAAAATACATTTGAAGTTTGAGTTTTTAAGTGTAATTAGAAATGAGATAGTTATGCAATCAAGTCATCCCCAAGAAGCACTAATATGATGTTTATACCCAGGAAAATATGCGGTGATTCAGAACGGTGGAATTTCATTCAGTGTCTACGTGAAATAGATGAATTACAAAGCATTTCTGAAAGTCATGAGTTTGGGATTTATAATTTTTTATTCAATGGATAGTTGAGGGCCTGCTATTTGAGGCTCTAGGCACTGAGTCTGAATGGAAAAGAAAAAATGTTTATTGAAGATGGTTGATTAGAAGGTAATACAGGATCAGTGTACATTTAAAGTACTAAACCAATGAAAGTCACAACTCTTAGGCTAATATGAGCAGTTTGGGTCAGCAATTATCTAAGTACCTGGATAATGGGAAAAATAGAGATGCATAGACATCAATGCATATGTTTCCCTCTTAGTACATTTAAATTTTTTTGGTAAAAATGTAGAGGGACCATTGTTGAACATTTGCTCCTATTAGCTGCAGTGCTATAATGAATGGTCTATCATATTTTTAATTGCAAATAGTGAATATATAGCATTGGGATGATTAAGGACGTTTCGAAATATTGAAGGAAACAGAAGGGCAAAGGCACTTGGGGCGAGTTGGGGCTGGGACGTGGGGTGGGACCCTGTCGGTAGAGCTGCGTCAAGATCCTCCTGCTTGCAGAGTGATGGTCGTTCACCTCCTGGTCCATCTTCAGGTCCTGCAGGGCCCCCTCTCTCACCCCAGTCCCTGCGCCTCCGTAACATCTCCCTTCTCGCTGCCTAGCTTCACGGCCGGCGTGATAAACAGGGAGAGGATGGCTTCCTTTGAGAGGCTGCTGTGGCGAGTCTGCCGAGGAAACATCTACCTGAAGTTCAGTGAGATGGACACAGCCCTGGAGGATCCGGTCACGGTGGGCATCTCAGGCTACAGGAAAACTTCCTCTGAAATTCCCCCATAGCCTCACCAGAAGAGTTTCCTTCTCTGAAAACATGGAGTCTTTAGTTCAATGAAGCCAAAATCTATTTCCTTTCTTTCTCCTTTTTTTCCTTTCCTTTTCCTTTTTAAAAATATGTTTGAAAGGTCAGTTCAAGAACCGATTCTTGTGAACACCTCATAATTGGTTCATTCCTCCAAGAAACTTAGCTGTACTTGTTTCTAGACGCTTAGCTGTACTTGTTTCTAGACGCTTAGCTGTAGGACTCCCACACCACTTCTTCACTGCAAAGAACTAAGAACTGACTTGGGTCAGCTTCTCAAGCTTCAGGATGCACATGAGCATAGAAGTCACCCAGGGATCTTGTTCAAATGCAAATCTGATTCAGTGGGCCTGAGCTTCTGCAGTTCTGAGAGCCTCCCAGATGGTGCTGATGATAAACCTGCCAACAGACCACACACTTCAAACAAGGACTTCAAGGGGCCCCTTCCCTGAGTGCCACACTTTTAATGCTATGAATTCCATAGGGTGTTGCTTTGTCTCACTTTTAGTTAGTACTTAAATCCACTTACTCTTTAATTCCAAGAAGCTGGGCTTGTTTCTGAGAGCCTATAATCTTTTCTACATTAGAGGCTAAAAAATTAATTTTAAGTTTTATTTGGTGAACTTCTTTACAGTTAAAATAAATGACATTTAAAATAAGAAGAAAGCTTATTAAAAACCACAAAACCCCTCAGTATGGTCTCTAAAACTACTCTAACATCTTCATTTTTATTTTTCCTCTTGTACTACTTTTTCTCTATAGCTGTAGACAGGTATAATTTTATATGACCGTAGTATATACGGAAATGATTTTTTCCTGCTCTTTATTTCAGATAGTATATTTCCCCCATATTACCATGCATCCTTTACAAAGATTATTTTAAAATTTGACATGGAATCATCACTTTTCATAATCCTGTTTTGACATGTTGTGGTCAGGGTGATGGAGAGAGTATAAAAGAAGTCTCTGGAAAAAGATGAGCATTGGCATGGAAGGTCACCAAATGGATGTCATGACATCAGAATAGATTCCTGGTTCTGGTGGATCAGGAGACAAGAAAACCTAAGAGATTCAGAAAGGACCAGGGTGGATTCCGTGGGTGAAGGAAGCTTTGGAAATAATGTAAAGCAGCAGCTCTGAAAACCCTACCCCTGCCCTGCTCCCAGGAGCAGCTACCAAAGGGATGATTCATTTTGATATTATTGCAATGGATGCCTGCTATTTCCATTGAGTTGTTGTGACATGATCTATTTTTGGATACTTTATTTCCATTTTTGCTCCAGAATATAGACACCACGATGAGCATCTTTATGCATGTGGATTTTTATTTTCTTTTGAATTACTTCCATAATAAGCGAATTCAAGGAAAATAGCACTGCTGGCTTAAAGGGTGTGAGCATTTTTACGACACCTGATGGGTCTTGACGAATGATTTTCCAGTGGCTTTTCTGATTCTAGTGCCTTGAATGGTATGTGATGAATCCATTGGATTTGTCATAACTTTTCCAACAATGGGTTTTGTAATTTTACCTTTACCCCCTCCAACAACGTGAAAGGACACATTGTTTCTGTGCATATTTCTTCGCTTACAGTGAGAGTGGGATGTTTTCATACATGCTCGTGGAACATACAGTCTCCCTTTCTTATGAATTGTCCAACTTGAACTTGAAAAATGCAATTTAAACATCATTCTTACGGGCATACTGTGAGCAAATGTGTGAGTCAAAAATTAAGACATTTACCTTTGTTAAATATCAAATACCCACTCATGCCTGAAATGCCGATGTGTGGATTAACTCTGGTGTGACAGCTCACCTGTCAGTCGTTTTTGTTTTAAGCCTTAAAATATCCTCTTCTGGATGTTTCCTTGTTTATTATCACATCTTTTAAGTATAGGGCTTAGGGCTCAATACAAAGATCAGCTGTGGTCCCACAGCGTAGGGAATAATGAGGCTGTCGGCTGCACCCGCCTCTGAGATCTTGTACAGCCTTGTGCTCACTAAGAGCTCTGCACTTAGATGAACTGGGGAAAGTCGAAGTTTTCCAATTTTATTTTATTTTATTTTTATTTTTAAAGGGAGTGGAGGGGGAGAGGGGGGTGAAGTTTTTCAACTTTAAATTCCTGAATTTTGTAAGCCTAAAGACAGGTCTTCACATTTCTCTCTATTATGTTCTAACCAAAAAGAAAATCTTCCTTTTTTAATTTGTTCTGATTTTCAGAAAGAAGAAATTAAGAAGAATATATTCATTATATTTTATCAAGGAGAGCAGCTGAGGCAGAAAATCAAGAAGATCTGTGATGGGTAAGAGAGACCGCTGATGGCTCTTTCATCAGTGGTTCGGGGTAGGATTAGGTAGAGACACGCAATGCGAGCAACACGCAATTGGGGCATCTTTAAGGTCAGTTAGGGTTTTGGAATAACTTTCTGCATTTGACAAGACGATGTTAGAAATGCAACTGACTGTTAACAGTTGTGAGAATGTGAACAGAGAGAACTTGAATAAGCACGATTTAAAGGTAACCAAAAGTAGACATGTCAACCATTCCAGTTTCTTCCTTCTCACACTCTACCAGCTGCTAAGGAGCCGGCAAACTGCATGGCGAAGTCGTTCCTGGTTTCACAGAATCATGTTCCGTGCAGCCCCCTAGGAGCAGAAATTACTCAGTAGGGAGGACATTAGTAGATTCTGGAAGGAAGACAGCGCAAGTCAAGCCTGCAGTCGTATTTACGTAACAGCCCACAGGTTTTACGGTTTGAATGAAGCTCATTCACGTAACAGAGCTGCAGCTTCAGTTCACAGCACCAGTGATGTGCTGGGAAATCCTGTGACCGGGAATCATTTTCCCATCGCCAAAGAGGCAGCTATTCTAGGAAAGGGTGGCCATTAGCCAAAGTCACCAAATGATGGCTTAGCAGAAAAGGGGGTGCAGAATGCTTTGTAGCGGTAACCCAAGTGTGTCCTCTGGAACGTATCAAACACAGGTTTCGGGCCACCATCTACCCTTGCCCAGAGCCTGCGGCGGAGCGCAGAGACATGTTGGCTGGGGTCAACGTGAGGCTGGAAGACTTAATCACTGTAAGTGCGGGGTTCGGGCACTTGATCTGATGGGGCTGTGGATGGGCTGCCGCGTGTCCATTTAAGCCCTGTCCCCGGGAGGCTGGGAAGCCGGCTGGTATGTTAGCTACGCCCTTCTGGCTGTGGCCGTGGGAGATTTCACAATTCCAGAACTGTTCGATAAGCTAGCGGTGATGATTCTGCATGTCAGGAATGCTTTGAGTTGACCACAGCCCTCGTCAGCCGTCAGGTGGCCACCCAATCTGATAAAAGGTGTCTTTTATTGCCATCCTCGGCCTAGACCGAATTTATGACACAACTAACCAGCCAATTTAGTTGAACAACCAGTTTGACTGATTCTTTTCCCACTGAATCGCCCAGTGGTTGAAGCCGAATGATTAATTCTGTAAAAACAGTGAGTCTAGTTTCATCCTGTGAACATCTTCATTTCCTTTGTAAAGCCCGTCAGCATCCAGGGTGACACTCAGCACTTTCATGGTCAGGACACTTTCTTCAGTCACAGCAGCTTTAAGAGTAGTCCCTGAAATGAGCTGGGCCTCGGTCAGACGGCAAATTCTCAGCGCTGACCAGTAGAACTTTACATTGTGATGACGTGTGTGTAGCCTGCGCCGTCCAACATTGTAGTCACAAGCCACACATGGCTGATGAACACTTGAAACAGGGCTAGTGCCACCAAGGAACTGAATTTTTTATTTAATTTTAATTTTAGTAGCTGCATTTGGCTGCTGTATAAGTCAGCACAGTTATGTATCCTCAACCAGTGTGTTTAGAGATTAGGGGGGTGTGTGTGTGTGTGTGTGTGTGTGTGTGTGTTTCAAAACCCTTAAGCTAGCAGACAATTTTACAGTCCCAGAAAATCTGTGTTTAATTTCTTTAATCCTCTCTATTCCTTCTTTGTCACTTGTCAAGAAGACTGTTTCCCTAAGCAATCATCCTTGAGGTCCTCCTTCCCAGACCCTCCCTGCTAGATTTTATGAAAACGTCATAGAGAATGGAAAAGCAACGCCGCCAAACTCACGTGCCCCGTTAGCAGGACTTGGGTGGCTCTCGTATTGGGGGTTTTGGGCGGTGAAGTCGAGCACCTTCCCCAGGGGCAACTTCTCTCCTTCGGTTCGATCCCCGCCAAGGATAAGTCTTAGGTGCCGTCTGATGTTTACGAGTTTATTTGAGCAGCACTCTTACCGGACGGATAACAGGAGCAGGCTGGTGGCCTGGGCCACGTGCAGCCAGGAGCCAGGTGACCCAGTGACCAGGAGGGTCAAGAGACCATTCTCAAAGTTTAGAGGCTTCTTCCCCTTTTTCATGCCCATATTCAGTCCAGGTCTGTCGGCAGGTGTTTCTTTCCTCAAGGGAGCTTAGGGTATTCTTGTAAGGGTGAGCTTTGTTTCAAGGTTTCTGAGTGTTGCATCTGTGCTGAGGTGGCCTTGTCTCCTGAAGTCCCCACGCCAGGGCTGGAAATCCTCAGGCCATGTTGCATCATACTGCAACATGGTGACACGTAGTGTTGGGCTGTCATTAATCTTATAGCCGCAATGTATCTCTTATAGCACACTACAGCAGCCACATGTGGGGTTACTAAAACAGATGACCCTATTTATTGTATCATCAAAACATAAAAGCTAATTCCATTAAGTACATTCCACATGGGCCAAATCATCCATTCATTCCTTCACTCATTAATTCACTTGTCATTTATTGGAGAGATTATCTATGTAAATCATTTCTTAGGGCTGCTGTGACAAATTACTACCAACTGCAGGGCTTAAAGTATTTGTTCCCTCATGTCCTGGAGGCTGGACCTGCTCAGGGTGTCAGCAGAGCCAAGCTCCCTTAGGGAGGAGCCTTCCCTGCCTCTTCCTAGCTCTGGCGTTCCCTGGCTTACAGATGCGTCACTGCCACCTCTGCTTCCGTTGTCTCATGGTCTTCTTCCTTGTGTGCCTCAAGGTCCAAATTTCCCGTAAGGGCCCTGTTGGATCAGGCCCATCCTAATCCGGTATGGCCTCGACTTGATTACGTCTGCAAAGTTCCTCTTCCCAAATAAGGCCTTGTTCACTGGTATCAGGGCTTAGGATTTCAACAGATCATTTTTGAGGACACAATTCAATCTATAACAATTGGACTATGAGGTATTCAGGAGAAAAGGAAGATACAATCTTTGCCTTAGGGGTAGGGGAGATAAACTGCTCCTGCGAGTTGGGGCCAGGTGAGAGCTGCAGGCCAGAGGGGCAGCCAGAGCACGGGGAGCCGCTATGGCCAATGGGCCCCCATTTCTGCAACAGTGTCAAATACCTCCATGAATGCTCCTTGTTTTTCCGTGTGTTGTTTTTTGCCTAGGTCATAACACAAACGGAGTCGCACCGCCAGCGCCTGCTGCAGGAAGCGGCTGCCAACTGGCACTCCTGGGTCATCAAGGTGCAGAAGATGAAGGCCATTTACCACATCCTGAACATGTGCAACATTGATGTCACCCAGCAGTGTGTCATCGCCGAGATCTGGTTCCCAGTCGCAGACGCCGGACGCATCAAGAGGGCCTTAGAGCAAGGCATGGTGCGTGGCGGGTGGAGCTGGGAGGTCAGACGAGTCAGCCCCGCTGCCAGGCTCGGGGAGGGCATCTGCCTCCTACGTTACCTGAACTTTACAAGTGACTTGGTGGTAGGATTGTCTCCGTCTCTGTGTCTTCAATTCTTAACCCAGTGCTAGGACACATACAAGAAACTCCTTTTTTTTCAGTGCTTGACAAACACTCAATATTTCCGTGATCTTTAACGAGCACATTCTGAGCGCTAATGTGCCAGTCACACTGCTAGACTGGAGATACCATCTGTTATCTCAGGGAATTTACAGTCTAGCTGGAAAGACATGACCGAGCCTATAATAGTAGCCCAAATGTGTAGACCACTCCCTGTGTGCCAGCAGCTGTGCTAAGCACTACGTGCCTGACTCAATTCTCTCAGCTCTCTTCGTTCACCTCCTGGACAGTCCCTGTGCATCAGGAATGCATCTCGGGCCACAGTGGCAGCCCAGAGCCTTGCCCTGATAGACTTTCTAGAAAGGGACACAGACGCAGGTCCACGGCTAATGTGATTTCGGGCAGCGATGAGCGGTGGGCAGGAAATCAAACATGGGGTGGTGAGGGATGGGGTGGGGAGTGGGACTTGTTCTGATTCTTTATTCACCCCATTGATGAAGGAGGGATCCCCCGCCCTAAATAGCACAGGATGGCAGAACACATTACACCTGGCACTGGACCGATGAGGTGGGCAGCTGCTTATGAGTCACACGAACTCATAGCCCAGGGGAGGAAGACGACACACGCCACGCAGGGCCACACAGGATGTGCTTGGGACCCTGCCTGGAAGCAAAGTGAGCCAGCAGGACCTGTTGGAGGCAGGCTTTGTAGTGACAGCAGGGTGGGGTGCCCTTTTGTTCCTGCAGCAGGATGTGATTAGCTTCTTCACAGGGTAGCAGGGAGGTGAAACCCATTAGGTCGAGGACCGAGTGGTGTCTGACTGATAGGGCAATGAGCTGGGTGGCATATCTGGTGACAGCTGGGGAACGCATGGTGCCTGTTGTCAGAGAAGGCCCCTCTGACCAGGTGGCACTGATGCCATGGGAAGATTGGGGTAGGGTGGGAGGAAAAGCTTCAGGCTGAGAGATCTGAAGGTAACGGCCGTGAGGTGGGCACAGACTAGGAGGTAGGAGTATCTTTATCCCCCTTGTACAGATGAGGAAACTGAGCACAGAGAGTGGAAGTAACTTGGCCACAGTCCTGCAGCCAGGAGGCAGGATTTGAATGCAGAAAGTGTTCCTTTATCCCCCTATACTCCCATGTCTCCATATCATGGTTCAAAAGCTACCTAAATGGAGCACTTTAAGAAGAGCATTTCCCCAGACTGGGCAGGGCAGGGCATGTCCTGGGGGAACTGATGCACGAGCCGAACGGTGCAAGAGTGGTCAGTGAGCAGGCGAAGGGAGGAGGACAGGGGTCCTCCAAAGGCCGGTGGAGGAGTGAGGCTGAGACCCGAGAGGGTGGTAGCGGTGGGGACAGGAAGAAGAGGGGTTTAGAAGGAGCAACTCTGTTCTCTTGACAGCTCCCCAGTAGGATGGATTAGACAAGCACTGGGAAGGAATTAACTCTTTACACAGGAGCTCATGAGTCCCAGGGAGGTCAGGAGAGTGTCCCGAATTCATTCAGTAAGTGATGGCAGAAGCTGGGCCTGCGCTCCCTGTGCCATGGCCCTGCCTTGGGCTCTCTTCCTTACGTTTTTGTCACATGTTCTTTTGCAGGAACTAAGTGGCTCTTCCATGGCCCCCATCATGACCACAGTGCAATCTAAGACAGCCCCTCCCACATTTAACAGGACCAATAAATTCACAGCTGGCTTCCAGAATATCGTCGATGCCTACGGTGTAGGCAGCTACCGGGAGATGAACCCAGGTAAAGATCCGACGCACCACACAGCTGGGCAGCTTGAAAGCGAAAATTGGGTAAGATGTTCCCCTGAGGTGACCTAGGAGGTGCATTTGTTAAAACTGTGACATTCCTGCAATCTTACTTGGTTTCCTGATATCCTGTGTTGTCTTCTATAAATGCCAATTAGTGAAAGACTTGTTCTTTATCTTCACCTGGTCTCCCTTAAACTGCAACCTTGTGGGGCAACTGAAGTCAGTTCTTTTTTTTTTTTTGATGGCATCAGCCTAGCTCACAGCAACCTCAAGCTCCTGGGCTCAAGCGATTCTCCTGCCTCAGCCTCCCAAGTAGTTGGGATTACAGGTGCGCACCATGCCCAGCTCATTTTTCTATTTTCAGTAGAGACGGGGTCTCGCTCTTGCTCAGACTGGTTTCAAGCTCCTGAGCTCAAGTGATGCTCCTGCCTTGGCCTCCCACAGTGCTAGGATTACAGGTGTGAGTCACCATGCCTGGCCTGAAGTCAGATCTTTTTTTTTTCTTTTTTCCCCTACTAAAAAGACACAGCGTCTTACCATGTTGCCCAGGCTGGTCTTGGACCCCTAGCCTTAAGTGACCCTCCCACCTAGGCCTCCCAAAGTGCTGGCATTGCAGGCGTGAGGCTGAAGTCAGTTCTTGTTTGCTTCACCCATTCAATGAGAGTCATCACTTAGCATCTTCACAGTCCTGTGGTTTCTACGTGGGAGTCAGAAGACTGGATCTTGGTACCCAGTTAATGAAATAAAGGGGGAGACCCATGCTCGTTAGCCGAGCAGCGCATGTGCTATTCTTCTCCAGCCTGAGTCCCGTCTAACTTGCAACCCGTAATGCAGGGGCCTCGTGGGTTGAGGGTCCCTGGGAGTAAACTGCTGGTGCCGTGTGTTGCTGTCAGTGGTGGGGAAACAGGCAAAAGATGGTTGTGGAAAGAGTATAGAAAACACTTAGAGATAGAAAACCACTTGTAAATCCCATCAGACGTTGTGATTTGGGACAAGTCACTTAACCTCTCTAAAACTCGGCACATCCGTGAAGTGGGGAATGAGAATGCCCACTCGCCATGGCTTGCGTGGGGGGGAGCTGAGCGTGTGTCCAGGAAACAGGTGTGCAGATCTGCGGTGGGCCTCAGGCTGTCGTGGGTGTCACCTCCACAGCCCCCTACACCATCATCACCTTCCCCTTCCTGTTCGCGGTGATGTTCGGAGACTGCGGGCACGGCACGGTGATGCTGCTGGCGGCCCTGTGGATGGTTCTCAACGAGAGACGGCTGCTCGCCCAGAAGTCGGACAACGAGGTGGGTGTCATCCACTGTCTCTGCTCATGTCCTTGACGTAGAGTGTTAAAGTCGGTATGTGGTTATGTGGTTTTCACCATAGAAACAATACGTTTTTATGAAAAATAAGGAAAAAAAGGACAGTAAAAAAAAGAACCCAAATTTAACAAAACTCCTGGCCAAACGTAATGCCTTAGGATGGTTTGGTGCAATTCCTTTTAGCACTTTTGGGTTTTGTCCATGCATTGATAAGACATTGATTTTTTCTTTCCTAACACTGATTTTTTTAAAATTCCCTTTGATTATAAAAGCAATACATCATGTAAATACGTCATGTAAAAATTAGGAAAATACAACAATTTAACCACCTAGAGAAAAGTCACAATTAATGTTTTTGGACATCTTTTCAAGCTTTTTGTGCTTATATGCAAATATGTAACTTCCAAAAATTGGCATCAAATAACATATTATTTGTAGCCCCCCCCCCCTTTTTTTTTTCCTTAAAATAGCTTGAATATTTATTGATGGCAGAAAAGCCTGGGACCAGTGTTTCCATGAAACACTGAGAAACCCTCCCTCTTATACTGGAAGTTTCTCCGCCTTCCACAAGGTCCCTTCACAGAGTGTCGTGAAGGTTGAAACAACACAAGAGTCTGCACTGGTTCAAAGGTTATCAGTTGATCAAAGTTAATCACTTTGTGTTCATGGTAATACATTTTATAAAGCGGAAACATGTTCTGATTTTAAGCATATCAGTCATCTTTTATTACAGGGTGAATTAGAGTTAGTTCAATGATGTCAAAGTTATGGGGCAAAATCAACCTGTGCCGACGTAGTTTTCCATGAGCAGCTTAGCAGGCCTAGTCTCTGTGGCAGGCGTTTAAAGTCTCAGTGACACCTGCGCAGGTGTTGGGATCGTGGTACGCAGCATCCCGTGTTAGGAGAGGGCGAGAAAGCACTTTACTCTTCTCAGCAGACGTCGTCAGACACTCAACTTGATAACGACAAGACCCCAAATGAGCGTAGATTTGACTCACCATAAATGCAGCAGCCATGCGAGGCCGGCTCAGAGCTTGTCTCCTGGGAGCACCTGGGACAGCAGCCACCTGCTTTCAAGTCCCTTCTTTAGCAGGTGGGGCCTCAGCTCGTGCTTCAGTTCATTTCCTAACCCAGGCTGAGTGAAGGAACAGGAGGCTTAAATGTCTTTGTTTCCACAATGACAAATGCCAGTCTGGGCCTTGTCTGCTTCACCAATGTAAGTTAAAAAAAAAACAGTCCGTGTGTGTGTGCTCTTCCTGTTTGGATTATTGACATCTGCCTTGGGCACGTGGCCCACTGACAATCGTCCTCTCTGTCTCCCCGAGGCCAGATTTGGAACACCTTCTTCCACGGGCGCTATCTCATCCTGCTTATGGGCATCTTCTCCATCTACACGGGCTTGATCTACAACGACTGCTTCTCCAAGTCTTTGAACATCTTTGGCTCTTCTTGGAGTGTCCAGCCTATGTTCAGAAATGGCACGTGGAAGTAAGTTTACAGACAAAGGTGGCTCACTTTGGGCCATCCAGGTGGCCTCAGCGATTGTTTTCATGGTGGCTCTGCTCAGAAGTGCACCTGCAAATTCAACCATTCAGTTTTATCTACTGAATGCAGGACCTTGTGCCACTTCTTTCAGTCCCTGTGCTGGTAACTGTAATGCATAGAAATAGTTTCTAAGATTTCAGCTCAGTTGGCTCAATTAGCATGGTGGCTCACACCTATAGTCCCAGCTACTTGGGAGGCCAAGGGAGGAGTATCCCTTGAGCCCAGGAGTTCAAGTCCAGCCTGAGCAACATAGCAAGACCCCACCTCTTAAAAAATCAGCTCAATTAAATATATATTGTGGAGTACATATCATGCACCAGACACTATTGGGAATACAAGTGGTAGAGCAGGTATAAACTGGGCATCACGGGGGAGCCATAGAAGCAGGGCTTCCTGGAGAAGAAGGTGGCTTTGAAATAGACTTCGCTCTGGCAGGGACCTGAAGGAAGGGTGACATACAGCCAAGCATTTAGGACAGAAAGCTTTGCTTTAAGAAAGGCAGATGCAGATGTTGGACCATGCAGAGCCTTGGTTTCCAGTATCCAAGGCCTCAGACACTCCAGAGGGCATTTTCTTTGGCTGCTCAGGGAACCCGATTTCAATGTTAAAGGCAGTGGCTGGGTGCGGTGGCTCATGCCTATAATCCTAGCACTTTGGGAGGCTGAGGCAGGAGGATCGCTTGAGGTCAGGAGTTTGAGACCAGCCTGAGCGACATAGGGAGACCCTGTCTCTACAAAAAATAGAAAAATTAGCCAGGTGTGGCCTGTAGTCCCAGTTACGTGGGAGGCTGAGGCAGGAGGATTGCTTGAGCCCAGGAGTTTGAGGTTGTAGTGAGCTGTGGTCCTGCCACTGCCCTCATGCCTGGGCAACAAAACAAGGTCTTGTCTCCAAAAACAAATTTTTTAAAAAGCAGAGGAGGAGAGAGTGTTAGTTTTGCAATGTCCGCTCCCTGCATTTTCCCTGCAGGCAATGGAGCATGTGCACATGTTGCGGGGGGTGCTGGGGCAGCTGGAAGGACATGTGGGGGCTGCAGAGAGACCTGGAAGCCCCCTGAATCCCCGCAGTGCACATCTCCCGTATGCACCCCACACTTACTTTATGCAGTTCATCAGACGGTCATCAGAATGGAAACACAACCTTTCAGGAATGGAGACTTTTATGGGGAAGGAGAAAGATATTAGAACTTGAGAGGCAGGTGGGAGAACAGAGGGCCCTGGAGGATAGGAAACTGCGAGGGGAACAAATAGAAATTCTGATGATCTTGTGAGTTGGGGGGGATTTAGGCTGCGTGCATCACATAACCTGAGATACCTGCAGTGGTTTCAGGGCTAATTTGTAAAACCTACAAATCATAGGTGACACTTCCAGACACCTTTCTGCCCAGCTTCTCTGGGTCAGCGTAGTTTCCCTGCCTCATTCTGGAACTTCCAGCTGAAATACGTTCGGAGGCTGTGTTCGAGAAGGGAAGACGGAAAGACAGTGAAGGCCGAGATACATGAACGTATTTACAATCGACCTTCCCATCTTTCCTCTCCTAAGTGTGGTGGGATTCTAGAATTTCCATTGAAGGAAATCCAGGGATTTACTTGCTCATCAAAATCTGTGGCAAACGTGAATGTGAGAGAGAATAAACAATCTCATCCAAGGATTTTTCAGTTAGAAAAGATACAATCCAAGGTTCCTTTAACTGGGAGCTTTCCTAAGGGCATTTTAAGAGCTGGGTGCTGGTGCAGGTAAGGGCTGAGGGACCGCACCATCTTCACTGTGGGTCACGGGCGTCCCAATGCCTTCCCTCTTTGTTTCTCTGCTCGGCCCGAGTTCCCTGTAGCAGAGGTCGAGAATGTTACAATAAATACATACAGAAAATAAAAGATGAAATGTTTCCAGAATTACATGCAGATGGCTATATCCATGGTTCTTTTTCTTTCTTTCTTTCTTTTTTGCTTTGCAATTAGTATCCTAAAGAGATGCCTAGAAGAACAAAACTTTCATAAATTTAAAAACACATTACTTAGTTTTGCTTTTTAGATTAAACTCATAAACATAGAGATGATCTTGGAAACGTTAACTCTTCATAATTTCACCAAACTGCCAACATGAAATTTCACGTCCCCTGGAGTGCGGTTGTGAACAGCCCACGTGGACTGGCTTGTTGCCACTCAGCAGGCAGGGGTAGGAACGTTGTCCCCTTACGCACGTACAAGTCAAGCCTCTTCAGTGACGCTGGAGCCCGCCCCTGAGAGACACTCAGCCACATCCCTGGTGTCACTAGTAAAAAGCAGAACCTCGTTATCAGTGAGGCAGGAGGAAATTACGTCACCGTCAGAGCTGAAGTACACAGCAAGCTGGTTTTTGTCACTAGCCACGACCTGAGTCTCGGGCCTGCTTCCCTGACAAATGACAGCCCAAGACCACTGGAAACTTGCCTGTAGTCACCCAAGTTGGGTTTTTGACTCCATGAGGGAGATGAGCAGGGAAAACTATGTTTCAGTGAGAGAGTATTAAGAAAGACTTTGAGGATTTGGCCTGTGTTAGGATGGGATGATGTTTGGTCACTTTCGCGGTTTGGACTATGTCTTTCTTTTTGCCTGTTATGTCAGGGCATGACTGCAATGTCTAGTTTTTTCTCGCTCCGTCACTGTCGCAAGGTGACCCTGTTGGTATTCTGTGAAATTGTTTACATTCAGCCGGAGAACCCACGGCTCAGCTGGGTGCCAGGCCGGTTCCCTCCTGTCGAGGGTGACTTTTCTCTTTGTGAACACACAAACACGTCTCTGCTCATGGAACCCGGCTGTTTGCGCTGGGGACACCATTGGACGGGGTCTACGTCTGAAGGAGAGAATCAGGGCAGCTGTTCCCACTGTGTCTTGAGGGCCCGGGCCTGGGCTTCCCGACCCCCTCGGCTGCTACCACAGACCCCCAGCCCCTTGTTGCAGAAGAGAGGGCGTGTACTTCTGGGCAGCCTGTCAAGACTGTCAGCTCTCTGTTCTTCATCGTTTCAAATACTCATTCCTTGGGTCCTTCTACAGATGCATGCTCTTAAGAAAAATTAACTCCTAGTGTTTTTATCCTCTTGAGGCTTGCAAAGACAGAGAGTAAGAAATTTCTTTCCATTGACATTCGTGCTTCTGGGTGAAAATGGGACACAGATTTAAAGGCATTCAATGGACTACAATCTTTTAGGGTATGTTTCACAGAGATCGAAGTCTGTATGTAAAAAGCCAGTTCATCCTTCAGGGTCAGCCTGGTGTTCCCTGGGGAGACTTCCCCGGCTTGGCCCTGGGCTGGGTTTTCTTTCTTTCCTATGTGCTCCATCCTCTCTCCTCTGACCTCTTTCCCCACGTGCTACAACTCCTCCTCATTACTGTACCCCATCAGGCTGAGAGCTCTTTGGAAACTCGGACTGTGAACTTCTGGGGGGTCAGATGGCAATTTCTGTGGCTTCAGCACCTACGACAATACTTGCCACATAGTAGATATTCAACATCCATTCACGGAGCAGTTGAATAAACCAAACTGATGAGTTGCACCGACAGCTGGGCTTTGATTGGCAAGTTTATGACTGATGACACTGTCGTATTTCTCCTGCCTTTGGTTGATCATTGTTTCTCCCCCCGCCCCGCCTTCTCCTTCGGAAGTGCTCACGTAATGGAGACGAATTCACTTCTACAGCTGGACCCAGCCATGCCAGGAGTGTATTCTGGAAATCCATACCCATTTGGGATTGATCCGGTAACAATGTGTTCTTAAGTTAAATATTTATTATGTAAAATGTCTTATTGAGGAGATCTCTGGGTAGAAAAAATGCCAAGACCTGTCAAATCAACAAACATGCTGAAGTAGAATAACTTGTACTGGGGGTTTTGTGACACACAGGGCCAGGTTCAAGTAAATCTTCTACCCGCATCCTCTCCCCAGCTCCGGAGTCATTTTCTGTACAGTTCCCCAAACATCTGCCTCTTTCTCCATCAGTTATACCCCTGGTGGTTAATGATTGCTTCTTTAAAAGGGCCTTGAATGCCTGGAAAGTCTGCACACTAGATAAGCTTTTTAGCATCCTAATCAAGTTCCCTACTTTGGCATTTTCTTGCAATGGGTAACATCTCCCTTTTTCCTAAAAAAAAAAAGTATGTGTTTGCTTTTATTTTTGCTTTATTTTACTGCATAGAATTGACTCATGTTTTAAAAGAGGTATGTGCTTCCTTTCATGTATTTGCTTATTTTATCTATCTCAGTCAACTAGCTTTGATCAAAATTCAAGCAAAACAAAGGTGCTTCCTCGTAGCCTTTAGGTACAAAGGGGTTTTGAGGAGCTACACATGCCCGTTCCTATGAAGCTGTGCACCTATAATGGCCCGGTGCATACTGCCACCAGGTGGCAGCCTTGTGCTCCAAATGAGTATGAGTCGTCTAAACCTAAACTTGGCAAATGCTGACCATAAATATTTAATATTTCCTCTAAGCTCTCGCTTTGTGGCAGAGAACCTGAGGCCTCAGTTTTAGCTGCAGACAGTTGAGAGTAAAGGGTCCAATAATTGGCTCTCTAGTCTCGCCCATGTTGAGGGTCACCTCCTCTTCAGTTTTCTTGGGTCCTTTTATTATTGTCTTCCTACCTCCTTGCCCTCATAAAAACAGAAGCTTTGCCCAGGATTTGTTTATATTTGCCACCCAGGAGCACTTGCATTCTAAGTTTTATCAACACTGGTAAAGTCCTTGAAAGCAGGTTTGGAAGCTGCAAAATGCTAAAAAAACAAATGTGAGTTATTATTTTTGTAGACTGGAAGGCTTTATCCTTGGCCAAATGAAATTTTATGAGTAGTAAGCAGGCTACAGAGAGGCATAGAGGGGGTGATTCTGGGGTCTGGTTGATCTTCCTTTGCTTAGAATCTCACTGTTGCAACGATCTTCCCTCTTCCCTTCCTAGCCCACGTCTAACGCATCAGCAAATCCCGCCTGCCCGATTCTGTGCCTCAGACAGAGCTGGGCTATAGTGTTGCACATTTCAGAACTGAGTGGTCCAGAGTTTCTGCTCTGTGTGCAATTTTGTCACCTGCCCACAAATTAGGAAAAAAAAAAAAAAGAAAAAATGTCAGAGTAAAAGAGAAGGTGGGATGTTGAATGTGATAAACGTTTTTCCTAATAACACTTAGAATTTTGAAAATTTCTGGCCTTTTTATCCCGATAACATATATATGATTTTAAAAATCTATACAAATATTATATCAAAAAAGAAAAGCAGGAGTTGCCTTTCCTCCCGTTCCTGTCCTGCAGTCCTATTCCTCAGAGACAGCCACTGTAACGGAACTTTTCTGTGCCCGCGTTAGTACTTGTGTCCTATCTATTAATAAGGGTTTAATTTTTGCAAAATGTAAATTTCTACAGTGCATTTATTGACTATGTTCAACATGTATTTGGGAACCAAAGCACAAAATATTTGGCCTTCATCATAGCTGGCCTTAAGGTGTTTCTAAATATTTTGTAGTAAATGAACATAACCAAATTGTTAAGAGCCCCTGCTCTGAAAGCAGACTGCCTATGTTTAAATCTTGGCTTTTCTATTTACCTGTCCTGTGATTTTGAGCAAGTTAACATTTCTGTGTGTTTCCTCACCTGTGACCTGGACATAATAACAGCCCTAACTCCTAGGGTTGCTCAGCAGATAAAATTACTGTTACGTGTAAAACCTCCAGAACAGAGTCCGGGGCATAAATGTGGTAAATGCTCCATAAATGTTAGTTGCTATCATATTATTTCTCCTTAGGTGTGTAAGTAACTTAATCTTCCTGAGATTATGGTAAATCTCCTTGTCTATAAAATGGGAATAATTATATCTCATAGAGTTTTTGTTAGAATTAAATGAGATAAATACATCTAAAGAGCTTAGAATATGTGCCTGGTACTTAACTATTAACGTTTTTAGTTGTTCAGATTTGGCTGGGTCTAAAGCGTGCTGGTAACCCTGCCCTTGCTAGTTGAGTGCTCCTAAGGGACTGGCCAACCAGGCGGGCACAGGAAGGGCAGAGGGCAGAGGCAGACCCGGTGCGGCTTAGATGCCAAGACAGATGTGAGGGTGGAAGAGGTGCCTCTGTGTTGGGCACCCGTTACTGGAGTCCCTTCTCTTACCCTCTCAGCAGCAGCCTTCTTAGTGAGTGCCCAGCTGATAGCCGTGCAAGACATTGCCAAGGAAGAATCAGTGAGAGGTAGTGCCTGGCCAAGTGTGTCTGTGTGTGTGTGTGTGTGTGTGTGTGTGTGTGTGCACGTGTTGGGGGGGACAAGGTGACTATGTATTATAGCTGTGCATGATTGGATGGCGGCCCCTTAACAGCAGCAGAGAAGTTAGGGGGAGGAAGTCATTTAGGAGGGAAGCTGAGGAGGACTTTGCGGCTTTGTTACCTTTGAGGTGCAGCAGAGCAAACCCTGAAGATGTGTCTGGCAGGCAGCTTGGGATGTGTCTAAAGTTCAGGTGGGGTCAGGGTAGGAGCAAGGGTGGGAGTGGAGACCCCGGGGATGCTGAGATTTCTGGCGGAAAGAGGAACATCAGTGACTGGGGTGATTAACCAACAAGAGACGGCCCAGTGTGCCTGCTCCGTGCGACAGTTTCATTTGGGGCAGGACAGGTACGTGTGTTCCCCACTTTGCATGCCTGGCAGCGCTGTTTAAAACAGGCGCCGCGCAGAAGGCGAGGACCATGTCTTACCCATTGTGCTCAATAACATGGGCTGCAGGAACGGCTCCCTGAGCAGGGCTTGGGGAGATGCTCTGCGACGTGAAGTGCTGTAGACATTCAGAGTGAAAGGCGTGTTTTAGAAAGCGCTGCACACACAGACCGGCGATCTCCCGGCCATTATTCAGGGAACTGAGGCAGGTTTGAGATCCCTCGTGTTTCAGATTCGCTTTTCATTTAGTACAGGGGAAGGCTCATGTAGGATTTTTCTCCCCAGTTTTCTTCCAGCCACTTGATAAAGGCACAAAAGTTTCTGACACTTTTGTCATTAAAGTTGCATTTATAGAGGGCTTCGTCCTTTTCCTTTTCTGAGCCTAAAATGCATGCATTGAGCTGGACTGAAATTTGGAAATGTGGTTCCCAGAGCTACATGCTCAGGGGAAATCGCGCTGCAGCCCCCAACTCCGGTAGAACTTCTAAGACCCTGTCTCACGCACACCTTGTCCCATTTCCCATTCAGATTTGGAACTTGGCGTCAAACAAACTCACGTTTTTGAACTCCTATAAAATGAAGATGTCGGTTATCCTGGGGATTGTCCAGATGGTTTTCGGCGTCATCCTCAGCCTGTTCAATCACATGTAAGTTTCCCGACTCCTGTGTGCCTGTTCCGTCTGATCACACTCCTAGTGAGTAGTGGCAGAGCCACCAGTTGGGACCGGCATCCCTCTGTGCAGGTTCCCTTCCTACGGGGAGCGCTTCCCTATGTATCCTGGCTTGAGCCGGGACAAGCTGTGGTGCCACAGAAATGATGCTGGGTTTGGAATCAGAAGTCTCAGTCCTGGTTCCAACTCACAGTGGCTATGTGATCATAGGCTTGTTGCTAAACATCTCTGAGATTATTGTTTTCAATAAAATGGGAATATGTAGCCAGAATGGGTTAGGTTGTTCTGTAATAACAAACAGCCTCAAAATCTCAGTAGCTTAAGACCATGGCACATGTCCATCATGGGCCCACCAGGGCTCTGCTCCTGTCACCCTTACACCAGGACCTGGGCTGATGGGCACCCACCACCTGGAGGGAGGGTGGTGAGTTCTGCGTTGATTCTTAAAGCTTCCGCCCAGGAGTAACACATGCCACTTTTTTCCTCATTTTGGGGGCCAGTCACATGGTGATGTTCGACTTGAGAGGCCATAGAAGTACTATTCTACGTGGAAAACCAGAAATATTTAATGAGCAAACTCACAAGCACCCTGTTGTTACTACTGCCCGTGTGAAAGTGCTGTGAGAATTAAGTGCAAGATAATCCTGGAAAGTGCTTTTGGGACTAGATTGTCAGTGTCATCATTGTGCGTCCGGCAGGCCTCGACCGTCTTTAGCAATCCTGTTTGATCATGAAATTCCCCCTTTCCCTCATATAGCTTTTGCAATTGACAAGGGATATGAGGGTCCTTTCTGACGTTTTTCACTTGGAAGCCCCATTTTAGCCTTGTGAGACCGTATCCTAGAGCAGGAGTTGGCAACTTGTTGTGTGAAGGGCCGGATAGTAAATATTTCAGGCTCTGCAGGCCATACAGTCTCTGTTGCAATTACAGCTGCTCCTTGACTTATGATGGGGTTATACCCTGGTAGACCCATGGTAAGTGGAAAACACCAAAAGTCGAAAATGCATTTAATACATGTAACCTACCAAACATTGTAGCTTAGCCTAGCCCACCTTAAACGTGCCCAGGACACTTACATTAGCCTACAGTTGGGCAAAACCATCTATACAAAGCCTATTGTATAATAAAGTATTAAATATCTCATGTAATTTATTGAATACTGCACTGAAAGTGAAAAACAGAACGGTTGCATGGGTACCACCATAAAGTCAAAAAATTGTAAGTTGAACCGTGGTAAGTTGGGGACTGTCTGTACCCAAATCTGGTGTCATAGCATGAAAGCAGCCATAGACAACATGTAAATGAACCAACATGGCTGTGTTCCAATAAAACTTGGTTTATGAACACTGAAATTTGAATTTTATATCATTTGCATGTATCATAAAATATTCTTCTTTTTGTTTTTTTTCCCTAACCATTTAAAAACATATAACCATTCTTAACTTCCCGGCTGTACAAAAATGGCAGTGGGTTTGGGTTGGTCTGTGGGCCGTTTGCTGACCTCTATCTTAGTGCATTCTTAGGAAAAAAGCTTCAAGTCCCCATTCTGTATCCTTTGCCTTTCCGTGTGTTAACGTGAGCTGGCTCTGCACGTGATGCTGTGGTCAGACCACCACCTTGCTCTGTGGGCATGACCTTCCCTTTAGATGTTACCTTCTAGACCGTGATTCCCTCTGAATCTTTTGTGCAAAAGCACTTTCCAATATTTCCTTTTCCTCCTTTTCTATCCATCCGTACATGGTTGCTGTTTGCCAGGGGGGCGTCGCCATTTGTCAGCAGTGCTATTAAAAAAAATAAACATTTTGTGCTTTGAGAGAATAATGAAGTGCTAATGTTCCTTCAGTGTTCTATCTTGTATGTATGTTTGTTTTTCACCCCCAGATACTTCAGAAAAACTCTCAACATCATTCTGCAATTTATCCCTGAGATGATTTTTATCCTGTGTCTGTTTGGATACCTGGTTTTCATGATCATTTTCAAATGGTGCCGCTTTGATGTCCATGGGTCTCAGCATGCCCCCAGCATCCTCATCCACTTCATCAACATGTTTCTGTTCAACTATGACGACCCGTCCAATGCACCCCTGTACGAACACCAGGTATTTCTGTTTTGTGTTCTTCTTTTATCCGCTTGATCATGTCCAATTTCTCTTATACTCTTGAGAACTACAGAGGGTAGTTATCTGCAAGGCTGAGCCATCTTAGCACCCAGTGAAGGGTGTTACAGTCTTTAAATTTCGAAAGGTCCTTATTAAATGACTGTGCAAACACTGAGGGCCATGGTGTGGCTCCAGCCATTCCTGTTGGGGTGATACATGAGAGGGTGATACTGAGACGTTGAAAAGTAGCTTGCATGGTGGCTACGAAGAAACAACAAAATTCAAATTGATTGGCTTGAAACTGTAAACTGCTCTAAATAGCACCTTAACGTTTAATAATCTTTTATTCAAAAATTTCACAAGAATGTAAACTGAAATAGAATCAAGGAGTCCCTCTGTTCATGTGCGGAGTAGGTTCCTAGAAAACTACGAAAATTTAGGCTCTTCTCTGAGCTTCCAAGGCCAGGGGGAGATGCTTTATTTCATTTTGTGGACTACTTCTATTTTTTTTCAGCCTCTTTATCAACTTAATATTTTATTTTTAAAAAGTATAAATGTCCTATTAGAGCTAGATATGAAAATAGCTCAATGAGTAATTCTTCAATAACACTAATACAGTAGTTTTTCCCCTGGCATCTCCCAATGATTCATCTGATAATATTGTTTGAGGGTAGATTTTCACTAACGAGGGCACATTTATGTAGGTGCTGGTTCCCCTGGACCGAGCTCTGTGGCTGGTTTCGCAATGCTGGGTGACCTTTGAGGTCAAAGGTTGTCCGCCAGTGATGGCGCACACTGAGTGGCCTAGTTAAAGTCATGTCTCTCTATGGCCATGCCCATTCTTACAGCTTTGATTCCTACTTGTGTCCTCCTCCCCTATATAAGCATCAATAATAATAAGAAAAAATGCCTTGTTACAGGGTTTTCATAAGGAATGATTTCAGATGATAATCAGAGAAGACACAGCCTCCTAAAGCCTCTTTTATGGTGTCCCATCTTACTACTGTGGCACCTACTGTTGCACATAGATGGTAACTAGAAACCACCCCCAGAATGCTGGCACGAACTGAGTGTATTTTGAAGGTTCATTTACTCAGTGCTGGAGTCTAAATGCAAGTTTGTTTGCATTTCCCAAATAAGTCTTCTCTTTTAGGCAGAGGACTCAGAGTCACCAAATATTTCATGTGCTAACTGCTTTCATAACAACTAAAGTGCTCACTGAGTCTGAAATATACACTGAGCATTGCACAGTGAATGGCTTTTCCAACTTTTTTCCACTCGAAAGCATTATTTGGAGTTGGCTGGTTTCCCTGTGCCCTCGTATAAAGAGGAATTATCTTGACACAGTTTGAAGTTTCCTTAACCTCATTTTGGGGTCATGCAGCTGGAAGAGACAATGTGAGTTAATAAAGTCCCTTCCCAACATTGCCCTGGCTGTCTCTGAATATCAAAGGAGGAGATATGTGTATATCTCTCCGACTGCTTTGTGCATCGTTGGGAAAAAGCCTTGTTGTATACAAGGGGCATGTTGTATACAAATGGGCAAATGGCAATGAAGCAGCACCGTGTGCAGGGGCTGGCATGGGCCAGTTCAGTCCGGGTTCACAGGGTCCCCTCCCTTTTTTGGCATTTAAAAGTGGAGCAAGGATGGAAGATTGAAGATAAAATGTTCCCACTGTTATCCGGGTAAATCTTGTTACACTTGGTATAATAAATCGTCTCCTGGAGTTCCCTGAGAGCTCGTTCACAATAGTTGGAGAAACGTGAAGGCTCAAGAAACGTTTTTCCTTTTCCTTCGAGCTCCCCATTCCCACTGCTTTTCCATAGCTCTGACCGAGCCTTCTGGGGCTTTCTGGTTCTTTTGACAATAGCACCTATGACTCACTCCTCCAAACTGGTCACTGGGGAGTGTGTAAAAGAGGGGGCTGGGCGTGTGGACGTAAAGGCCATCCTGAGCAGGTGACAGCCGGGGACTCCTCCTGGTTCCAGCAGAGACACGGAAGCTGCAGGGGTCTCATTCCAAGGGGAGCTGTGAGAGAGGCCGGGATAGAGCTCCGAGTGGGTACCCCAGAGCCTGGCAGGTAACTCAGCCACGTTGCAGGGATGAAAGTCAGGAGGCGATTTTTTAAAGAGAGATAAAGCAAGATGGTTCAGATAATTATGTAGTATTGGAAATACGAAATTACCAATTGAACAATGTTTGTGACTTAAAGTGACCCAAGGACTTTTGGGTACAGCGTGACCCATAAAGCCATGGGACCTGCCTCAGTTTTCATCCAGAACCAGGGGAAACTGCCCCCATGGAACAGAGCTAAGGGAACAAGGGCTGCCTTTATCGTGTGTCTCACGAGCACTTGTTCACAAGACTGCTTGCATATGACACAAGTATATACCAAGGGGCTACTTAGAGAGGAAGGGATAAAGAGTGAGTTTCCAGTGTCCACCCTGTGTTGGAAACTGGGCACCACTGGACGGACACGTCTCTGTCGGCAACAGGAATGTCACAGATGTAAAGGGGAATGGATTCACTGAAACGCTTTAGGTGTCAAAATAAGATGCTACTGCAGTGACCTGTATTTATTGTTTTTATCAAATAAAGAATTCTGTGTGGTCACGGTAAAATGATGGGATATCACCATTTTGGTCTTGCAGCAAGAAGTCCAAAGTTTCTTTGTTGTTATGGCTTTGATTTCTGTGCCATGGATGCTTCTGATTAAGCCATTTATTCTCAGAGCCAATCATCGGAAATCCCAGGTAAGGGCCATTCGTTTCAGTTCTCCCACTCTGGGTAGGAACGTGGATCGTCTGGGCTTTAAAGAGAGTGCTGGGCTTCCAGGGCCAGAGGACAGTGGGGAGGCGCTGAGGAGCTGACCTGCCCAAGTGTGTTTCCTTCCGTGGCGCTGGGCTTTTCTGCCGGGCCCTCTTACTTGCAGCGTGTAAGGCTCTGTTACGGGCAAGCGTGTTCAAATCTCACGTCCTGCAAACTTAGCTCGGGTGTCTGTGTGCTGAGTCTAGTGGGAGTCAGTGATTTACAAGGTTCTGAATGTGGTTGTTGTATTGATTGAAAATAAGAGTATTTTACTATAGTTTTACTTTTCAAATGAATATTAAAAATTATTTTTCATCAGTATTCTAAAGTTGTGAGATTTGACTATATTGTGTCACAGATTGTGTCAGGGCATTAGAGTAGTAAACAAATTCAAATAGGTCAGTTTTTATTTATTTGCGATTTTTTTCTGCGATTGCCAAATACCAGTTTCGGCCCATTCTCCCTTTTATCTAAACTGCTCCCGAGCCTCAGATTTACTCAAGGGGCGAAGGAGTTTAATATCGGCCTAGATCAAATGGGATTTAGGAAGATTAACCTCCCCGGGGACATGAGAGTCTAGCTATGACGCACGAACGCAGTTTGAGATGGTCGTCCTCTGCTTTCCTCCATTAGTGTGAAACATTAAGTGAAATGTGCTGAGACTACGCGTGTTTTAAACGGTTGCAGATATGTTCAGATTAAATCCTATTTTTCTAGTATCTTTGTTGGTTATTGGCCTGGAGCGCAGTAGAATCAGGGGCCTAGACGTGGTGAGACTCGAGTCCGGGAGGTTTGTTCCTATGCGATACCCCATTTCCCTGTCACCTGCCTCTTCTCCCACTGTCTCTTTCTTTCCTGCCAGTCTTGACGAGTCGCAAAGCGTGGGTGAAACACAGTTTAGGGGGGATGTGCATGAAGAGGAAGACAGAGCAGAGAATACTTACTTGTTCTTTGTTTGGTTAATTGGTGACGTGGTGGTTGGGGTGGACACCTGTCCAAACAGGTGACCAGGTGTTTCAAAGGAAGGTGGTAAATACCTGTTTGGAGAAGTAGATGCAGTTTTTTTTTTCTTTTTTTGGAAACTCAACCTGTCCATAAGCCCAGGGCCAGTTTATTGCCACCTCACCAGAGTCCTAGGACTCTAAAGTAAGAGCTTGTCTTGCTCTTTGCATCATACAAGCAGTTGTGGGTCTCAAAGCGGTAGATTTCTCCCTTTACCCACTGGATGGCTCGAACAGTAGGAAATAGGGTTTTCTTAGGCTGCCGTCGTGGGTGACACCTCTGAAAGGACTCTTGGTAACAGGAGCTCCTGAAGACTGCTTGCAGGCCTGTCTCCTTGGCCCTTGGGGTGCATGGCTGTCAGTTGGTTCCTCAGACTGCCAATTAGGGTCCTGGTGGTTCTTTTTCATGTTCAAAACGTTACCGCCTCCATCAAGAGATGGTTCTACAACGGCATGATTTGGCTCCTGCCCCACGAAGCCCTACGGACCTAATAGAGGTAAACAAGTTTGTTCTGATGGACCTCAGAGGACACGACCAGAGGTCCCGTCTGTTCAGCCTCTTCTATAACCCTAGGTTCGGGGTCCCTGCAGACTGGGACCCTTCGCTAGGGGGCCACCTGACATGTGGCCAGCTCCCTGGACCACGGGGGCCCCCACACTGTATTTCTCCTTCTGACTTGCCACGTGGACCCCCCAATCCCCCATGCTCCCACATATCAGGTGACAGTGAAATAACTTTGGGTTTCCATTGAAAATCTTTACAACGGTATGGTGTTTTTTATGGTAAACATTATTGAAGCACAATATAAATACAGAAAAATACAGAAGTGATGAGGGCACCGATCAGTGAGGTATCACGTGTGAGCATGTTCATGTCACCAGCACTCACATCAAGACACAGATCATCATCAGAGCCCACAGTCCCCTGTGCCTCTTCCCTCTCACTCTGTTACCCCAACTGCAACTGTTGTCCTGACTTCAAACACAGTAGGTTCGTTTTACCTGTTCTTGAACTTCGTGTAAATAGAATCATCCAGAATGTCATCTTCTGGAAGATCTGACTTCTCTCATCCAATGTTCCAGTATTAGTAATTACAAATACTGATATGCTAAACATCCTTGGATATATCTTTGAGTGCATGTGTTTTTATTTTATTTATTTTAGAGACAGGGTCTCCCTCTGTCATGTGGGCTAGAGAGCAGTGGCCTGATCATAGCTCACTGCAGCCTTGAACTCCTGGGCTCAAGTGATCCTCCCCCCTCAGCCTCCCCAGTAGCTGGGACTGCAGGTGTGCACCACCACACCCAGCTAATTTTTCTATTTTTTGTAGAGACAGGGTCTCACTATGCTGCTCAGGCTGGTCTCAAACTCCTGGCCTCAAGTGATCATCCCACCTTGGCCTCCCAAAGTACTGCCAGCACAGGTGTTTTTAGAAAGTTGCCGGTAGCTAATTTACAATGATTGCTACACATTTTCTTTCACATGGCAACAAGCTTAAGCATCATTAATTTTAGTAAGGGGACTGCAAGTATATTTTGACTGGAAAGAAGATAGTCACTAGGATTCACAAAGGCCAATGTCACACTTCTAAAAAATTATTCATTTTTGTTTAAATGGTTCATTTAAACCTGTTCAAGGATAATGAGCAGAAAAGGCTAGAGTTTAGAGTTGGAAATGGGGATATTATTTGTTCTATTTCTTCTTTGGTATTTTCTTCTTTAAGTTGAAGGAGGGAGAAAATAGGCTTTCGAGAAGACAAATGTAACATTAACTTGAGCCACATCCCTCCCCGTGGGGCAAGGAACCCTGTGAAAGGCTTACCCAGAGTCCCCTCTTGGCACCTGGCACCCTGGAATTCCTGTCCAAATGGACCTGAGCCCACTGCTAGTCCTGCCGAGGCCTTTTCCCTCGGTCTCCTGAGGGCGGACCGTGTCACTGGCATGGCTACCCCTAGACGCTCAGGCGTGTGTGGGGAGTGTGACGTTGTGGGCAGGGGCGTCAGGTGTGTGCAAGGCCCTCGTGGTAAGGCAGGAAACCAGAGGTGAGAAGAGGGCGCCGTGGTCCAGAGCCAGCTCCCCGTCGCTGCCACGGCCTGGCTTAGGACTCTGACTTTGAACCTGGCCTTCCAAGTTCTTATGACGATTTATTTTTCAAGCTAGAAGGCTAGAACACTTTATTTAGGAGTGTGTTGGCTTGATTTATAACTTTTAAATATTTCAACATATGGTATGTGGACTTCCATGTTTATCCTTGCCCAGGGCCCTCCAAATGTTAAGTGCAGCCCTGCCAAAGAAAGAAAGGTAAGGATATTTTTGTTGCCTAATTTACAGTACTCCACCCATGAAATCATTCTAGGAAAAACTTTGGACATGGGACATTAAGCTTCTTAGCAACTTGAAAGAAATATTCCACTCAAATGTAGGGGTAAAATGAGGCCAAGTTGAATGGTGACTATGCTTAGATTTTTTTTTCCTTGAATTTTTTTGTAAGCTATTTTTATAAAGTGACGTTTTTATTTAAAATAGTGTATGTGTGTTGGAAAAATCATTAATCTCTCTTAGTTAATTTTGCCCAGAGAAATTTGGCTGTTCAGGTCACAAGGCACTATGTCAAAGGTACAGCTATGACAGTGTATATTTCTCTTAACAACAGAAAAGCACTTTTGTGCATGCGTTGCTTTACTGTCGAGACCGTGTGTGGTTCGACACGTTCTGGAGTGCCATGGAGCACACCCTCTCGAGTCAGGCTCCTGGGTTTACATCGTGGCTCTGCCGTGTGCCAGCCTTGCCTGCTGTGTGACCTCGGGCACATTGCTTAACTTTTCTGGGCTGCAGCTTACTTCTCGGTAAAATGGGGCGATAATTGTCCTTACGTAAAATGGTTGTTACAAAGGCTAAATGAGATAGTATCATGTTTAGAACAGTGTCTGGTGTGTAGGTAATATTTTATATAGAATTGTTATAATTCTGAGTTTAGCGCACTCTTCATTTCTTTGCTTGCCAACAGCTGCAGGCATCCGTGATCCAAGAAGATGCCACTGAGGACATTGAATGTGACAGGTCCAGCCCTGCCAGCACTTCTGGTCAGAGGACTTCTGCAGGGGCCCACGGGGCTCAGGACGACCATGAGGAAGAGGTATCTGTGACTAGACCACCCAAGGAAGACCCCCCCCAGTGTGCACAGATTCTAGTCTTCACAGAGCTAGGGCAGGGCACTCGGACACAGACAGTAGAGCTGGGCAGGTCTGGAGGCCCCTCCTGGGCAGCAGCCCTGTCCTGATGAGTGACGGGAGGTTGGGAAGGTCCCAGGGGAGGGGGAACATCTAAGAGGATCAGAACAGCTATTTACCAACCAATCTGGGAGTATTTTACTATTTTAGCCGAAGCACTGCCATATCTGTAAGCGTGGGTGAATATCGGCCTCGAGTCTAGGGACACGGAAGGTCCTACGTGTTGCTGAGGCTCAGAGCCACGCCCCCAGGAGTGTGCTGCGCTCGTTATGATCTCTGCAAGTTTGTGAGCGTGATCGCTGCCTCTCGGGGAGCTCCCTCGGCCTCCTTGCCCTGTGTGTGCAAGGACAGCTGCGCACACGCAGGAGGGTGTGCCGCCTTCTCCCAGGTGAAATGGCTGTTTGATGTGACGACTGAGGTCAGGCACCATCCTGAGTCCCGGGCTGAGGTTTTAGCTGGAGCTCCGTTCTCATTCGGGAGTGGGGACTGGGTTCCCACTAGGGCCAGGGATGCTGTTGGTGGCTCCATTCGTGGTTTTAATTGCTTACTAAAAAAAGCGTTCGTTTGATTGATTAGAATTACTAAAATATCTAGATCATGGGAAATTTTTCCAACAAGATTCCAGGTACAGAGAGTAACCCATGGTAGTGGCTGTTGATATCACCAAGTCTGTCAGACCTGCTGGAATATTCTAGAATAAAACCTGACCCACATATCTTCTGACGCATCAAGTCCCAGTCCTGTCCAGTGCAACCTCTGTCCTCTGTTCTCCTCATGCTCTAAATACATATCTGGGCAATTTCCACCTCCTCCACGAACTGACCGCCCCTGTTTGGGCAACCTTGGCCTCCATTCCAGGCCTTCTTCCCTGGTGGGACGGGCACGGGTCTCCCAGCACGTTCCTTTCCTGCTTTCCTGTGAGCCAAACTCGAGGGTAAGGCCATGGTCTCCAGACCGCCAAGTCTGCTCAACTCGATTCCAGCCGTGAATTTGGGGGCTCCCAGGATCACCCTCGCTTCAGCCCAGCTGACTCTAAATTCAGGAGACCCCCTCGCCCTCTTTCTGCATCGATAATTCATACACTGGGAACTTGGGAAAGTGCTATACTTACAATTACAGTTCTTTGTGGTTTGGGGGGATTTTTTGGAAGCAAAAGGATTAAAATCAGAACCAGCCAAAGGTAGGGGTGATGGGGCAGAATCAGGACTGGAAAGTTCTAAGCGTGAAGCTTGTGTCCTCAGGGACACGTGACTCCTCGCACGGATGTGTGGCAGTATGCGCACGGGGTGTTGCCTGCCCAGGACGCCTGCCGGGCTTCAGCGTCCGGAGTTCTGTTGTGCAGGAGGGGTTGGTCGGTGCGGCTCACTCCCATCCCAAGATCAGTCCCGGCCCCCGCAGCACACTGGTGGTCACCCTGGTGTGACAGCCCCCACGTAAACTGTCAGGTGCCCGCCAGGAGTCACCTCGTTAGCACAAACTGTCAGGTGTGGTCCCAGGGGCACTTGGGAAATGCCAGGGGTTTCGAGCCTACCCCCCGGGAGGCAGGACAAAGGTTTAATTCTTCCTCACGCTCCGTCTCCGCCATCCCTGTCCCTCCAGTTCCTCAGAGCTGTTCCCCTCGCTGAGTGGACAGCCACCGCTTTCCGTCCCTGCCCCATAACCTCCGACCTCCGTTCCTGCCTGGACGTCTGTCCATCCTGGACATCTCGCCCGCAGCTGGGACTCCTCCAGCTTCTTCGGGCTTCTCTTCCTTGTCAGCTCCTTCCGTTCACATCTCTGGGTGCAGATGCTGCCCAGGCCGGGAGCTGCCCTTGCCGTGCGCTGCCCCTGTGATCTCAGTCCTCCCGCAGCTCAGGTCCCCGTCTCTTTCTGGACCGGGCTTTTCTTCCAAGCCCCCGTTCCCCTTCTGCTGGTGTGTGCTGGGAGAGTCTGTGCGTGTGGCCCACTGTCACCCGCCACAGTGGCCTGCTCGCCTCCCCTCCATGCCGTCCTTCCGGCTGCACAGGCTCAGGGGCCTTCCCTGCCCTCCCGCAGCACCACTGCCTACCTCGGCGATCTCATGTCCCTGGCGTGGCGTGCGGCCTCTGCTGGCATATTCTCCCGACCGGGCCGTGAGCCACCCGAGGGGCGGGGACAGCGCCCGTCAGTTGTCCGCGACTCCACCGGAGTGCGACAGGAGAGTGTGTACGCGGTCTTCCGCGTCACTGAGCTCGTCGCCACGTGGGCTTTTATTTTTTTGCTCATAGGCTGTCCTGCTCTAATCCATGATGGTGCCCCTGCACGTTTCTTCCTTTCCTGGTCACTTTCCACTCAGTTTCCTCTTACGGCTCCTCATTGCCTCGGAGTTGTTTTCTCAACTCACCCTTTAGGTCGCCTTTCCAGAATCTTCAGAGCTGCAGCACTGTCTTCGCTTCCCTGCCTAAACAAGCTGCCAGTTCCAGCCAAGCTGTTTCCTCCCAGTCTCGAGTTAATGACATTCCCAGCCGCCTGCCTTTTCCTTACCGGGAACGATCTGCTCCCGCCACGCCGGACGCCTGCCCGTCCTTCCCGGCACCGCTCACGCCGCGGCTGCCCTCGCCGACCGGTCTCCTTCTTTAAGCTTTTCTCAGCTCTTGCTGGGAGACGCTGCTGACACGTAGCAGATCCTGCTTGCGCTGGTGGCTCTCTCTCCAAGTCTGTTAGTGTTTGTTTTCCCCTCGTTACGCTGCGGGTGTCTTAACAGCAAAGCCCACGCCTTATTGATCTGCGTATCATGTGTAATACCTTTGTGCAGAAAGTACGTAATGAAATAAATTTAAAAATTCTCTGTTGCAGTTCAACTTCGGAGACGTCTTTGTCCATCAAGCCATCCACACCATCGAGTACTGCCTGGGCTGCATTTCAAACACCGCCTCCTACCTGCGGCTCTGGGCCCTCAGCCTGGCCCACGCACGTGAGTGAGCGCCCCGCGGGTGGCGGGCGGCTCTCCCCTGGGAGACACATGCCGTGTGTTCAGAGGGAAAGGCGCCTTCTCTGGGCTCTTTGTGGTGGGTTTGCCACCAGAACGACTCTTCTTTCCTAGGGAGAGATGACTTTGTTTCAGTAGGTCTGGCTTCCTATTGCTGGAGTGGCGACTCTCTGTGTTTCTTTCCTGTTGCTGCTGGGACAGATTGCCACAAACCTTAATGGCTTAAAACAAAACACAGATTTACTATCTTATAGTTCTTGAGGCCAGAAGTCCTAACATCACGGTGTCGGCAGGGCTGTTTGTCCTGGAGGCTCTGGGGAGAATCCGTTTCCTCGCCTTTGCAGCTTCTGGAGGCCGCCTTCGTTCCTTGGCTTGTGGCCCCTCCTTGGATCAATCTCCGCTCCCATCAGCAAATCGCCTTCTTCCCTGCCTCTGGCTGTCCTGCCTTCCTCTCACAAGGACCCCTGTGATGGCATTGGCTGTGCCCGGATGGATAATCCTGGGGTTGAGAATGGTTCTCTTGCCTCTTGCAGAACTGTCTGAAGTGCTCTGGACCATGGTCATGAACATCGGCCTTCACCTGCGAGGCTGGGGCGGCATCATTGGGGTTTTCATAATTTTCGCCGTCTTTGCTGTCCTCACGGTAGCCATCCTTCTGATCATGGAGGGCCTCTCTGCCTTCCTGCACGCCCTGCGACTGCACTGGTAAGGAGGGGTGGCCCGCGGAAGCTCGGGCGGTGCAGGTAGAGAGGATGGGCTGGAGGGCCAGCCGGCCGGGTTCGAATCCTGACCTGCGTGTGACAGAACAACTTACGTACCCCTTTGGAACCTCAGTTTAGTCATCTGTGGGTTATAGTAGTCAGCGATGTACTGTCTGTATTCATATATAATTACTGTCCTACACTAAATGTTAGTTCTATCTACTCCTTCCCTTTTAGCGGTTAAGTGTTCATTTGTTATTACCATTGGCTTTAACATAAGTGACACCTCCAAGTATTCATAAGGTGACAGATCTGAAATAGGCTCCTAGAGGGCACACTGAGCCTGTTGGCTCCTGTTGGCTGAGTGCAACAAGCTACTAAATTCTCAAACACGGAAACAGGAGGGGGCCACAAGGAGGAAGGCGCTCATGGGAAGCCCTGGACATCCACGGATGTGCCCAGAGACTGTTGGCCATCGCTAGGTCGATAAATATGAAAATGTTTGCTTAGGCTTCTGGTCCTCTCCCAAGTCACACTTCAGCCAAGAATTTCGAGGGTGCTGTGCATGCCCTTACACCACCCACACTGTCCTCAGCTTTCCCTGACATTTTTCTGCCTCCCTCCGGGGCCACTATTCATAGGGAGACGTTTTTGCACTTCATGTATTGAGTGTAGAGAGTCACAGCATCCCCTCCCTGCCTCCACGGTGACAGCGTTTCCCTCCGTGTCATTAAGGACACGAACCGAACTCTGTCACTTAATAAAACATAAGTGATCATACATGACATCAATTATGTAAGTTACAAAAATATAGGTCGAGGTTCTGTTTGTTCTGCCCCACGATCTAGAATCAGGATGGAACTGGAAAAGCACGTCAGGTAGTGCCGCACGGTGGGGACATCTCTGATGGGGGCAGAGGAGCCCTGGGGGAAGGGAGAAGGTAGGGGGAAGGGGAAGTGGCAAGAGGGGGTGAGAGTAGGTTTTAAAAATCCTCAGGGCCAGGCACGGTGGCTCACACCTATAATCCTAGCACTCTGGGAGGCTGAGGCAGGAGGATCGCTTGAGGTCAGGAGTTCAACACCAGCCTGAGCAAGAGCAAGACCCAGTCTCTACTAAACACAGAAAAATTAGCTGGGTGTGGTGGTGCTTGGCTGTAGTCCCAGCTACTTGGGAGGCTGAGGCAGGAGGATCGCTTGAGTCCAGGAGTTCGAGGCTACAGTGAGCTATGATGACACCACTGCACTCTTCCGGGGGCGACATAGTGAGACTGTCTCAAAAAAAAAAAAATCCTCAGGGTGCTCCTGGCAGCCATCAGCCCAGAGCGCCTCCCTTGGCAGGCTTTTCTGATCCTCTGCTTGATTTTACAAATGTCCTGCTTCTTCCCTCAATCCGCCAGCCCCTAACTTATGTGTTTAATCCTCCTTTTTCTTACCTCCCCTGCCCCCAACCACAGGGTGGAGTTCCAGAACAAGTTCTATGTCGGGGCTGGTTACAAGTTTTCTCCATTCTCCTTCAAAGACATCCTGGATGGCACAGCCGAGGAGTAGGCTGAGGTCTCCGTGCCAGTAAGAGAAGTTCAGTCTTGCCTTTGATGTCAGCCCGTGCCAGGCATTCAATGGGATGATTGTTCTTGGCCGATCCGAAGCATGAAGCTATGTGTTATTTGGGTCTAAGCCTCGGGATTTCACATGATGTAACCACGTCACAGAGAAACTGCGTTGGCAAGTCGTTTTGACTTCGCATGGGGTCTTAGTTCTCAAATAATAAAATGATTGAGAAATGAGGGGGAGTGCTAAACTGATGTCTTTTCGCAATATTTTAAGCATCATAATCAAGAAAATAACATCTGAGTCATTCACTTTTTCTTTAAGATGTCTTTATTCAATATTATTCCATCATATTTGGCGTTGACAATTACAGGCCAAAGCTGAACAATAGCGTTACACAGACTAATCCCAGAGAAGGATCGTGTTTATCTAATTCCCTCATTTCCCTCTTCCTCAAACGCCTTTTTCCCTTGTGCAAGGGCTAAGCATTATAAGCTTAAGAACTTTCTCATGAACTTTTCACTGCAGATGAGGAAGAACAGGTGCAGTTCTCTGCTGGGAGGGAGGGCCGCTCTCTGCGTTGCTACATCCTGTGAAATGCAGTGTGATGACATGACGTCATTGGGGCTTTGTTTACTGTCAATGCGCCGTATGTTGGAGAACTGGAGAAAGAGCAGCGTGGGCTTGGGCAGGGTCTGGCCCATTACTCTCTGGGTCCATGGGCCCCAAAATCATTTCTTTTCTTTTCTTTTTTTTTCCTCAAATGGCAAGGACCAGATAAGAGATTTTTTTTTGAGACAGGATCTTACTCTGTCACCCAGGCTGAAGTGCAGTGGCGTGATCATAGCTCACTGCAGCTTCAAACTCCTGGGCTCAAGCGATCCCTCCTGCCTCAGCCTCCTGAGTAACTGGGACCACAGGCATGTGCCACCAAACCCTGGCTAAATTTCTAAATGTTTTTTAAGGACAGGGTCTTGCTATGTTGCCCAAGCTGGTCTCAAACTCCTGGCCTTAAGCCATCCTCCTGCCTCGGCCTCCCAAAGAGCTATGATGACAGGTGAGCACAGTGCCTGGCCCCCAAAGTCATTTCTTAGGGCACCGGGACTGGAAACTCCTTATAGCCCGTAAGCTTCTTTCCATTGACTGTTTTGTCTGAATGACTTTTATCCAGGTGAAACAATCTCTGTGACAACCATACTGCTAGAGCTAAGTATAATTAACATTCTTTTTTTTTAGTGCTTTACAATTACAAAGTACTTTCACACAGTATCTTGTTTTGTGCTAAATTTTCATTGTGAGTAAATAAAGTTTCAAAAGAGCTGATCAAATTAAAAACTTCCTTTCAGATGGGACTCTCTTTTTGCCTCCACCTGCCCTCCATGTGGTAGAGTTGACTGGGGCTCTTGGAAGTGGCATTGCTCATACCTACAAGGAAGCTTCCATGGCACCTTCCGTGTCAATGGCGTGACTTGCCCAGCACATTTAAAGCACATATTAGATGTTCGGTAAACATTTGTTTAATGAGGTTCAGCCAAAGAATGATAGTTGGAGTCAGAAGGCATAGATGTTTGAGTTCCAACGCTGATGCCTTGTCATGTGTGCTCTCGGGGAAGAAGTGGGGTTGTTCTCAGTGCCAAAGGGGAGGATGATCTCCACGTCTCTGGACCGTAGAGAGTGGGTCGCGAAGCCCTGGGCGTGGAGGCTGTGCTCAGTGATGCTGACTGGGAAGAATAGAGTAAAGCAGGTGCGAGTGGTGAGGTAAGAGGTCTATCAATCCTCATGATCCCTGGATAGTTTGCGGATTCTCAGCTCACTACTGTCCTCGACAACTATCTAAAAAATACACTGTGCTTAGATGGATCACTGGCCTTTGGCCCTTGAATTCTAAACAACAACGGCTGTGAGAAAATGTTTGCAAGGGCAAAACTTCCCTCTGCCCCTTGCCTAGACCTACTCTTTCAAAAATCCCCGCAGCCCTCCTGAGAATAGCATATTAATTTCCTCCAAGGTTTGGCGGCCACTTGCTGTCTGCACGAGAGGTGTAATTTCCCCTGGGAAAAGGCAGGTGCAGGCTGCGGTGAGGGGGTGTGTCTCCCGTGCCACTCACTGCCCAGGGTGCAGGGTTGTTCCTTAAAGAATCCTAGTCCATGAACAGAGCTGAAAGGGGAGGATAAGATTGGGGCACAGGCTTCTTGGGAAGACAGGTCCGGAAACCCCTCAAGAGACCATCAGTGGTCCAACTTCCGCATAAGACACAGCTGGGGTGAGGGGAACAAAAGGGCCCGAAGCCGGACAGCTTTCCAAGGAACACGCAGAGGTAAGAGACTCTCAGGGCAACATGGATGTGGATTGTTTCTCCTGCTGCCACTGGGCGTGGGGTGGGGTGGGGGTGGGGAGTCAACTGTAGTTTACAGCTGAAGGCAAATGGAACGTGAAAATTTCATTCTTTGTATTGATGATCTTGCAAAACAAATTACATCATGCACCACACACAAAATTCAGTTTGAAAAATATCTACCGTGGCCCAATTATTTCTGGCTAAAAAAAATCAGTATGGCAAAATATAATAGAATAAAATGCCAACCAGTCCTTTAGATATATATTTGATCTCCGTCTGAGCCTTTGAGTTTCAGAGTAAATCCCTAATCTACCAGTTTCTTACCAGGTTTTGTGAAGGTAGGTTGTAAGTTACTTTCCTGTTGTAGTTTTGTAGGGATTGGTAGTGAGGGATGGGCAGTATTCTTCCCCATGTTATTCCCTATTTTCCTGATTTAGTCTAACTGATCATCCATCCATCCTCTTTCTAGGTTAGAAGGGATTTAGGGTGACTTAGAGAACCAAAGAACAGATGTCAACTCAGCCTTTCCAGTGTTCCGTTTCACAGTTAGGATCACAGGCTCTATCTCTCAGCAATGTTCCTTATATCCATCCCTGAAACATTTGTCTTCTTTTTTTTTTTTTTAAGAGGAGAGGTCTTACTCTATTGTCCAGGCTGGAATACAGTGGTGCAATCACAACTAACTGCAGTCTCGAACTCCTGGGCTCAAGCAATCCTCCTGTCTCAGCCCGCCGAATCCCTGGGACTACAGGTACATGCCACCACTCCTGGTAAAATTAAAAATGTTTTTTTGTAGAAACTGGGTCTTGCAATGTTGCCCAGGTTGGTCTCAAACTCCTGGCCTTAAGCCATCCTCCCATCTCAGCCTCCT
>NW_012143412.1:3497988-3499912 GCF_000956105.1 Propithecus coquereli | reverse complement strand
AAAAAAAAAAAAAAAAGTATCCATTTCATTGTCTCTCTCATAAAGAGGAAACGACGTGTTTGGAGAGGTTTTAAGGTCTTATTTTCCCAGTAGGAATGTAGCCCAGGTGAGGATTTCCCAACACCGCTCAAGTTTACCCTTGAAATACAATCAACCGGTTTTAGAAAGCAAGTAACTCCCCTCCCCCTTTTGCGTAGTTCTTCATTTGAGCCCAGTGTGTTCTAATGTTAGCAGAATATTAGCAAGGAATGCCCTTGGGAGGCATATATAGTTGGTAACTCCCTAGATACTTAAAAGCTGTCCCTGAGAGAGTGATTTGTGATTATGGTGAAATTGTAGAAATTTCTTTGATTCCTTTATTCAGAGATGAGAAGCGATACTACATGAGTGCTTTGATGCAGTGGGCACGGTGCCACATTTTACAAACGCCATCGCATTGGATCTCATCCCATACTTAAGAAGAAGTTTATCAGTTAAGAATTGCACAAAACTGCAAGTAACAGAGACCAGAAATAACAGTGGCTTAAACCCGGGAGGGCTATATTTCCTTCCCGCGTACATGCTGTCTGGAAGTGAGCAGTCCAAGGCCATAAAAGACCTCCTCGGTCCTCAAATTCCAGGCCCTTCCTGTCTTATGCTGGCCAGACTTAGCCCAAAGTTCCCATCTTCCATCTTTCCATTTGTGCCCAGACCCACGATGCCAGCTGGAAGGGCAGCTGTCCCGGCTCTGATCCAGGGAGGAGGGGGGAGGGAGAGATGAGGGGCAAACGAGGGCTTTCCCTGCAGCCCCCAGCACCCTCCACCTGCATCTTGTGGCCACCAGCGGGGTGCAAGGGGACTCCTGCTATTGGTAGGCGGTCAGCTACTTCTCCCACAGGTAGCTAGGATTATTTTTATTTCTAGACAAGGAAACGCAGACAGGAGAAATGGAATCCGTTTAATCTCAATCTCACCATGACTACTGACTTCTTTCCTTCTCTCCCTCCCTTCTTTCTTCCTTCTTCCCCCATCCTACTCTGTCCTCTCCCCTTCCTTCCTCCCTCCTCTCCCTCTTTCCAACCCTCTCACCTTCTATGCCTTTTTCTTCCCTTTTTTCTTCCTTCAGTCCTTTCTTCCTTCTTTCCTTCCCACGTTTGTTAATTTCATTGGTATAAAATGACACCTAAATATTTTCATATTATAATGTTATCAATTATCGCAGAAGATAAAACATTTTCCAGTTTTGTTTACAATATACACATCTTCTTGCAAATTGTCCGTTCATACAGGTTGCCTGTGAGTCTCTTAGGACCTTAATATGTTTTCCTGGTAATTTGTGGCTTATATCTGCTATAGACATTTACTGGGTACTTGTATTTGTTTGGCAATTGTTTTCTTATTCTTTTAACTTTTAAAATTGTGGTAAGATAAACATAACTTAAAGCTTACCATTGTAACAATTTCAAAGTGTACAATTCAGTGGCATTTAACACGTTCACAATGTTATACAACCATCACCGCCATCAAACAGGGCCTCTTGTGCAGGGCCTGGCTGGTCAGTGGTTTGTCTCTGGGTCAAGTGCCCAGGCCTGGTCCAACAGGTCACAGTCAGTGCAGGAGAGCAGGTGGGGGCAGGCGGCACAGCAACGCAGGCAGGAGACCGCTTGCTCAAGGCTTCTAGGGCATGGCTCTCCACGCCGTGGTGATGCATATTAGGCTCAGAATAAACCTCATTAAATTATTAAAAACAAAAAAGAAAAAATAAAAACAACACAGGCCTGCATGGCATGGGGAGGAGATGAGTAACATGTTAACAATGTATTTCTTTTTTTTTTTTTTTTGAGACACTGTGTTGTGTTCCCCACTGTTGTTGTTGCCAGGCTAGAGTGCCGTGGTGCCAGCCTAGCTCACAGCAACCTCAGACTCCTGGGCTCAAGCGATCCTC
>NW_012143412.1:3490444-3494327 GCF_000956105.1 Propithecus coquereli | reverse complement strand
ATATTTAATTGATAACAAGGAATAAATATAGAATTGATATAATCCACATACCATAAAATTCTCCAATCTAGAGTGTACAATTCAGTGCTCTTTAGTAGTTCACCAGGTCGTGCAGCCACCAGCACTATACAATGCTAGAACATTTCCATTCATCGCCTCTCAAAGAAACCCTGTACCCATCAGCAGTCACGTCCCATTCTCCTCTCCCCTCAACTCCTGGCGACCACTAATCTGTTTTCTGTCTCTGTGGATCTTCCTGTCCTGGACATTTCGTATAAATGGAATTTAACATATGGACTTTTCTATCTAGCTTTTTTTACGTAGCATAATTTTTCAAGGTTCATCCGTGTTGTAGCAGGCGTCAGCACTTCACAGCTTCTTATTGCTGAATAATATTCCATCCTATGGATATAGCACTTGTAATTTATCCACTCATCAGTCAAGGGACATTGGGATTGTTCCCACTGGGGGTTATTGTGAATAACGCCTCTATGATGTCCATGTATGAGTTTCTGTATGGACATACGTGTATTAGTTCCCCAGGGCTGGCATAGCAAAGTACCATAAATCGAGCAGCTTAAACAAGAGAAATGTGCTCTCTCAAAGTTCTGGAGGCTAGAAGTCTGACATCAAGGTGTCAGCAGGATTGGTTCTTCTGAGGGCCATGAGGGAGAATCTGTTCCGCGCCTCTCTCCTAGCTCCTGGTGGAGGCTGACAATCTTTGAGGTTCCTTGGCTTGTAGACACGTCACCCCAATCTCTGCCTTCATGTTCTCATGCCATTCTCCCTGCGTGCGCGTCTGTGCCCGAATTCCCCCCTTTTATAAGGACACGGTCAGATTGGATCAGGACCGACCCTCCTCCAGTATGACCTCATCTTAACTAATGACATCTGCAATGACCCTAATTCCAAATAAGTTCACGTTCTGAGGTACTGGGGGTGAGGTCTTTAACATATACATTTTGGGGGTACACAATTTAGCTCATAGAAGCATGTTTTCAGTTCTCTTGAGTATATACCTAGGACTGGTACAGTACATACATAACTCTGAGTTTACCTTTTGAGGACCTGACTAGCTGTTTTCTACAGTGGCTGCATGACTTTAAACTCCCACCAGCAATACGTGACGGTTCCAGTCTCTCCACATCCTGGCTAATACTTGGTGCTACCTGCCTTTTTCATTTAGGCATGCTAGGCAGTAGGAAGCGGTAGCTCATTGCGGTTTTGATCTGCATTTCCCTAATGACTGATGACGTTGAGCTTCCTGTCGAGTGCTTATTGGCCACTTGTATATCTTCTCTGGAGAAATGTTGATTTAAATCATTTGCCCATTTTAAAAATTGGGTTTTCTTTTTATCGTCGACTTTATATATTCTGGATATCAGACTGTTATCAGATATATGATTTGCAGGTCTTTTCTCCCATTCTGTGGGTTATTTCATTTTCTTGATAGTGTCCTTTGATGCACAAAAGTTTTAAATTTTAAGTTTAATTAAGTTCAATTTATCCATTTTTTCTTTTATTACCTGTGCCTTGGTGTCATTCTTAAGAAATCATTCCCTACTCATGAAGATTTTTACTTATACTTTCTTCTGAGAGTTTTATAGTTTTAGCTGTTAAATTTAAGTCTTTGATTCATTTTCAGTTAATTTTTGTAGAGGTATAAAGTAAGGGTCCAGCTTCATTCTCTTGCATGTAGATATCCCAGCACCATTTGTTGAAAAGACTATTCTTTCTCCATTGAATGGTCTTGTTTTCAGATCTATATTAATAATTCTTTATCTTCCAATCTAGAAACATGCTGCAGAATAAGTAGCCAATATTTAATGTATACTGAAGTCCATTTTATAATCAAAAGAAGGTGATTTTCCCGGCAACTACTTTATTTATGAAAAGTTACCAAATAAAGAACACCTCTCAAAAGAGTGTTTCAACAATGTCTGGAAAGGGAGCAGTAGTTTGGGACTGTCTGTCCTCTTGACTTTCAGGCTCCCAGATGGGCTGAGAGACCAATTATTCTGACCTTTTCTACTATGTGAAAATAACAACTTTTCACACTTTTCGTGGTCTCCCTTGGGAGAGAGGATGAGAAGATTTCAAGGGTTATTTCTGAGCGTTACTGATCTCTCTCCCATCTGGGAATATTTGTGTCTCTGTGACAGTGCTTAAGAAAACAAAGAATATCTTCAGTCCAGTGTAATCGTTTTCATGTGTATCTTTTGTGTCGCCAGGCAGATTAAAAACTCCTCAGGGCAGGCAACCTGTCAGACCCTCCTGCGAAGTCTTCACAGGAGTCCGCACAACACAAGATGTGGAGCCGGCATTGGCAAACACCAGTGACCCTGATGTGCTGCTATACAACTGCCCTGGGGCTGTTTTCATGTTCTGGCTAGAGGAGGCCTTTGCTTGAGTTCTTTTTTTGTTGAAACCACTTTTTTGAGGTATGAGGTAAAAAGGCCATGCATACTTCATGTGCACAACTCCATGAGTTTGGAGATAAGTCTACACTGTGAAACCATCACCACGACCCGTGCCATGAACCTATCCATCACCTGCCAAAGTTCCCTCTCACTTTCTTATGTATTATTATTATTATTGTGATACGAACACTTACTGTAAGATCTACCCTCTTGGAAAGTTTCAAGTGTACAGTTCAGTACTGTTAGCTATAGACACCACGCTATGCAGCAGATCTCTAGGACTTACTCATCTCGTACAACTGAAACTTTGTACCTTTGACTAATACCTGTCCATTTCGCTTCCCCTCAGCCCCTGGCAACCAGCATTCCGCTCTCTGCCTCTATGAGTTTGACTATTTCAGATTCGTCATATAAGTAATATAATGTGGTATTTGTCCTTCTGCGCCTGGCTCATTTCACTTTGCACTACGTCCTCCAGGTTCATCCACGTTGTTGCAAACGACAGAATTGCCCTCTTCGTAAAGGCTGAATAATATTCCATTGTGTGCACACACCGCACTTTCTCTATCCATTCATCTGTTGAGGGACACTTAGGTTGCTTCCACGTCTCGGCTGTTGTGAACATGCTGCTGTGAATAGGGGGGTGCACGTATCTATTCTCGATAACTGATTCACTTCCTTTTGGATGTACATACCCAGGAATGGGATTGCTGGATCATATGGTAGTTTTGTTTTTAACTTTTTGAGGAACATCAGTACTGTTTTCCATAGTGGCTGTATCAATTTACATTCCCACCACAGTGTATAAGGATTCTTTTTTCTCCACATTCTCGCTAACACTTGTTATCTCTCTCTTGTTTTTTGGTAATTGCCATCCTAACAGGTGTGAGGTAATGTCTCACTGTGGTTTCGATTTTGCATTTCCCTGATAATTAGTGACATTGAGCACCTTTTTATGTGTCTATTGGCCATTTGTATGTCTTTTTTTAGAACTGGCTATTCAGTTCCTTTGCCCCTTATTTAATCAGGTTATTGGGTTTTTCTGCTCTTCAGTTGTAGGAGTTTCTTATAAATTTTGGACATTAACCCTTTATGAGTTCTGATTCTAATACTTACTAGTGATCTGACATTGGAAAAGTTATGTAAGAATCTCAGAACCTCATTTTTTGAACTACTTATTTTGGAAAATATTACACATATTCAAAAGGAGAGGATAGTAAAATGACCCTAATGTACCCACCATCCTCCTTCAATAATTTTCAATGTGGCTGGGCATGGTGGTTCGCTTCTGTAATCCTAGCACTTTAGGAGGCTGAGGTGGGAGGATTGCTTGAGGTCAGGAGTTCGAGACCAGCATGAGCAAGAGCGAGACCCTGTTTCTACAAAAAACAAACAAACAAACAAACCAAACAAAGAAAAATTAACTGGGTATGGTGGTGCGTGCCTGTAGTCCCAGCTACTTG
>NW_012143412.1:3487722-3490394 GCF_000956105.1 Propithecus coquereli | reverse complement strand
GGAAAGGGAGCAGTAGTTTGGGACTGTCTGTCCTCTTGACTTTCAGGCTCCCAGATGGGCTGAGAGACCAATTATTCTGACCTTTTCTACTATGTGAAAATAACAACTTTTCACACTTTTCGTGGTCTCCCTTGGGAGAGAGGATGAGAAGATTTCAAGGGTTATTTCTGAGCGTTACTGATCTCTCTCCCATCTGGGAATATTTGTGTCTCTGTGACAGTGCTTAAGAAAACAAAGAATATCTTCAGTCCAGTGTAATCGTTTTCATGTGTATCTTTTGTGTCGCCAGGCAGATTAAAAACTCCTCAGGGCAGGCAACCTGTCAGACCCTCCTGCGAAGTCTTCACAGGAGTCCGCACAACACAAGATGTGGAGCCGGCATTGGCAAACACCAGTGACCCTGATGTGCTGCTATACAACTGCCCTGGGGCTGTTTTCATGTTCTGGCTAGAGGAGGCCTTTGCTTGAGTTCTTTTTTTGTTGAAACCACTTTTTTGAGGTATGAGGTAAAAAGGCCATGCATACTTCATGTGCACAACTCCATGAGTTTGGAGATAAGTCTACACTGTGAAACCATCACCACGACCCGTGCCATGAACCTATCCATCACCTGCCAAAGTTCCCTCTCACTTTCTTATGTATTATTATTATTATTGTGATACGAACACTTACTGTAAGATCTACCCTCTTGGAAAGTTTCAAGTGTACAGTTCAGTACTGTTAGCTATAGACACCACGCTATGCAGCAGATCTCTAGGACTTACTCATCTCGTACAACTGAAACTTTGTACCTTTGACTAATACCTGTCCATTTCGCTTCCCCTCAGCCCCTGGCAACCAGCATTCCGCTCTCTGCCTCTATGAGTTTGACTATTTCAGATTCGTCATATAAGTAATATAATGTGGTATTTGTCCTTCTGCGCCTGGCTCATTTCACTTTGCACTACGTCCTCCAGGTTCATCCACGTTGTTGCAAACGACAGAATTGCCCTCTTCGTAAAGGCTGAATAATATTCCATTGTGTGCACACACCGCACTTTCTCTATCCATTCATCTGTTGAGGGACACTTAGGTTGCTTCCACGTCTCGGCTGTTGTGAACATGCTGCTGTGAATAGGGGGGTGCACGTATCTATTCTCGATAACTGATTCACTTCCTTTTGGATGTACATACCCAGGAATGGGATTGCTGGATCATATGGTAGTTTTGTTTTTAACTTTTTGAGGAACATCAGTACTGTTTTCCATAGTGGCTGTATCAATTTACATTCCCACCACAGTGTATAAGGATTCTTTTTTCTCCACATTCTCGCTAACACTTGTTATCTCTCTCTTGTTTTTTGGTAATTGCCATCCTAACAGGTGTGAGGTAATGTCTCACTGTGGTTTCGATTTTGCATTTCCCTGATAATTAGTGACATTGAGCACCTTTTTATGTGTCTATTGGCCATTTGTATGTCTTTTTTTAGAACTGGCTATTCAGTTCCTTTGCCCCTTATTTAATCAGGTTATTGGGTTTTTCTGCTCTTCAGTTGTAGGAGTTTCTTATAAATTTTGGACATTAACCCTTTATGAGTTCTGATTCTAATACTTACTAGTGATCTGACATTGGAAAAGTTATGTAAGAATCTCAGAACCTCATTTTTTGAACTACTTATTTTGGAAAATATTACACATATTCAAAAGGAGAGGATAGTAAAATGACCCTAATGTACCCACCATCCTCCTTCAATAATTTTCAATGTGGCTGGGCATGGTGGTTCGCTTCTGTAATCCTAGCACTTTAGGAGGCTGAGGTGGGAGGATTGCTTGAGGTCAGGAGTTCGAGACCAGCATGAGCAAGAGCGAGACCCTGTTTCTACAAAAAACAAACAAACAAACAAACCAAACAAAGAAAAATTAACTGGGTATGGTGGTGCGTGCCTGTAGTCCCAGCTACTTGTGAGGCTGAGGCAGGAGGATCGCTTGAGCCCAGGAGTTGAGGTTGCAGTGAGCTCTGATATGATGAGGCCACTGCACTTCAGCCTGGGCAACAGAGCAAGACCCTGTCTCAAAAAAACTCAAATTTGTTTTCAATGTATGGCTATTCTTTTTTCATATATACACCTATATATATTATTTTCACCCTATCATTTATTTATTTTAAAACTAGTCCCAGACATCATAATGTCATTGGTAAACATTTCAGTATGTATCTAAAAGATATAAGGATTCTTCCTTCTACCGTAGCCATAATACCAGTGGCACACCCAATGATGTCATCAATAATTTCTTAATATCTTCAAACTTCCAAACTTGCTTAAATTTCTCTGACACTCTCTCTTTCTCTCTTGCTGTTGTTGTTTTATTTTTAATTTTTTTATACTTGATTTTTTTGAATGAGGATCCAAACAAGATCCACTCAAGTATTTGGTCAATGTGTCTCTTTTATTTGAGTCTATAGGTTCCCCTTTCCTTTTTTTCCTTGCCATTTATTTATTGAAGAAGCTGGGTTATTTATCCTACAGAACTTCCCATATTCTGGATTCTTCTTATTACATCCACATGGCATAGCTTGACATGTTTATTTATTTCCTGTATAAACTGGATAGAGCTAAGGCTTGATCGGATGCAGGTTCAATTTCTTTTTATGAGACTGCTTCACAGGTGATGTTGCATTAATATACTCTCTTC
>NW_012143412.1:3485183-3485648 GCF_000956105.1 Propithecus coquereli | reverse complement strand
TTAAAATAATGATACCAATATTATTATTAACAATATAATAACTGAGAACAGTGTAGGATTTCTGTTTATCCCACTAAGGATGTACAATTAAATAACTGTGTCTGAAAGTCATTTGAAAAAAACTTCTCTGTGTGGTTAAGCCACTAACTTGACACCCATCTTTCCTCGTTTTATTTTTCTTTTGATTTTTAGGGTTAAGAATCCTTTTTAGGGTTGTGTGCAAAAGGGGGGATAAAAAGAGGCAGTCCATGGGTTTCTATCAGGATGAAATGAAAACCCTAAGTGAGAGAGCGCCATGAGCGCAGGATCTGTGGGCGTGCGAAGAGCTTTTCTGTAGCAAAGGCCATTGTCCCTCCCAGTTAGGAGACGTGATTGTTCAAATTGTTAAGACCTGCATCTGGCCCCACTCATGGTTGGTTACCAGCCACCTGATTGTCTGATTGGCTTCTTAATTGAGCCCGATTT
>NW_012143412.1:3483757-3484285 GCF_000956105.1 Propithecus coquereli | reverse complement strand
GTTCAGGTGTCATCAGCCTTATCCGTCTCCCACTAAAGTTCTCCCTTTTACCCAATGGCTTATTAGCCACTGATGGTCCTTGCCTGGATCATTATTATTATTTGCAGGAAGATAATTTTCTTTTTATTGAGGTAAAATTAACACATGCTTCAAATCTCTGTACCAGACAACTATAAGTGTACACCGTGTAGAGTTTGACACATGTCTATGCTTATCCACAAGCATCCCAGCCTAGGGGGAACATTTCATCACCCCAGAAATTTCCTGGCGGGGCATAGAAAGCCACTGTTTTCATTTCTCTCGCCATAGTTAAGTTTTGTCTGCTCTGGAACCATATAAATGAAATTATATAGCGTGTGCTCTTTTGTGTCTTTTTTCAATCAACATAATGGATTTGAGATTCATTTATATTCTTATCCCATTTGTTTATTCATATGCCTGTTGATGAACATTTGAGATGTTTTCAATTTTTGGTAACATACGATGAATGCTTTGGATATAGAGGAGATGCATATTTAACTATTTTTT
>NW_012143412.1:3472644-3482347 GCF_000956105.1 Propithecus coquereli | reverse complement strand
GATTGTTCAAATTGTTAAGACCTGCATCTGGCCCCACTCATGGTTGGTTACCAGCCACCTGATTGTCTGATTGGCTTCTTAATTGAGCCCGATTTATCCCAGTTGTCTAACTTAGCCACTTAACTCTCCATTTCTCAGGTTCCTCAACATGCCAAATGGTGATAAATTACAGTACCGCACAGGTTTTCTGTGAAGATTAGAGGAGATAATCCATGCACGCAGAGTGCCCAGCACAATGATCGTCCTCAAATACATCCGTAATAAACAGTAATGATGAAATCCCTATTTACCAAGCACGTCAGGCCGTGCCCGGTATGTCTACGAACCCACTCATTTAATCCTCGTGACATCTTGAATGTTAGGTGCACTCGTTACGTTATCCCCACTGTAGAGATGAGGAAACTGAGGTGTACGAAGGGCAAATTCCTCAAAGCCACACACATAATAAGTAGCAGGGGAAGAATTTCAACACTGAGCTGCCTGGTTCCGGAAGCCATGGACGAATGAGGATAAAAATACTTCACTGCGTTAGATCTTTGTGAGGGCTTAATGAAATTTCGTGTGTCGTGCACCTGGCACAGAACATGCACTCAATAACCGTCACATTTCTTTCCTTCTTCCCTCCCTCGTTTCTATCAGGGAAGCTGTGTGGGGAAATTGAACCACTTAGGAGATGGCGACCAAACAGACTGAGCCCGTCACCATCATTAGCCTTCGGAAGTTGAGCCTGGGGAGCCCAGAGCCCCAGCCGACAGGTGAGATTATCACAGAAGTCTCCAGCTCTTAAGCTGCTGTTTAATTTCCCCACCCCCGTATCAACTTGTCTTTATAATAACGAATTGGTTCTCCAGCATTTTCCCAAGGTGAGTAGTCCCCACGCATCCCCTTCCCAACCAGAAGCTGTTCCTTCCACTTTCCCTTTCTGTGTTAGAGTCAAAGACGTTCACCGTGGAAGACGCGGTGGAGACCATCGGATTCGGACGTTTCCACATTGCCCTGTTTCTCATCATGGGCAGCACTGGGGTGAGTGCTCCCTGGAGAACATGTGGGTGTCCAACGCTAACCTCAGTGCTGGCACGTAGAGCCTCCGATGACCCCAGCTCAGGACTGTCCGCGGCGGGTGGGAGGGATGTGGAAGGAGCAGCAACCGCGGGAGGAGGTGAGCCAAGGTCACCGCCGTCCACTTTTGGCAGGTGTTTGGTCATGAGCAAATGAATATTTGTGTCTTTATGTTTTGGGAATTAGATACTCATTCGTAAAATATGATTTAAATTGAGGTATTAGGACAAAGGGAGAAAACTATGGTATTATTCTATGTAAAACTGGACACATGGCTCTCAAACATTTTGCACATAAGAATCACCTGAGACACCTACTGTAATTAGATTTCCAGATCTTTTAAGAGGCACCGATGAAGGTTTGAATGCGTCTCCTCCAAAACTCAGGTGCTGCCCCTATGCTAGTATTAAGAGGTGGGGCTTTTAAGAGGTGATTAGGTCACGAGGTCCTCCCACATGAACGGGGTTAAGGCCCTTATAAAAGGGGCTTCATGCAAAGGCACTCAGCTTGCCTGCCTTCTGCAAGTGTGTACACGGAGTTCCTCCTCCCCTGGAGAATGCAGCCCTCGCAGGACACGGGACGTGCCAGACTCCAAAACTGTGAGAAAGTGAATTTCTGTTCTTTAAAGATTACCCAATCTCAGGTAGTTTGTTACAGCAGCACAAATGGACTGTGACATTCACCATAGGCCATTTCGAGGGAAGAAGAGTGGCGGCTCAACTCGGGGCTTTCACAGCAGGGGTGGTGTGTGAGGACCCACGAAACCACCCGTGCTTTCTCCTTTTGAAGGTGCGGTGAGAAAATGTTGAGCACCCCATACTGAGATGCATAATGATAATGAAACAGTGGGTAATTGAAGACAGGTGGTCAGTACAACAATGGTTTGGGTGGGAGGGTAAAGATAGCTCAGGGGGAGATGAGTGAGAAAACACGAGAAGGCTCTGACCCTCACCCCTCAGCTAAACGGTATAAGAAAAAGCCCCGTGAGCTGGAGGTAGCACGTAAGTTCTGATGCATTTTTTTAAATCATTGCATTCTCAGAAGACAGTCTAGTATAAAAAGAGACAGGCAAGATGTGTCCTAGCCCTACTTTAAAAGAAATTATTTTCTGTTTTTTGTAGAGACAGGGTCTTGCTATGTTGCCCACGCTGGTCTCAAACTCCTGGGCTAAAGTGATCCTCCTGCCTCGGCCTCCCCAGGTGCTGGGATTACAGGCACAAGCCACTGTGCCCGGCCCCTGGTCCTACTTTGATAATAACCAAGAATACAATTCAGAACATTTCCTCACCTATAAAGCGAGGTCTCCCATAGGCTTCAAATTTAAGATTCTGTATTTCAGGATGAGTAAGTGTGACTGGGTGGGGTTTCACTATCAACTCTCCTCCACCTTCAACCAGATGCCTGCAAGGAAGTGAAATGGCCTCTGGTCGTCCTTGTGCTTCTTAGTCTGTTTGGCTTCTCCCCAGCCCCTCTGCTGGGAGGAGCTCCTTACCCGCCCCCTTCCCTGTGTCACATGTGCAGAGGAAAGTAGAATTGCTTATTTGGGCACAATGGTTACTGTAGTGTCATCTGGTCCCAGCATGTGATACTCTGCGAACAGGAGCCTCATTGGAATAGGCACGTTGACGGCTGGTCCAGAGGCAGCGGGAACAGAGGTTGGGTTTCAGGGCCTCGTGTGACTGGGACGAACACGACAGCTTCCGCAGCAGCCGAGCAGTGTCCACCCCCGAACAGGACTCCTAAGTTCTGGTGTCTCTGAGGACTTCCATGAGGTCTAAGATCTTACACAGGGAAGCTCCTCTGTGCACCCCACCCTGGCTTCCGGCTGGCCCCTCGCCCCTAAGGCATGCATCAGAGCGGGGCAGAGTCCGATTCCTTATTGGTTTATTTCCTTCTAGAACCCTTTAGAGGAGCGGCATCCTGATTAATATCGACTCAGTTGCTCTATATTACTGAGGGAGATAAGTTTAATACATCATTTTTCTGAGATAATTGTGCTATCTCTTCTTCTTGATACTTTCTGAGCCAAAACACACCAGCCATCTGAACTCTGAACACGACTATAATGCTCCCCAAGGGGATAGACATACTTCGAATTCCTACACGTTAGCTAACACCGTTCCACATTTTTTATCCCAGACCTCCAAGTACAAACGTTACTATAATAATCCATATCCTATCAATGTTATCAATACAGCATGTCCCAACCAAGTTCATCATTTCCTCCTGCAATGATGATGTTTGTCCCTTCCTGCAGGCACCAAACCCTTGATCATTTTTCACTCATCCTTCATGATTCTGCACCTAATTTCTCTCATCTATTTCAATTTATTCTTTCAATTATGTGCTAGCATCTATTTCCTTGGGAGAGAAACTTACCCTGTAAAGGATCACAAGGTGGGGACAGAGGATAATGCTTGAACTTTGTGTCAAAAGAAATATTTAGTAGCACACCCTGCACTAAGTTTGCTAACGTCCCCTCCAAAACTCAGGTGCTGCCCCTATGCTAGTATTAAGAGGTGGGGCTTTTAAGAGGTGATTAGGTCACAAGGTCCTCCCTCATGAACGGGGTTAAGGCTCTTATAAAAGGGGCTTCACGCAAAGCCCCAAGTTGAGCCGTCACTCTTCTTTCCTCAAAATGGCCTATGGTGAATGTCACAGTCCATTTGTGCTGCTGTAACAAACTACCTGAGACGTTTCCTGCCGGTGAGCTCATTATTTTGTGCTCGTGGCTTCATTGTTACCCAGCTTTCATGCGTCTTTCCCATCCCCATCCCAGCTTCTTGAGAGCAGGGACCATTTCAAAAATCCATCTGCAAGGAGTTTGCCCTGCAATCTTCACGACGAGGAGTACAAAACAACAAAGCTGGTGACAGAGGCTGGTGGTTAGCTAGGTGCACCCACTAGCTACGTGACTGGCCCCCCCGTGGCACCCTCACCGTGCCACCCTGCAATGCACGGGTCAGCAAATCACAAGCGAATACATGTCATCAATCTCTGGGGACCCTTTCAAGTTCAAGCCATAAATGTTGCATTTGTGAGAGCCAAAGTTCTGCCATAGTTTTTTATCTAACTAGCAGTGCCATGTGGGTACAGTGTGGGGGCTCCCCGAATGAGGCGGGGACGGGGGTCAGAACTGGGATGATGGACAGGCAAACAGTGACGACAAGCTGGCACTTAGCCATGGCCTTGTGTCCTGCTGCTTCTTTAAGGTTGTCGAGGCCATGGAGATCATGTTACTAGCTGTCGTGTCTCCTGTCATCCGCTGTGAATGGCAACTGGAGAATTGGCAGGTGGCGTTAGTGACCACGGTGAGTATCTGCTTCATCTGCTGTGAATGAGCCAAGTGGGGGCCTGGGCTCCCCTCCCCCATCCCACAGGACTGAGAGCCGAAGGATACCTCACTGCTTGTTGGCTTGTTGGCTTCCTAAACTCACGGGTTCCTGGGCCGAAACCAGCACGCGATGTCTTTTTCACCTTTCTCTTTTCCTCGAACTGCTTGCTTCCCAGCCCTGGGCAAGAGTCCAGAGGGGAGAAATGCGAATTAGAACAAGTGACCCTCAAGTCTTAGGTTAGTCGTGGGTTAGGTCAGAGGTCAGATCACTGAGAAGCTACTTAGACAATAGTGACTTAACCAATCACTAGATCACGCTCACTGAATTTTACTCATTCAACTTTTCTCAAAGACTATTATGGAAAGCCTTATGAATCGCATGACGAGTTTTGCTACAAAGTGGAATTAAGGATATTATCCACTGTTCTATCAAAAAGTATTAAGTACCAATGAATTGCCAGTAGATTGTGTGCACGTGTGCCTGCTGGGAAGCCCACAAGCAGTGCCTGCTGCGTCAATAGGTGAGAAAGAGGAAGCGAGGAGAGCTGAGGTCACGAGGTAGGCAGGAGCCAGAAGCACCCAGAGCTGTCGCAGACTCCATTCCGGAGCCACCGCCCCCCAACATTGGGCCAAAGTGCATAAGCCTCCAAGCAAAAAATATCTGACACAGATCCATATTAGTTTTTTCCAACTACCATTTTGTGTAACAAAAATCAATTTTATGTAAAAGCGTTATTGACTTCACAGTCATTTATGTTTCTCATCGGGTGGATATGAAAGCACACCTTCTATCGTAGAGCTCTGGGGGATTTTTTTTTTTCACTCTTAAGAGGCTCTTGATACAGAAAAATGCTGGCGGCTGGGAGCCAGCCATTGGCGGGCTCTCAGGAGGGATGTGGCCGGTTTTCTAAGAACCCCGAGGGCCGGGCTAGGGGGTGGCGGGCCAGCGCGGGGGAGGTGTGGTGACTAGGGTTAGAGTGTGCAGAGGTGAGGCTGTGTGTTCTGAAGTATTTAGGGGATAGCATCTGCCAAGGAGGTCAAAGAACCACAAGGCTAGGAGAGAAGGTTGATTTCTGTGGGTATTTAAGCTGGTTTTAATGAAGACAGGACTTTGTAGGGGCCAAGGGAAAACATTCCCTTCACCCTCTGTAGGTTCACTGAAAAATCAACTGGCAAAAGGCAGATTAATAGGAGAAAATACATACAAAATTTTATATGCATAGCACAGGAGGATTGCAGTAGGATGATTACTACGCTTATATACCCTTTTACTTGCTTGCTTTTTTGCATGAATTATTTTTATTCTATACTTTTAGAACAGAGAAAGTTTGTATTTTTACTTTTTTTTTCTTTTTAGAGACAGGGTCTCACTCTGTCGCCCAGGCTGCAATGCAGTGGCACAATCACAGCTCATTACAGCCTCAAACTTTTGGGCTCAAGTGATCCTCCTGCCTCAGCCTCCTGAGTAGCTGGGACTACAGGCATGTGCCATGGCACCCAGCACCACAGAGGTTTTCTTGTGCAAGGCTGTGGTTTTCCAAGTGTCCTTATAATGGTTTTTGTCATGGGCACGTGTGCATGAGAGCCCCACCTTTGTGGCCTCTCCATTCCATTTTATTGGGGTTTTGGCATAAGTGACTCCATTTTGATTCTGACAACTTTCACAAAAGCATTAGTTGCCAATCCCTGTATCTTTAGGGTCATGGTTTTAACTTTAATTGTAACTGCTCTGCACCCCAGTTGGTTGTAGGTATGGACGTCTTATTTCCTGAGAATGTCGGAGATCCAGGGGTGGCATTTGCATCTGCCACTTCTACAAAATTATATGATACAGTGTTTATATATGTTTACAGCTCACCTTTCAGTGGTTGCATTTATGTGTCCTAATGGTGCCTAAAGAGGCTCCTTAATAGCAGTTGCTCGTGTTCCCTTGTTAGGTGGATCAAAGCTCAGAAGGCTTTTCTCTAAGTAACTAAACTCGCCCACAGTGTGACTGCTTTCTGCTCTGTGCTCCTCACATTCTCCAGTTCTTTAGACTGTCATTCCTGGTCCTGGCCGTGAGACCCATCTGACTTTGGCATCTGTCCCCTGGGCTCACTGGCAACAATCTTGCTACCAGGAGGGGCCCGGGCTGATGATCAACATTTCCGGTTTTCCAGGTTTCACGGCCCCTAACCCCAGCTCCACCTTCCCCATGATAACCTGGCTTGAGCAGTTGTTAACTGAAAATCTAAAGGATGTGGGTATATTATGTCATTGTGTTTTGCATATAACAGAGTTAATGCTAAAGAAATAAAACTTCATGTGGTGCTTAAATCAGAAAGAGGAGTCATTTTCACACTAAGGATAGGCACCGGCAGAGAAGAGCAGACCTGCCAAAGGGAGGAAGGAAGGGGGGATGGCAGGGGGATGGGGTGGAAGAGAGGGGGAGAGAGACGGAGAAAGGGGAGGACAGAGATGGAGTTTTGTCTCTGCACTCTGCCAAACAGGGTTACAGAATCAGAGTTAAAAGCTTTGGGTGTGACCGTACCAGGTTCGTTGCCCACTGCGCAACAAGTCAGTACACGGAAACGCAGCGTGGCAGCAGAGAAAGAGGTTTAATCATAAGGCAGCCAAACAAGGAAACGGGAGGTAACCTCAAATCCCCCTCGCTGAGGAGTTTGGGGCTTGGGACTTTAAGGGGTTTGGCTGAGCAGTGGGCCGAGGTGTGGAGATGGTTGATCGGAGGAAGAGTGCAGGCCGGAGTCGCTGTTCAGTTCCTCTGTGCCGGTCTTCAGACTGGTTGGCATCAGCTGTCCAGCTGGAATTCAGGATCTAAAAAACATCTTAATTTATCAACAAAAGCCTTATGATTCTAACATCAGGGATCCTGTCTACGAGAAAAGTGGGGCCAGTATGTAGTGTTCCATGGCTTTTGGTTAGTAAGCAGCTGCAGGAACTGAGCCAAAGTGCAGCCTGATTAATGCTTAATTATAACCGTATTTCTGTCCGGAACCCGCCACGGAATTCTTGTTAACCCAGTGACGACATTTCATGAGCTAACCTAGGCTTTGAGTCAAGGCTTCTGTTCTGGAAAGAGTGCAGTATACAGGGCAAAACGATAGCTTCTGTTCAAGAATATACGATGTTTTTTTGTAGTTCCTCATGAAAGAAATGCATTCGAGTCTTGCTTATGAAGAGTAAAGAAGAAAGAAAAAGAGAAAGCAAAGCAAGCAGGCAAAGAGAAACAGCTTTTCTGCTTTTTCGTTTTAACCTAGAAATGCAAGTTAACAGCTTTCCTTTGATTACCCTGGAGGCGATCAGTCAGGGCTCTTCCCGAAGAGGAAAGCCAGTGACGCCTAGAGCTGCTTGAAGGCAGAAAAATAAGTAGCCTGAAGGCAGAGACATGAGCTTACATCTCAGGCTCAATTAAAATGCTGGTATCAAATCCCAGGTCCTTGAACTACATCAAGGGGGGGCAAGCCATTGTGCAAACAAGTAAGGAAAATAAGTACATTTATTTTAGCATTGATATTTGTTTTGAAGAGCTTTTTAAGTGAATGATTGGTTTTGGTGTTCGAAGTTTGTTTACTTGTAACCACATGAAGACTGCTTCTGGAAGCCTTCACTTGTGTAGGGAATAAGGCAGAGCAGGAATGAATAGATATTTTAAAAAATTACAATGGCAATTCACAATTACACACCCCAGTGGAGTCGAAGCCTTCCCCTGGGTTCAGAGGAAGGAGGCTACCTGGTCCGTGGACCCTTGTTTTCACCTGGTGGCAGGGTCTTCAAGGCGTGGGATCATCGAACAAGAAGCATAAACACCTGCCAGGGGCCAGGGCTTCGTGAAACCCTTTACAAAGTTCTTCAGCTTTTACCCCTCATGTATTTTCAAGCTACTTTTAGTGAGGATGGATGAATGGTTAATGCGGCAAATTAACGTCTTCTGAAAACTCTAAGAGAACCATTTTGTTTCGCTCCCACCTGCAGATGGTGTTTTTTGGCTACATGGTTTCCAGCATCCTCTTTGGCCTCCTGGCTGACAGATACGGCCGCTGGAAGGTAGGTCGGGCTCTGCAGTATGACTTGGAATTTTCTGTGGCGTTCTTACCACTGTTTCTCATTAGTGGGCATTTCCCTGTCAATACCGATAATAGAAAACGCAGTGATTTCCTTTCCTGACAGGCTTGTGTCTTCTTTTTTTGTTTTTTTTGAGACAGAGTCTTGCTTTGTCACCCTGGGTAGAGTGTAGTGGCATCATCATAGGTCACTGCAACTTCAAACTCCTGGGCTCAAGTGATCCTCTTGCCTTAGCCACAATAGGGTGTGTGCCATGACACCTGGCTAATTTTGTATTTTTAGTAGAGACAAGTTCTCACTCTTGCTCAGGCTGGTGTCAAACCCCTGACCTCAAGCAATCCTCCCACCTTGGCCTCCCAGAATGCTAGGATTGCAGGTGTGAGCCACTGTGCCCGGCCCAGGCTTGTGTCTTGATCTCTCATCTCTTCCCAAGGTACCTGTCCCCACACCTGGTTCCCTGCAGTCCGGATATGGAGTTTGAGAAAAGGAGATGAATGTGTTACGGAGCTCTAGATGTCTCTACCAAGAAGGTGTTTAGGACTTGAAGGAACAAGCAAAAGGGAATAAGCACTGCAAAGTGGCTCTACTTGAAATTTTGAAGGTTGGGACTTCTGAACACTGATGGACTGGTTGCATACCCCACCATTTGAATGGTTTTGTTACTTGGAGGTAGTTTAACGTGATGGGGTTGAGAGCAGAAAGGGTGGCTCTGCTATCAACGAGGGCATGAGTCTGTTCTCCCATTTATCAATACATCCACCTAGGAGAAATGTTAGGAGAAATGGAAAAGGCTGATTTCGTTCTTTGGGGCAGCCGTATTTCTCTTAGGTGGTTTTCCTCTCTTGTAGCCATTTGTTTTTTGCAGTCTTTTTAAAGGTGATCTTGTGTTTTGCAATAGAAGCAAACTCCTCTTTGGTCATTTGAGGTTGTTTCCCTCTTAAATGGTTTGATCCAGCTTGTCAGCTGCTGGAGCTGCAAGCTCATGACTCTGGAGGCCTTATTTTTCTCTCTTTTGGAGAGTTTTAGAGAGCCCATGGGCCTGATTGACAAGTTCATGAGTCCAGATTGTTGCCCAGGTAATTTGATGTCTCTTGACTAAAGTGAATAGGTCTTCATCTGGTGAAGACCCCCATCTTCATCTTCATCTACCTTGAGGAAGGTAGAGTTTAAAACGGTATCATTTGGATGATTTTTTTATTTCAGCATATTATGGGGGTACAGATGTTTAGGTTACATATGCTGCCCTTG
>NW_012143412.1:3459244-3459964 GCF_000956105.1 Propithecus coquereli | reverse complement strand
ACTGGAATACTGTTTGAAAGTTTTTTTTCAAACTATTCAAAATAATCAAGAGCAGGTTCACCTGGTTTTTGTTCATTGTTGGATCTTCAATAATACTTTTTTGGAAATATTTGTGGTGTAGCATCATGAAGCACTTTTGCCAAGTTGCAAATTCACTCTTGGTCTTCCATACTATTTTTATTAAAAGCCTCTAAAGGATTATTTCAATTTGCCTTTTTTAGCCATTCATATACCAATGTGGATTGATAAAGGTCAGAATATTTGGGGTCATAAGTTCAGGCATTCAAATCAAATTCCTTTGCAAATCCTATGGGGTTTTTAGTTGGGTCCGGAAAATCCTTTACAATATTTTTAAGTTCAGTTTTGGTCCACGATTATACACATGAATGTTGGTTCTCCTCTTCCTGTTACTGGTTTTACTTTGGAAGGGGCAGTTAGAAGGATGCTCTGTGATTTTTTTTTTTTTTTTTGAGCCTCCTCCCATGGCTGAGGAGGGGGCGAAAGAAGTGATACATCAGGACATGAAAGGTTGGAACAAAGTGGACATAAAGGTGCAGGAAAAGGCAATAGAGGAAAGAGAAGAGATTTCCAAGGTTTTCTTTAGCTCTGAAATAGTCTCTGATGATTTGTTTACTTCCTGGAGGTAAGCAGTTTTTCCTGTCTTAGAAGCTTCTAGATACCCTTGAAAGTAGGCCTCCCATTCAGTGTGGTTCTAAAACC
>NW_012143412.1:3458261-3459194 GCF_000956105.1 Propithecus coquereli | reverse complement strand
TGTTTACTTCCTGGAGGTAAGCAGTTTTTCCTGTCTTAGAAGCTTCTAGATACCCTTGAAAGTAGGCCTCCCATTCAGTGTGGTTCTAAAACCTGTTTTTTCCAATTGTGCACATAAATGTATTAATTTAGGAATTCCAGGAGACCTCCATTTTGGCCATTGTGATTTGAGGTCATCTTGCGTCACGTGAGTCCATTTACTTAGGTATTTGCAAGATACAGTCCCATAGGTGTTACAACACGTACAAATCCAGCTGGTGTTTCCAAGGTGGGTTGTTCCTTAAAGGAAAGTTCAGTTTTTGACAAGTATTTTCCCATAATTTTAGAAATTCCTTTTCAAAAATGACCAAGGCTGGGACAGTATATCAGGTTGGAGTGTGCTGCTATGAGTGTCACTCCTCAAAGAATCACTAGTGAGTCACAAAGTGCTCTTTTATGTGCCTCAGAATCTCTGATCATCTTGTATCGGCAGATTGTTAAGGTGCCAGGTATCCGACCCTCATGTGTACCATCTGGCTGAGCCAAAAGTCCCTGCAAATGTTCTTCCTGCAGGGAGGCCTATGAGAAGGCTACACGTCATGAACAAATGTCCCGGCACCTCTGTAAAGCCTCTAGTCCCCTAGAGCACGCAATCAGGTTTGGAGGGAGCAAGTGTCTCTTACTTCAGGGTACCCTCATGTACCTTTCAGTTTGAAAGGGGCAGGAACTGGTCACAAATGAAAAGATAAGTCCAAATTACAAGCAGTAAGTGTTATAGGTCTTTCAGAATTTGTCTAGCAGGTTTTCCAGTCCTCACCAGAAGACCCCTCCCGCCCCCCGCAAAAAAATTACAAGCAATAGTAAACAGCTGCAATTTTAAAAGGAGTCTATATGATGTTAGGCCAGAAAAGGCAAAACCACCAGTATAGGCTGACTGCCAGTTCTGTAACCCAAG
>NW_012143412.1:3456821-3458211 GCF_000956105.1 Propithecus coquereli | reverse complement strand
TGTTCTGAGTTTGGTTAATGTCGATTGGTGGGGAGCTGTTGTTCCTCTTTGGGAGTGTGCTTTCTGTTTGAGTCTTCATACTTCCAGAGTTCTTTTGCTGGTTCCTTCCCATCTGGATCAGTTGTTCCTTCTTGCCTTTAATTTTTGTTTGGATAATGACACCCCCTGTTTAGTCTCTGAGCCAGTAGGTGGTGTTTGTGGGTGAGATTCGACCACACCTTTTATGATGAATCAGTAGATGCATTAAAAAGGTGTGCAGGATGACTTCCCTGTCAGTAGGTGGCACTTGCAGGGAGGAGCTAGCTGCGGTGCTCTTTTTGGGTCCTGTAGCTAGCTCTTATTCCTCTAGAGAGGCCCTCTTATGCCTCGGGTGGTAGGTGGGGCCCTGGGATTTCCAGGTGTGACCTTATTCTCCCCCTCAGTGGGAGGAGTGAGTTTGGGTGGGGCTGGGTTGGGCAAGCCTGCCCTCAGGCTCCACAACTGCTGTCAGCCTGGGTCAACATTCTCCTCTTTGTTTCTGTGCAGAGCTGCTGGGAGGGGCTGAAATAGCTCCACTCAGCTGAAAGTCTGGGCTTGGAGGCTGGGGCTGTCCAAGACCCGCACTCTGGAGCAGGTCTCACTCCCCTCCACTCTCCCCCACTCCGTGGCCTCTCCCAGGCCTCTGCCAGCAAGCAGGACCTCAGGCCTATGGATCTCCTGGCTGTGACGTGGGCCGGGAGGTTCCCTACTTCAGGGCCGTAGCCTGAGCTGTCCTTATTCTCCACCTTAGTGGGGGCAGGACTGGGAGTGAGTCTGGATGGGGCTGGGTTGGATAAGCCTGCCCTCAGGCTCCACAGCTGCTGTTAGCAGGAGTCAAAGTTCTGCTCTTTGTTTCTGTGCAAAGCTGCCGGGAGGGGCTCAAATGGCTCCACTCAGCTGAAAGTCTGGGCTTGGGGCATGGGGCTGTCCCAGACCCACACTCTGGAGCAGGTCTCGCTCCCCTCCAATCTCCCCCTCTCTGTGTCCTCTCCCAGGCCTCTGCCAGCAAGCGGGGCCTCAGGCCTATGGATCTCCCCTGGCTGTGACGTGGGCCGGGAAGTTCCCTACCCAGGATCGTAGCCTGAGCTGGGTGAACAGCCCTCTTTTAGGAGGAGGGTTGCTGGTCAGGCACGCTGATCTGCCCCTGAAGGCGCACACTCCTCAGTAGGCTCTTTCACAGATCCCTCCTCCGTGCCCCAGGGCAGTGCAATCGTGACCTGGGTGTATGGGGTCTGGTCTGCAGGCCTGACCCCTGGACCCTGGAGATCAATCCCTGACCCTGCCAGGGGGAGAGGTGCTGGTCTTGAATCACCTACAGGGTGCCCAAGCTGGATCGATTTCACTCCACCTCAGGATTTGCCCCACTCTCCTG
>NW_012143412.1:3451831-3453611 GCF_000956105.1 Propithecus coquereli | reverse complement strand
AGGTCTTTCAGAATTTGTCTAGCAGGTTTTCCAGTCCTCACCAGAAGACCCCTCCCGCCCCCCGCAAAAAAATTACAAGCAATAGTAAACAGCTGAAATTTTAAAAGGAGTCTATGTGATGTTAGGCCAGAAAAGGCAAAACCACCAGTGTAGACTCACTGCCAATTCTGTAACCCAAACCTCCTGCCGCGAGGCAGCCACGGAGAAGGCAGAAGTTCTGTGCAGATCTCTTTGCCCGAATCTCCTATCCAGAGACAGAAACAGAAGCCTTCACTCTTAAAGGGAAGAGAGAGTTTGTAAAAGAAGCCCAGATAAAATCTTGACCTTAACTGAAAGGAAGGTAGGTAGATTTCCTGTGGGCTTCTTTTTCAAACTGTAAATCTTGACCTAAAGGAGTAAACTGAGGCAAAATTTATGTAAGCAGTATAAGCAGGGAGTTTATTTGGGCCAAGGTTGAGGACCGCAGCCCAGGAGTCATAGATTCAAGCTGCCCTGAGAACATGCTCCAATTAGCAGCGGTCGCAAGTGGGTATTTAAAGCGGGTGGAGGGCAAGAAGTCAGGAGGCAGTTCCTAAATTGTTGACCAGGAATCCACATTGGTTCATTAAGGCAACTTAAGCTATCAACTGGCTATGCATTGTTCTTTGTATCACAGATTCCAGGAACATGAAGACAGAGGGTGAGGGTCACACTGTGCAACTTGGGGTAACATTTTGGATAATTTATGAGCTAGTCTGGAAACCACAGGGAAGGAAAGAAAAAACAAAGTGCCTTTAAATAATTACCTCCAGGAATGAGTGCAGGGAACGTGACTGAAGTCTCATGCTCAGGTCTCCCCAGGCCTGATAAATTTCCATACCTCACATTCCTCAGACTGCTCTGAGCCACTTTGCTTTCTCAAGCTGATGGATGTGCATAGTTAAAACATTAGAAATGGAATTTGCGGGTATAAACATAAGCAGCTACACATTAGTTAACTCTGGTATAGCTTTGAAACTCAGCCACCTGCTCAAGGTCAGACACCTACTAAGATAAAACATCAAGACATACATTATGTCTTTTGATTACAAACACAGATCTCTCTTGTTCTTGTTTGATTTCTGGTGAAGAAGCCCTCTCTAAACATAAACACAAAGAGAAACCTCAAAGGAAAACATTAATAGAATTGGCTGTTTGCTTTAAAGCACATAAAATAAATATCATAGCCGCCTGTAAATTAGGATGAGAACACAAGTGTCTCAAAAGAAAAAGTGCACAAAAAGGCATCTTATAAAAGAAGAAAAGCAAATGGTCAAGAAACCTTGAAAAAACATTAAAGCATAGGAGTTACCAAAAACAAATTCATAGCAAGATATAACTTTCTCCTTATCCATATCAAACATGAAATCCATAAGGAAATTTTCTTTTCTCAAAAAAATCCTGCGCTGCAGAAACATTTTCTTGCCTTTCAAGTATACAGACAGCTTCATTATTTCCTATTTGTATTATATCATTATGTATTAAATGTATATAATATATATCATTATACCCTATTGGTATAATTTTTCTGACCATCAACTTGGTGGTATGAATCAAGAACCTTGAAAATATCTATTCTGCTAACCTGACAATTTGTCTTCCAGAAATCTAGTTTACTGAGGTTAAAAGAGAAGATGCAACAATTTATGCATAGACATCATCATAGCTTATTTTAATAATGAGAAGATTTGAAATAACCTCAGTAGTCAGCAACAGGGGAAAGGTTTATGTATTCTATTACATGTATTAAAGTATATTTTTC
>NW_012143412.1:3450395-3451781 GCF_000956105.1 Propithecus coquereli | reverse complement strand
ATTCCAACATAGTGCATTATTATACTCCTAACAGCATTGAGATTGGGCAGGGCGCGTTTTTGCTTTCTGATGTACAAGTTCGGGTCCCTGCCACCTGGGAGGGTGGGCGCAGTAGGGTTGTTGTAAAGAACAGTCCAGACGTGGCATGTCTGGGCTTTCAGACAATAGAATGGCATGGGTTGTATTGTTTGATTGTGAGAGACCCGTGGGCTTGTGATAGACTAGCTCCTCGCAGAAGCAAACACCTGGGCGGAAGCTGAGAATCACCTTCAGAAGGTAGGTTTTCTCCCCTCCCTCCCTGGGCAGGTCCATTAACAAGTCCTCTTCTATTGCTTCAGATCTTGCTGATCTCGTTCCTGTGGGGAGCCTATTTCTCCCTGCTGACCTCTTTCGCTCCCTCGTACATCTGGTTTGTCTTCCTGCGGACGATGGTGGGCTGTGGCGTGTCCGGCCATGCACAAGGGTAAAGATTTCACCCAGAGGACCCCAAGACAGAAATGCGTTCCCTTGCGGCAACTTATACATACTCCGCGCTTCGTGGGCCGACAGTATCGATAGATTGCGAATTTGTAGGCTTCACTTGTGCTAATCCATTTTGAGCTTTTTGTTTGTTTTTTAGTGACGGCTGCTTATTTACTGCTCCACTAGGAGCAATTTGCTCCTCAAAATGATGCTCGATGGGGAGGCGAGCAGAGTGCTAGACTGAGCATGTGTTAGTTTTTTTATTCCTAAAGCTAATCATCATTTTCTAGGTGAATAACATTTTGTTAGACTAAATACTAAGAAAAAGTACCATATCAGGTAGGTAACAGAAGTGTCAATCCAAACACAATTTATTAATTTCTTGAGAATTTGTTGGAAGAGTTTAGTTTGGCCATAAGCACCTGTTAACATTAGGAATAACTATTTTTAAGTGTCACGACGCTATGACTTAAGACAGGGCCAAAGTGAATTTGCCAAGCAGGGTAGGTTGTATTGAAACAGACATGGTGCCACTTGTCTGGGTAAGTGTGTAGGATCTTATCATGCATGGGTATGAAAGTTGTTCTGCTAAATGTTCTGGTCCTTGGGAGCCTCCCTTAAATTAACAGGACCAGGTGATTCTCTCCTGGGTGCCTTGGAGCAAGTTATCCTTAAAATATATTAGATGTCAAAGCACCTAATTACTGCCTTCGTGTATTAGGAAAAGAATTGTTCTTCCCTGGGTTTTGAGCCTTGGAGCCCTACAGGAGTGGAAGCTAAGTAGAATTTTAAAATATCCCTCAGAAAACAGCCAATAAATACATTAAAACCCCCAAACCCTTCCTAATAACAGCAACAGAGAAGAGCAATTAGGAAACTGATGGAATATGATTCCATTCATTCTTCTAGTCACAAAATTAATGT
>NW_012143412.1:3437975-3449745 GCF_000956105.1 Propithecus coquereli | reverse complement strand
TTATTTTAATAATGAGAAGATTTGAAATAACCTCAGTAGTCAGCAACAGGGGAAAGGTTTATGTATTCTATTACATGTATTAAAGTATATTTTTCCGCTGGAATATTTTACAGCCATTAAAAAGTTGTTTTCCCACTGGGCGTGGTGGCTCATGCCTGTAATCCTAGCACTTTGAGAGGCTGAGGCAGGAGGATGACTGAGGCCAGGAGTTCGAGACTGGTCTCTCTAAAAAAAAAAAAAAAAATTTTTTTAAACTTGCTGGGTGTGGTGGCACACACCAGTAGTCCTGTAGTCCCAGCCACTCGGGAGGCTGAGGCAGGGGTTTGAGATTGCTGTGAGCTATGATGATGCCACTGCACTCCAGCCTGTGCAGCAAAGCGAGACCCTGTCTCACACACACACAAAAAATGTTAATGATATTTTCTCTGGGTTGGACAATCGGGGTGATTTCAATTTTTTTATTCTTTTCTTTTTTTCTTCTATTTTATCTACTATGAACTTATATTGTTCTTGTAATTAGAGAAAAAGCAAATACCTTAAATTTTCTCCCATACTCATTCCAACATAGTGCATTATTATACTCCTAACAGCATTGAGATTGGGCAGGGCGCGTTTTTGCTTTCTGATGTACAAGTTCGGGTCCCTGCCACCTGGGAGGGTGGGCGCAGTAGGGTTGTTGTAAAGAACAGTCCAGACGTGGCATGTCTGGGCTTTCAGACAATAGAATGGCATGGGTTGTATTGTTTGATTGTGAGAGACCCGTGAGCTTGCGATAGACTAGCTCCTCGCAGAAGCAAACACCTGGACGGAAGCTGAGAATCACCTTCAGAAGGTAGGTTTTCTCCCCTCCCTCCCTGGGCAGGTCCATTAACAAGTCCTCTTCTATTGCTTCAGATCTTGCTGATCTCGTTCCTGTGGGGAGCCTATTTCTCCCTGCTGACCTCTTTCGCTCCCTCGTACATCTGGTTTGTCTTCCTGCGGACGATGGTGGGCTGTGGCGTGTCCGGCCATGCACAAGGGTAAAGATTTCACCCAGAGGACCCCAAGACAGAAATGCGTTCCCTTGCGGCAACTTATACATACTCCGCGCTTCGTGGGCCGACAGTATCGATAGATTGCGAATTTGTAGGCTTCACTTGTGCTAATCCATTTTGAGGTTTTTGTTTGTTTTTTTAGTGACGGCTGCTTATTTACTGCTCCACTAGGAGCAATTTGCTCCTCAAAATGATGCTCGATGGGGAGGCGAGCAGAGTGCTAGACTGAGCATGTGTTAGTTTTTTTATTCCTAAAGCTAATCATCATTTTCTAGGTGAATAACATTTTGTTAGACTAAATACTAAGAAAAAGTACCATATCAGGTAGGTAACAGAAGTGTCAATCCAAACACAATTTATTAATTTCTTGAGAATTTGTTGGAAGAGTTTAGTTTGGCCATAAGCACCTGTTAACATTAGGAATAACTATTTTTAAGTGTCACGACGCTATGACTTAAGACAGGGCCAAAGTGAATTTGCCAAGCAGGGTAGGTTGTATTGAAACAGACATGGTGCCACTTGTCTGGGTAAATGTGTAGGATCTTATCATGCATGGGTATGAAAGTTGTTCTGCTAAATGTTCTGGTCCTTGGGAGCCTCCCTTAAATTAACAGGACCAGGTGATTCTCTCCTGGGTGCCTTGGAGCAAGTTATCCTTAAAATATATTAGATGTCAAAGCACCTAATTACTGCCTTCGTATGTTAGGAAAAGAATTGTTCTTCCCTGGGTTTTGAGCCTTGGAGCCCTACAGGAGTGGAAGCTAAGTAGAATTTTAAAATATCCCTCAGAAAACAGCCAATAAATACATTAAAACCCCCAAACCCTTCCTAATAACAGCAACAGAGAAGAGCAATTAGGAAACTGATGGAATATGATTCCATTCATTCTTCTAGTCACAAAATTAATGTGTACTTAATTAGAAACCTGCGCTTTGACCGCCATCGTTAGTTGGGAAAACAATTTACTGTCTCTTGGGTGTATTTTAATTTCCCAAGTATGTTTTAGAATAGAGAATTGGGCTTTGGAAAACATTTGTCAGTGCTTCTCTTGGCAAAAAAAGATACGGCGAATATCTCTTGAGGGGTAGAAGGTTTAAAATAACTTTGAGAGTAAAAATGTAAACAGAGCAGCAGTCGGAAAGTTTACTTTTTACTGTTCCCTTATGTGTATAGTAGCTGTAACAACTATATTTTCATGTATGATAAACTTCTATGTTTTTGAATTCTTTATTCCTGTGACAAGAAGAATTATGATTGTTTTTAAAAAGATTATTTGGTTTTATAAAAACTATTATGATTTTTTTTTTCCTTCTTCTTCTTCAGGCTAATCATAAAAACTGAATTTTTGCCCACAAAATATCGAGGCTATATGCTACCCTTGTCTCAGGTAAGGTAACACAAAAGTTCTACCAAGTCTTCTGCATTCTATAGGATATTACATACATACAGGCATACCTCAGAGATATTTCAGGTTTGGTTCTAGATCACTGAAATAAAGAAAATATCACAAAGCGAGTGACATGAATGTTTTGGTTTCCCGGTGTATATAAAAGTTGTATTTACCCCATACTGCCGTCTATTAACTGTGTAATAGCATTATGTCTAGAAAAAGGTACATACCTTAATTTAAAAATACTTTAGTGTTAAAAAATGCTAATCATCTAAACCTTCAGGTAATAATCTTTTTGCTGGTGGAGGGTCTTGCCTTGATGGTGGCTGACTGATCAAGGTGATGGTTGCTGAAGTTTGGGTGGCTGTGGCAGTTTTTTAAAATAAGACAACAGTAGAGTTTGCCACACCGATTGACTCTTCCTTTCATGGAAGATTTCTCTGTGCGTGCGATGCTGTTTGATAGCATTTGACCCACAGTAGAACTCCTTTCAAAATTGGAGTCAATCCTCCCAAACCCTGTCATTGCTTCATCAACTAAGTTTACGGAATCTTCTAAATCCTTCACTGTCATCTCAACAAAGTTCACAGAACCCTCACCAGGAGTAGATTCCATCTTGAGAAACTGCTTTCTTTGCTCATCCAAAGAAGCAACTTCTCATCCATTCGAGTTTGATCATGAGATTGTAGCAATTCAGTCACATCTTTAGCCTCTACTTCTAATTCCAGTTCTCTTGCTATTTCCACCACACGTGCAATTGCCTCCTCCACTGAAGTCTTGAGCCCTTCAAAGTCATCCACAAGGGTTGGAATCAGCTTCTTCCAAACTCCTGTTAATGTAGATATTTTGACTTCCTCTTGTGAATCATGAGTAGTGTGTAGGCTAAGACAACCCCATCTTGGATGCTAATCTTCCATATTGGCTTCCAGTTAGCCCCTTGTTGAGGAATTCTGCTAAGATTTCTAATTTATCTACTGTTAAATACTTCCCTCAGGTCAAAACAACCATGACCACAAATCCTCCCCTTAGGCAGATTCATGTAACATTCTTGCCTTTCCTGGAGAAACCAGTTTCAATTGTCCTATACATTCCTTTCCTATGTTTAACAAGTCCTGAGTCTAGGGGGTAATGGCTCGGAGATCCCACCATCTCCTCTCATCTCACAGCTGCCTGGGACAGGGCTTCTGTGCATAAGTCCCTATTAAATGTTTCTTTCTGAGAAACTGGATTTTTCAGCCTCTTTCTTCACCTTTTCAGCTTTCTCAGACTTTGGGGGTAGGTTTGCATAGATTCACCCACCTTGGAACAAATGTTCTTAATGGCATCTAGAGCGGTGAATCTTTTCCGGAAGGTTTTCAATTCCATCACAGGAACCACTATCTATGGCAGCTAGAGCCTTGAGAAATATATTTCGTAATTAATAAAACTTGCAAGTCAAAATTACTCCTTGATCCATGGGCTGCAGAGTGGATGTCATGTTACGTATAAAAACATTAGTCTCCTTGTTCATCTCCATCAGCTCTTGAGTGACCAGGTGCATTGTCAATGAACAGTAATATTTTGAAGTTTTTTTTTTTCCGAGCAGTAGATCTCAAGAATGGGCTTAAAATATTATAACCATACTGTGAACAGATGTGCTGTCATCTAGCCTTTGTTATCCTATTTCTAGAGCACAGAGAGTAGATATAGCATTATTCTTGATGGCCCTAGGATTTTCAGGATGGTCAGTGAACATTGGCTTCAACTAAGTTAAAGTCACCAGCTGCTTTAGCCCCTGTCAAGAGAGTCAGCCCCCCAAAAAGTCAGCCTGTCCTCGGAAGTTTTGAAACCAGGCATTGGCTTTTCTAGCTTTGAAAGTACTGTAAAGCATCTTCTTCCAATAGAAGGCTGTTTCATCTACATTGGAAATCTGTTGTTCGGTGCAGCCACCTTCATCAGTGATCTTGGCTAGATCTTCTAGATCACTTGCTGCAGCTTCTCCATCAGCACTTGCTGCTTCACCTTGCATTTTTATGTATGGAGACGACTTTTTCCCTTAAATCTCATGAACCAACCTCTCCTAGCTTCAAACTTTTCTTCAGCTTCCTTACCTCTCTCAGCCTTCATAGAACTGAAGAGAGTTAGGGCCTTGCTCTGGATTAGGCTTCGGCTTAAGAAAATGTTATGGCTAGTTTGATGTTCTATCCACATCATTCACACTTTCTCCATCTCAACAATGAGGCTGTTGTGCTTTCTTATCATTCTTGTGTTTATTGGAGTAGCACTTTCAATTTCCTTCAAGAACTTTTTCTTTGCATTCACAACTTGGCTAATGGTTTGGCACAAGAGGCCTCATTTTCGCCCTATGTCAGTTTTCCATGTGCCTTCTTCACTGAGCTTAACCATTTCTAGTTTTTGATTTAAAGTGAGAGATATGTGACTCTTCCTTTTACTTTAACACTTAGAGGCCATTGTAGGGTCATTAACTGGCCTAATTTCAATATTGTTGCGTCTCAGGGGATAGGGAGGCCCAAGGAGAGGGAAAGGGGAATGGCTGGTTGGTGGAGCAGTCAGAACACACACGTTTATCATTAAGTTTTCCATTTTATGTGGGTGCCGTTCATACTGCCCCCAAACAATTGCAATAGTGATATCAAAAATCACCGATCACCACAATAGATAGAATAATGAAAAAGTTTGAAATATTGTGAAAATTACCAAAACGCGGCACAGAGACATGAAATGAGCCCATACTGTTGGGGAAAAAATGGCACCAATAGACTTGCTCCATGCAAGGTTGCCAAAAGCCTTCAATCTGTGTATGTGTGTGTTGTGGGGAACCAAAACTTGCAATATCTGTGCAGCACAATAGAGTGAGGTGTGCCTGTACATACTTTTTCTTCTGGTTGGTTGTTCTTTGGTTAATTCACTGACTATTACTTCACACGAACCAGTGAGCACTGGGAATGCTCAAAGCCAGAGGTCCAATGCCAAGGTTATCAATGAGCCCAGGACTCTACCATCCAACAGTGCCATTTAGAACGCAGTAACCAGAAATACTCCAGTGACTGGTTTCATGGGAATGACAGAAGCCCAGGAATGCACCTGGGATGAACTTTCTCTCCCAGGGGCAAGTTCCAACTACTACCCCCTTAGGGTGCCCTTCCTCCCTTCCAAGGCTCTGGTGTTTGCAAGTCCTAATCGGCTCACGCCTGAGGGAACGTGCTATGACTGCCGCCTCCCACTGAACCGGCTATTCAGGTGAGAGGACTGGAGCACTCCCAGGGCCCCCTCAGGCCCCTGATGGCTGTCGATTAGAGGTTTCGAATCCAGAAGACATGTCAGTGTAGGTGCCTTATACCGTCGGTGATTATCCAAGAGCCCTGACCTTTCAGAACTGGGGAAAAGATGACCCTTCCCACTGAAGCATTATGTATTCAAGAACAGTAAAGCAGTAGGAGAATACTTTTTTGTTGTTACTGAACTTAGGCAACAAAAAAATAAAAAGAACCTAATAAGCACTGCATACTAACTGTTCCTCCCAGCTCTCTTCTTCTGATCTTTGAGGTGGAGGCACACACTTTTAACACTTACTGTTTGGATTTTACAGTTGGTGTTATTTGCTGAGCACGGTCCTGCGGAAGCTCACCCATGGGCATTTCTCTTGTCCCCGTCCCTCACACCTTGACGCGCTTCCTGGTTATGTCTCTAATTTTTGCGAGTTGTCCTACCCAGGTCCTCCGGGATTATCTAGTCTACTCCATGGTTTTAGGTATCTATGTATCTGTGACCCCCAAATCTTTATCCACAATGAAGAGCACCTCCTTAAACTTCAGACCCAGGTAGCCAGTGACCTGATGGTCACTCGAATGTCTTACAAATACAAGATACTCAGAACTAATCTCTTCATCTTCCCCTGAATCCTCTAATTTCTGTGTTTTCAGTGTCAGTTAATAGTGAACGCTGTCCTCTCTTGTCATCTAAGCCATAAACTCTGCCATCCTGGACCCTCCCTGCCCTTCATCCCTATTCAATCACTAGCCCTGCTGACTCAGCCCCTGTTGTTGGACCTCAGTCTGCATGTCCACCAGCAAACCCTGTCACCTTTATCTCCAAATCCATTAGTTAAAAAAATTTTTTGTACAATTAGTATGTGTCAAAAATGTGTCTATTAAGAATAAAGTTTAATAAAACTCTTTTAAATCATTTCACTACTAGAATCCTATTCAGTGCCACATCACCTGTTCCCTGGTCTAATGCAGTGGCTTCTCTGTCTCCCAGGCCGGAGTGCAGTGGCACCATCATAGCTCACTGCAACCTTGTCCTGGGTTCTAGTGATCCTCCCACCTCCGCCTCCCAAAGTGTTGGGACTACAGGCATGAGCCACTGCACCCTGCCCTAATCAGTTTCTGAAATAATCTCGTTTGGTTTTTTGTAATAGAATTCTTTAGTGATAAAATAGTCACCCCTTAATTAGTGTCCCCAAAATGTCCATTATCTTTCTCCACTTCTGTGAGGTAGAATGGAGTTGTCCCCACTTTCATGTGGGTGAATGATGCTCAGGCTAAGGCTCAGAGTTGTTCTAATCCTGACCAGTGGGTCATAGTGGGCTCCGTGTTATTTGCTGATATAAAATGATCTTCAATATATATATTTCAAGTATTAAAAACAAATGTGGAGCAATATGTGTACTGTGGTACCATTCGTGAAAAAGAAAACCGAAACATATCTTTATTAGCTTGTATATGCTTAGAGCAGCTTTGGAAGGATCCAGAAGAAACTGGTAATACTGGTTCTTAGAAGAGAAACCAGACAGCACAGCACTAGAAGAGAACATTTTCACAATTGTCTTCTTTGTCCCTTTCAAGTCATGATCCAGTGAATGTATGACCTGTTTTTTAAAAAGTCAATTTCTGAGACTTCACAGGGTCCCAGGCATTTTAAAGCTCGGTGATGTGACTGTCTCCAGCTGCGTCTCCCACTTACAGACAGCAAACCGAGACAGAGAGAAGACACTTGCCCAGCATCTTAGAGGTGGTGCCGGGAGGGGTCTGAGCTGTCTGCTCTTCAATCCGACACTCTCTTCCATCTCGCCTTGCAACCCCGGGCAGAGCGCCGGGCAAGGCGGCTCCCAGGAGAGGACACACTACACGCTCTGGACGGGAGGACTGTAACCTTCCCTCCTCCCTGCCCAGGTGTTCTGGCTGGCTGGCTCCCTGCTCATCATCGGCCTGGCCTCCGTGGTCGTCCCTAGCATCGGGTGGCGCTGGCTCATCCGCGTGGCCTCCATTCCGGGCATCATCCTCATCGTGGCCTTCAAGGTGAGTGAGCACTCCTGGTTCCTCCTGTCCTGCCCACCTGCTGGCCACGTGGCCTTTTTGCCCCACGGATATCTTTCTCATGCCCACCCCTTTATTGGAAAGTCCGTCTCAACCCGCTTGTAGCCCTCACCTCCTTCAGCCTGTCCCATTGTCCCTTACTCCTGGGGATTTCTCCGATGACCCGGCCCTGTTGGTGCTGACGCCACACTAACCTTCAATACTCACCCGTTAGATGCCGTTGATGCTCTCAGGACGCCACAGTCCCGCTGGCTTGTCTTCCTGCTCACCCACTCGTCTGTAAGCTGCCCCACGGCAGAATCATCATTCTTGGTTTCTAGTAGAATTCTACCTGTCGTTCAAAGACGGGATTGGCTGAGTGGAGCAGGGCTCTGTTTCCTTTGTGTCACTACCCTGTGGAATCAAAGAATTTCAGAATTCCTAAGCGTCTTTGGTGGTCATTTATTCTGAACCTCAACCCATGCAGGCATCCCTGTAGCAGCAGGTCTCTGCCAGAACACGCCCAGCTTCAGGCCCGTGACTCTCTGTAGACTGCTACAGTATAGCCCATCTCCAGGCAGCCCACCTTGTCAGGAAGGGCTTTCTTAGGTTGAGCAGAATTTTCTCCTTGGAAATTTACTTGCAAGTCCTACTGTTCCTCTGGAAAACCAGAGGTCGCTCTTTTCACCATGACATCCCTTTAAATATTTAAGACTCTGTGTCTGACCAAGCCCTTCCTTCTCTAAATGAAGCAAGGTAATTACCTTCGAGTCTTTTTCAAGACATTTGGTCCTAGAGCCCTGCCCATTTTCTTCCGGGAAAATCTGCTTGGCCAGTGTCTTCTGTGCAGTGAACTGTTGCTCAGAATCGGACCCAGGCCCCTAGGTGCTCTGGTCCCAGCAGCTTAGTGGGCCTGTTGCTTCCTGGGAGCAGAACATCTGCCTTTCTTGATGTAGCCTAAGACTTGTTGCTTCCCAGCCAGCTGTATCCCACTGTTGGATTCTTCTGGGCTTAGGATCAAGTATAACCTTAAGATCTGATCTATGTGAGTTGTTTCCAAGCCTAGAACCTGAGATCTATAATTGTGTAATTGATGTATTCTCTTAAATCTAAATGAAATTCCAACATTTAAACTTCATCCTTTGGTTTCAGCCCTAGATTTGCCTCTAGGGAGGCAGCATGGCCTCTTGGCTCTGGAGCCAGACTTTCTGGACCAGAGTCCTGGTTCCACCATCCTGGAGAAGTCAGCCCACCCCTTTGTGCCTAATGGGTAGGGCATATCTCATGGGACTGTTGCAAGGATTAAGTGAGATAACATGTAAAAGTCTCTTCATTTAGTGTCTGGAACATAGTAGTGCTCAATGTGTGTTAGCTATTGAGCTGTATTATTACTTTTCTAAAAATTACTAGTTTGACTTTTGATCTTCCCATTTAATTCACATTGAGTATGTGCCAGGCTCAATACTATAGTCCAAGGTTAAAAAGATGCCTAAGATGCAGTTTTTACTACCCAGAAGCTCCTAGCCAATCAGCACGAGAGAGAGATGAATGCAAAAACATGATAGTACTAACTAGACTGGGGTAAGTGCTGTAGCACTAAAGCTCTGTGGATGCTCAGAGGTGAGAGTGATTTATTCGAGTGGGGTGGTGCTGTTGGGTTTGGGCCTTGTGGAAGGGAACAGACAACCTTTGGCCAGAGAGGGCGGAAAGGGCATCTGGGCAGGCTGGTCATGAAGATGTGAAAATATAGAACGTGTTTTGGGGGATGGCTGGAAGGGGAGGGGCGCTGGTAGGAGGCAGGCTAGGAAGACCAGGGTCGCTGGAGGTATTTAGAAAGGGGGCTGTGATTAAGGGAGGGTATTGTGGAGGTATTTAAGAAGGGGACTTCTCACTGTGGAAGGGACTACGTGCTGGGAGCTGTGTGGAGGCTGCGCGTGAGGAAATAGGGAAGAGGCTGGAACATCAGTTAAGAGTGTCAGAATAATCCCAGTGGGGGACCTGAACTGCCCACTGGCCATGGGAATGCAGGGCGGGGAGATGCTTTTCTGAGGAAGAACCAACAGCCTTGACTGGACGAGGCATGAGAGATGGGAGAGGTCCGAGTTGATTCTCAGGCTTTCGCGGACGTCCATACTGCTTTCTGCATATGATTCTGAAACCTTCAACTCTCAGTGGGTTGAGGGCCTCTCGACAGTCAGGACTGATTCCTCTGCCACGTGGGGGCTGGAGCTCCCCGCTGTTGTTCCCCTTTAGGCTGTTGCATGGTGGGGAGGGGCTGGTGTGGGGGGGGGGCTGGGGCAGCAGGTATTTACCAATTGGATGTAAGAATTCCATTGTGTTAACAACAAGGTCGGCCCTACTGGTGCAAAGCTCGGTGTATCGGTTCATTGTCATCCCAGGCGGGACTACGATAAGGGGAACGAAACCTTTTTTGTTCCAAACGAACCTCGAATTCAGCAGAAGGCCTGCTACGCTGTGCGCCTTTCAGCTGGCTCGTACTTTTCCTGTCTCGGGCCGTAGGGTAGCTGGAGCAGTAACAGCCACACCCCTGGCTCTACAGCAGTTGCCACTCTGACGTCTTTGTAATCTGTGCCCAGTTTATTCCTGAATCTGCTCGGTTCAATGTCTCCACCGGGAACACTCAGGCCGCCCTGGCCACACTGGAGAGCATCGCCAGGATGAACCGCTCGGCCATGCCGGAGGGCACGCTGGTGGAGCCCATCCTGGTGAGTGCGCCTCCTCCGTTCAGCCCCGTTCTGAGCCATGGGACCTTGGTAAGTGGCTCAACTTCATTTTTCTCGTCAATGGCATGGGAACAATACACCTGCCTTGCGGAGCTAATCACATGATTTGGCATCGTTGTGTATAGGTGAGAGATTGCTTTTTAATTTTATTTTCTTGTACTGGCCTTGTCTTATTTTTATAAACCTCATTATACAATTTTTTTTCACATCTCTGAGGTAGTTGATATAGGAATTAATCTCCTTGAATGTCTGATAAAAATTTGCATATAAATCAGTTTGACCTGAGATCTGTTTTGGGGGAGTGTGGTTGGGGGAGAGCTACACACTGTTGAGCAGAGGGTGGTGGTGGTTTTTTTTCTTAAAAAATAAAGCTGTTTTTATTGTGGTAAAATATACATAAAATTTACCATATTAATAATTTTTCAGTGTACGGTTTGGTGATATTGAGTACATTTACATTGTTGTGCAGCCATAACCACCAGCCATCTCCGGAACTCTCTTCATCGTACAAAACTGAAATTCCATACCATTAAACAAAAACTCTGATCCCTCCTCCCCCAGCCTCTAGAAACTACCATTCTGTTTTTTGTCTCCATAAAACTGACTACTGTAGGTACCTCATATAAGTGGGATCGTGCAGTATTTGCCTTTTTGTGGCTGGTTAATGTCACTTAGCATAATGTCCTTATGGTTCATCCACGTTGTAGCATGTATCAGAATTTTCTCCTCTTTTAGGATAAATAATATTCCTGTATGTATAATATATACTGTATGCATATACCACATTTTGCTTATGTGTTCATCTGTCCATGGGCACTTGGGTTGCTTTCCACTGTTTAGCTATTGTGAATAACGCTGCCATGAACACAAGTGACCAGATATCTCTTACAGACCCTGCTTTCAATTCTTTTGGGTATATACCCAGGCATGGAATTGCTGGACATAATTCTTAGATAATTCTTTGTTTAATTTTTGAGGCATCACCATATCGTTTTCCACAGCAGCTGTACCATTTACATTCCCACCAACAATGTATAAGAGGTCCAATTTCTCCACATCCTGGGCAGAGGAGTTTTTTTTAAAACTGTGATTCAATTTATTTAAAGGTTATAGTCTACTTTTGTTTAATACTTTTGACTGAATCAATTTTCGATATATATATTCATTTTAAAGAAAATTGATTCATGTAGATTTTCAAATTTATTGATATAAAATTTTTCCCAATGTTCTTATAAGTTTTAAAAATCTAGTGCAAGTATTTGCCCTTTTCATTTTCAATACTGTTTATTTGTGCCCTGTCTCCTT
>NW_012143412.1:3432439-3437753 GCF_000956105.1 Propithecus coquereli | reverse complement strand
ATATCTTTTTTATTATTTGTTTCAAATTTAATTGTATTTTGGTCAGAGGATGTTACCAATTATTTGGAATTCATTGAGGATTTGTGCTTTACATAGTGATTTTTATTAATGTTGGATGAGTGTTTAATAAGAACATGTTTTCATTGGGTATACATATTAATTGTGCTGTACAAATATTTGACACTTCTAGATTTTGCCTCTTGAACTAACAGTTTTTCAATTAAAATGATGACTTTGTCCATTTCTCCTTACAGGCCTAGCAGGTTATTTAATATTTTTTGAGGCTGTGTTGTCATTGCATCCTAGTTGACTTATTTTGTTCATAGATTAGTCTTATTACTTGGAGTATTTCTTTATCCTTATATGGTTTTGAGCCTTAAATTCTACTTTCTTTCATGTTAATATATTGAAAGTAGCTTTGGTTAGTATTTTCCTTGTACATTTTTCCCAGCCCTTTATTTTATTTTTAATTTTTATTTTCACTCCTCTTACTATCATTCCCAATCGGCCCTTTATTTTTAACCACTGTGTATTGCTTGGATTTAAATGTATTTTTATAAATCTATAGTTGGTTTTTTCCCCACTCAATCCGATATTCCGTGCCTTTTAATAATGAGTTTGATCCATTTACATCTATTGTGATTATGGGCATATTTTGACTTCTGTCACTTACTTTGTATTTCTTCTTAACCAGAAGAAATTTCCTTTTTCCCTTTTCTAACTTGTATTAGATTGATAGTTTGTTTTTCCCTCCCCTATATTTCCTTTTATTGGCTTGGAATTTATGCACTCTATTTCTTTTATTATAGAGGTAGCCCTTAAATATTGAAAACACACACAATATCTAATACTATTTGGTACTGTTATCTGTCTTCTGGACAATACAAGTACCTTAAATATGATCTTTCCAATTATGATCTTCCAAATCTTTTTTGCCTAACATTTGTTTCACTTTGTTTATAAGTGTCCCTAAATTAGTCATTGTTTTAAAGCTAGTATTTATTTAGATTTGTTAACGTTTTCAGTACTGTCTTTTGTATTGTTGGTTTCCAAACTTAGTCTTTATCACCAGTGATTTCTTGTATCCCTGTCCTTTCTATTGGGTTAATTTTGTTTTATTAATGTTTAAATGTTTGATCTATCTGGATTTAATTGGGTATAGGAAACATGGTACAGATCTAGCTTTGTCATATACAAATGGAAAACCAGTTATGCCAATTTTTAAAAAATATCCATCCCTTATGTATTTGAATCTATTTTTGAATATTCTGTTCTAATGATTTGTAGATTCAAATATATGTGGGGATCTATTTTATTTTTTTCTGTAAATACATGAATTTACAGAACAATCGAGGTCCCAAAGTGTTGAAAAAGAGTTGGCTTATTACAGATAATCTTAAAATAGTAATTAATCCATGTGTGTTATTACTTACTTTATTTTTATTTTTTATTTCAGCATATTATGGGGGTACAAATGTTTAGGTTACATATATTGCCTTTACTCCATATGTGGGGATTTATTATGATAAAGAGAACATTTCAAATTGTTGGGGAAAGTATAGATGGGTCTATTGTTGGTTTCATATGACTGTTTTAATTACAATATGTTGTAATACATTTTTCATATCTGATAGAGTAAATTCTCCTGGTCAAACATCTTTTTCAGTATTTTGCAAGCTATTTTCTTAGTTCTATTTTTCTGCAACAATTCTGGAGTCACTTTATTAAGATCTCACATCATCCCATCAAAAAAATCCCATGAGAGTTTAATTGGGATTTTGTTGATGTTACAGGCTAATATAGAAAGAATCAATGGCTTTATAATACTGAATGTTCCTCTTCTGCTACAAATATATTTGACCATTTATTCAAGTCTTTATGCTTCTCAGCAGCTTTTATAACTACTTATATATATTCCGCATATTTCTTGTAAAATTTATTACTATCTACATTTTAAAAAATTCTTTTACAAATGGAACTTTAAAAATTAATATATGTTCTATCTGGTTCATCCCTTTTATTTTCTGTGCTGTGTGGCTCATTTATTTTCATACTTGTTCTCTGAAATAGTTTTATAGCTTCATAGCCCTCTTATGAACAGTATGTGCCAATTTCTTGATTGCTAAATGGCACCTATTCTAATAGGATTCCTTGTGAACTGGTTGAAGAAGCCATTTCTCTGGGGAACAGCAAGAAACATCCTTAATGTGAGAATTGGGAACATCTGGAAATGCAGGAGATATAAACTAACTACAGGACTTAACTACCTCCCAGTGTTCAGACCTGGCCTCTACCTGAACCCTGGCTTCCACCTTTCTCTCTGCATAGGATGTTTATTCTTGAACTGACAAGCACAAACATTGCAAACTTAACCATGTTTAAAACAGTACTCCTCATTTTCCTCCTCCAACCAGCTTTGTTTCCTTCTTTCTAGTCCTTTCTTTCCATTGCGGCAAAATACACATAACATAAAATTGACCATTTTAACCATTTTTAAGTATATGAGTCAGTGGCATTAAGTACATTCAAAATGTGTGTAACCATCACTGTCTACTTCCAGAATTTTTCAATATCCCAAACAGAAATTCTGTGCCCAAGAGGCAATAACTCCCCCAGCCCTTGGTACCCTGTGCTCTACTTTCTCTACTTTCTGTCTCTATGAGCTTGCCTATTCTTGATATTGCATGTAAGTGGAATCAGTGGTATTTGTGCCTGGCTTATTTCACTTTGTGTGCCCAAGCAGCTCTTATTTAATGCTTGTCTCACTCTGGGGGGACCCCTTTGGCTCCCAGCCTCCGTATCCCGTCAGCTGCCAGGTCCCATGGTGCTTTCATGTCTTTCATATCTTTTAGATCTAATCTCTTTCACACAGCCACCCCCTTGCCTCGTGCCCTTGTGATTTTACCCAGCACAACACCGTCAGATGTATATTCAGTGCGTTTTTTTGTTTTTTTTTTTGAGACAGGGTCTTGTTCTGTCACCCAGGCTAGAGTTGTAGGCTCACTGCAACCTCAAACTCCTGGGCTAAAATGATCCTCCCACCTCAGCCTCTTGAATAGCTGGGACTACAGGTGCACCCACCATACCCAGATAATTTTTCTTATTTTTTTGTAGAGACGGGGTCTCTCTATGTCACCCAGGCTGGTCTCCAACTCCTGGGCTCAAATGATCCTTTGCCTCGGCCTCCCAAAGTGCTGGGATTACAGGCGTGAGCCACCGTGCCTGGCTGGATGAATATTCCTCAAACATCACATACCACCCCGTTTGCCCAGGAATCATCAGTAACTCCCCTTCCCCCCGCCCACTACTAGATGAAGCCCAGAGAATCCTCATCCTGGCATTCAAGGCCTCCCATGATCTTTATCAATCAGCCATTTGAGCAAGGAAGTATGTAGATTCATGGCTTGGTGAAAATTCTGATAGGAGGAAGAGGGCAGACTACAAGGATACTGGACATCTGTCAGAGCGAGAAGGCATCACCACCAAGGGGGGGAATGAGTACAAAGCAGGGACACCAACAGGTACAGAGAAAAGCTGCCAGTTCACAGCCTTACCAGGGCTGGCACGGCCATGGGGAAGCCTGCCTCACTCAGCTCTCGCTGTGTCTGAGATGGTCAGAGCAACAGCGGGCCTCCCGACACACTGCACTGAATCCATTCTCTCTGGGATCGTCCCATCGCAGTAGGATGAGTGATGTCAGAGTGTCCTCCGTGCAGGCAAGAGATGGTTGCTCTGGGTCTTCCTGATGGGTTTCCCAGGACATCGCTGATGATAAAAGCCTTTAATCCCTCTGCCACCTGGCCAGCATTTTAAGCGTGAAATAGTGTGTGCTCAATACTAATGCAAAAATCATGAGGATTAAATACCGCAAACCTTCCCCATGCTCACAATCGTATTTTGGTAAGGTAGTCTCAGTTTGCTTTGTGGAGTCTTTCCCCTAATTATTAAGCATATCTTGAAACCTAATTGTGGAACAGGAAACCTGAGCTTACTTCCAAAGGAATAAGAATGATTCCAGTATTCTGGTTTATTTTCTGAATTTTGGAAATAAGCTCTCGTGGGTTCGGAGTTCGGGAAGCTACTATTACAGCATCAGCTGACTGCTCCCTTCCTACCAAGACACTGACTATTGCATCTTACAGTGCAAGCATGGTGGGAGGAGACTGTGATTAAATTAGGCAACTGTGATTAAATTAAGGAAGCTATTACACTTTATAGAGACTAGAACATAATCTTTAAGTGGCTATGATACCTTGATTGTCAATAGTATAAAAAACAAACATGGTTACAAAAAGAAAAAGTCTCTACAGATATAATTAACTCAAAACCGTGAACAGCCGTATGATCACGAATGGCCAAGTCCAGCCGGTTTAGTGTGTGCTTTGTGAATCCGACCCAGGAGTTGCAACTCCAGGACGGAAGGGCACTGAGGTCAGCAAGGAGTTCTCACTCCCTCCTCTTTTCTTCCCTCTTCTACCCTTCTTCCTCTGTCCCTCACATTCTTCCTCCTCCTTCCTCCCTCTACGTCCTACTTCCTCTGGTTTTCCTTTCCTACCTAACCTCTCCCGCTCTCTCCCTCCTTCCTCTACTTCTCAACCCTCCATTCTCTAACCTCCCTCCTCCTCCTCCCCCTTCCTCCTTCCTCCTTCCTCCCCTTCTCAACCTTCAACCTGCAGCATTCTACCCCTTCTCAATTTTATGCCATTGTTTTCTTACATAAGCCTCTACTCTTCTTTAATATAAGATTTTTCATTTTAATGCTGATTTTAGAAGAATCTGCCATCAGTATTATGGTTACTTTCATGTACCTTCCTACCCTCCCACCTCCAGGCCAGTGCTGGTGAGGAGAGGAAGAGTGAGAGGTTTAGGATCTTAAGCTCAATGAGTTCTGGTACTTGCCAATGGTAATAAAAAGCCAAACGACTGAGAGGCAGAGGTCAATGTGTTGAAAACAATTATCTATGGTTTGGTGAGTTGCACTCATGGGAGCCGAGTGGTCTCACCCCACCATATTCCCATGTTATTCTTGTCTCTTGTGATCTAAAGTATTGGAGACACCTTCGCTCATCCTTAACCTGCTAAATGTATTCTGTATCCCCCTTTTCATTATCCTAGGAAAAAAGAGGAAGATTTGCAGACCTGTTGGATGCTAAGTATTTACGGACCACATTACAGATCTGGGTCATATGGTAAGAATGGAATGATTTCAAAACAAGTTTTAAACAGGCATTTGGAGGAAGCTCACTTAAGTAAATCCACTCTGAGTGCTACTGGGGAGAAAAACACAAGACAGACTCCAAATATTGCCTCCAGC
>NW_012143412.1:3426040-3431985 GCF_000956105.1 Propithecus coquereli | reverse complement strand
TTTTCAACAATAAAAAGACAGACAACCCAGTTTAGAAATAGGCAAGAGACTTGAACAGCCACTTCATCAAAAATATACACCAAGTAAACATGTCAGAACACGCTCAGCCTTAAAGTCACCAGGAAATGCAAATAAAACCCAATGAGATACCCTTACAAATCCACCAGCCCACGAGAACGGCCAAAATTGAAGACTGTATCAAGTGTTGGGAAGGATGTAAAGTAACTGGAACTTTCATACACAGCTGACTGAAGTTCAAGTTAGTACGACTACTTTGGAAAACTGTTTGGCAGTAACTGTTACAGCTGAAAATGTGTGTACCATGTGGCCTGGCAATTCCACCCCTGGGTTCAGACCCAACAGAAACGCATATATCTGTTTCCCAAAAGACACTGACGCGAATGTTACATGTGGCGCCTGAGCTGGGCTTTCTGCGCCCTCTGCCCTCCCACGTTCCGTGCCTTCCACTCGGAATGCCCTCTCCGTTTTCCTGCCTCTCAGGGTGCTGCTACCCATCCTCCAGGTCTGGCATAAGCGTTTGCTAACGACGTTCTTTTCTCACTTCCAGGCTGGGAATCTCTTTCGCCTACTATGGGATCATCCTGGCCAGTGCCGAGCTGCTGGAGCGGGACCTGGTCTGCGGGTCGAAGCCCAAGGTGGTGGAGACCGCGGGGGACCCGGAGAGTCAGAGCCCCTGCCACTGCCACATGTTCGCCCCCTCCGACTACCAGACCATGATCATCAGCACCGTCGGCGAAATTGCTCGTAAATGTCCCTCTGGGTCCCTTTCTGTTTTGGGTGGGGGGCGGGATCTGTGCAATTGAGTCTTAGAGGAGAGAAGTGTGACCCTGTGACATGGCTCCTGCCTAGGGGAACTGAACAAGTCCCCATGTCACGCTAATGTGTCTCCAGTGTTGGGAAGAGAAGTCTGGAGGGGCAGAGCTTTGAGTTACTGTATTATATCAATTCTGAGATGCATTTTTCCCCTACATTTTAACATCTCTGAAACTGGAATGTGTCTTATCAGGGTTTGCTGGATTTCAATTGGTAGCATTATTTCTCTTTTAGTAGACATAAAATGATGGTACTTAAAAATCAATGGCATCTTGAATTTGATGAAAAACAGTATAAAATATTTAAAAGATAGGTCTAAGAAGATGGCAATTTACAGTAGATGTATGTGATATAATAAGCATCCCGGGCACCAGTGCTTGCCCTTCTGGGACCCACATGGGAAAAGTATATCAAAGGAGCTATGAAGTTGACCGCAATGTGACTGGGTTTTGGCTGGAATACTCATGAGGTTTGGGGGAAGTTGTTTCTCTCTAAAATGACAAGGACGAATCCATGCCAGTGTTGATATATGCCACTTGTGAACCAAGGTTCCAGAACTTGTCTTTGTTGTTTGCTTTCTAGTGAATCCTTTGAACATGCTGGGTATCAACTTCCTGGGGCGACGGCTGAGTCTTTCCATCACCATGGGGTGCACGGCGTTATTCTTCCTTCTCCTCAATATTTGCACTTCAAGGTATTTTCTCTACGGTTGCTTCAAAACAAACAAGTTCTGTGCAGTGGTTTTAAAATGGGGTCTCCTTGACCCATGGTGTTCAATGCAGTGGGAGTTGGGGACAAGTCCCTGTCCCCAGAGAGAGCAGAGAATGGGCTGCTTGTTTGACTAGAACAATCTTGCCTGGCATCTACCACTCCCAGGTCCCTCTTCCTACTGGCCCTGTCCTCCCTCAGCTACCGCAGGATATGGGCACCAATATTGGTGTCTTCACTTTCCCCACCAGAATATTTAGGGTCATTATATAATGCTTTTTGGAGAACTGGGACTCTAGTCGTTAACCAAATTATTTGGACCGATGCCAAGAGAGTTTAGTGATCTAAATAATGATCATGCCTGTGGTGTGAAAATTCATTTCACTCTTAATTTGCAATCCTGGAGCGGCCTGAGCTACAATATACATCATTTATTCTGCAAACTACACCATTTTCCAGGGAGTGGTGGCAGCAGGTGTGCTAATCTGGGGGTCAGGCTGGAACCGCACCCTTGGGGGAATGGAAAGGGCAGGGAGTAGGCCTGGGAGGAGGTTTGCTTTAGGACCCCACCATCAGGCCCATTGAGAAGCAGCCCCTCCCTCGGGTCTGAGCCCTCTGTGGATGTCTTAGTGTCTGTAGTGCACTTGGAGCCGCGCCAGGTGAGGCCCTCCATGCCGCCTTTTTAACTTCCCTGTTCTCCTGCTTCCTGTTCTCCAGCGCCGGCCTGATTGGCTTCCTCTTCATGCTGAGGGCTCTGGTGGCTGCAAACTTCAACACCATCTACATTTACACAGCCGAGGCGAGTTTTCCTGAAGGGGCTGGTTACAGCAGGCTGTGCAAGGCGAGCTACTTAGGGAGGGTGTCCATCCCGGGGTAAGGCGTCCCTGGCTTCTGTTGACTTTTGATCATTTTCTACAAACATCCTATTAAAAAGACAGCAGAAGGTTTGTTTGATGTGGATTTTCCCCTCTCCCACTCAGTCTATTGAAAGCCAATCTCTGAAAGATGGGATCTTCTCCCTTTCTCACTGCATGCATGTGAAAAACAACCCATTGCCCTAGCGCCATGCTTTGGAAGTGAGAGAGTCGGGTAGCAACACGTTGCTGCTAAAATACGAAGCTCCCCATTGCTCTTTTTGAAACTACAATGTATTTTTTGTCCTTATTCTTTTGGAAGATCACTTCTTCCTCCATCTATTATTTGCTGCATGTAGCTTAAATTTGCATATAATCTTCATTCGTTGTTCATTTATTTATTGAATTAATACATCTACTATAGGCAAGGTGTACTGTCTGAGGTAGCTGAAGAATTTCCTTATAAAGCCCCCAGTTTAGAGAGCTAATATTCCTAGAAATGAAATAATATTTGAATAGGAAATTTAACAGTATTTTAACTGGTCTTGTCATTCATTGAGCTACAGGAAACAGGACTGTAGGGACTGATAACATTGCATTCATTTTCATCTCAGGGAATGGAGAAGTCTGTTCTGATTAAAGATTCGACATGTTAAAAACCATTAAAGCCTCAGAGAAAATTACCCTTTCCCCCACACACAGATAAAAATAGAAAATTGTGAGATATTTGAAGTATATACAGTACTTCATTTAGTTTCATTAACAAAATCTAAAATTATCTCATGAATATATGAAACTAAAAGAACCTAATAACGCGGTGTGCTTCTAGAATTGTATTTGGAATACTCAATTGAACATATATTTTGGAATTTGCTGATTTCAAGGGTCATTTCTAAGTATTTTATTTTTTATATCTATTGTTAACATTCAAAGATGTATACCTAAAAATGATAGCTGTCTATTATTCCATCTCCCAGATGACTCAAAACATGAGCAAAAGACTTTATCAGTGTTATAGCAAAGAAAACAATGTCACTATATATCTGAATCTGTTTTTTTTAGGCATAGTCAGCAACTTCATTTTTCAGAAAACAATAGATAAATAAATGCTCCCCAATAAAGACATTCCACCCCCTAGGCCTTCTCCTACAAGGATAGCAGTGTCCTTTGAGGCAGGAAAGTATCTTTTTTTTTGCATTTGACAGATGGTGACTAATAAGATGTGGCCTACTAATAAACGGGCTACATGCTTTGCTTTAGTGAGTTGATAAAAACTGTTTTGTCAGTATTAGATAGCATTTTTAAAAAGTTTCAAAATTTCGAGAAATCATTCTTTCCTGTATTTTCCCTATAATTTTATTTATTAAATAATACTTGCTGATTTATTAAACTTCTTCCAGTTCCTATAAGAATTCTGCATCAAAGAACAACCAATTAATGAGGTTTTACCATAAATGTAAAAAAGTTGCAGCAAAAAAGTAGAATATGGCCAGGCATGGTGGTTCACACCTATAATCCAAGCACCCTGGAAGGTTCACTTGAGACCAGCCTGGGCAACATAGCGAGACCCCATCTCTACAAAAATGTTTTTTTAAAAATTAACTGGGCATGGTGGCACCACAGCTATAATCCCCACCTACTTGGGAGGCAGAGGTGGGAGGATCACCTGAGTCCAGCCTGGGTGACAGAGTAGGACCCTATCTCTAAAGAAAGAAAGGAGAATATGCCATAAGATTCTATAACAGCAAAGGGGCCAGTGCATGTAACGAGAACACAGGAAATAGCAGCTACTTGGCCCTCTAGTCGACTCTTCACTGTATCTAATTAAAGATTAAAGATTTAATTAAAGATAAAATAAAAGATTAAAAGATAAAATTAAAGATTTCATTGAATCATTATTCTTTGGGGAGTATTTTCTTTCCATTCAATAGAACCACTTTTACACATTTATAGCTCTGAAGTAGAAATCTATTTGATTCCAGAGCTTATGTGTCTAAAATTACATTTGAAATAATTCAACTAAACACATATTTTTGGAGTTTGCTCCCTTAAAAGATAAGTTCTAAGTGTTTTTCACTGATATTTATGGTCACAAAAATTCAAAGTTGTGCACCTGAGAAGATGAATGTCTTCTGCTCTGTATTCTGTGAGTCTGTCTGTCATTCTCCACGTACCAATGCCCGGCCACGGAGGGGAAGAGGAGAGCTTGGGGAAGGAGACACGAGAACTGACTGGTGCTTTCTGTGCTTCTCCCCCTCCAGGTCTACCCCACCACGATGCGTGCTTTGGGGATGGGAACCAGCGGCTCCCTGTGTCGCATTGGTGCGATGGTGGCGCCATTTATATCCCAGGTACAGCCAAGGAGCGTCTGCAGGGACAGTGAATCTGAGGGAGGTGGGGTAAAAGGGACCCCAGGTCCCTTTAGATTAAGGGTAAAACCAAGGATTTCTGTTGACTTCAGAAGTTTTCTTAAGGTGCCGTTTCCCCATTGTTTGGTGAATTTGGGTAGGGAAGGAGGCTACATTATGCTACCAGGCTTCCAATCAGTCGACAGCGTGCACTGGGGGTTTGCTCAGCTTGAAACTGGGCATTGTTGGGAGGATGCAAAAGCAGTGGACGATGCAGGAGCTTGGGCAGTTGGATGACCATGGCTGTACTCCCAAGTTAGGTTCATTGTCCAGTCAGTTGTCCAGGTGGGCAATTGAAAATCAGAGCCTGAGAGTGCAGGGAGGTGGGCACAGGCGAGCCAGGTGCAGGCTGGGATAAAATCCAGGAGTAACCTGGGACCATGGATGAAGCCTTATTTCTGGAGAGACAACAGAGGCAGATACAGAGACCCACAGGGCACTGTACACCTTACCCCTCTGCACCGGTCGGTCCCTTCTGGCCACAAGAAGCAGAATCCACTTCTGTCTGCAGTAAAAAAAGGCAGGAGTAGTGAGGCGGGAGCCTGGGAGGGCCTGATGCAGGATGTAAGGGGCTGACAGGGGCGCAGGCTCTGTCCTCCTCCTGCTGTTGGGGCCTGTGGTCACTTACGTCCTCCTGAGCATGCAGGCTTTGCTCCTCCCTCCCTGAAGGCCAGTGCGCTATGCCCGCCTGTGTACACGGCAGCCTCGCGAATCCTAAACGCATATCCTTAGCTCTGCCTGCTGGAAGATGCTGATTAATTCTCTCTGGATCCCTAAAAAGGGACTCTCGTTGGCCCAGGTCTGGTCCATTGTCCATGCTTGAGCTAAATCAGTTGTGGCCAAGAGTCAGAGTTATGTATAAATGCAGCTGGGGCAGGAGAAGTTTTCCGAGAAAGGGAGTCGTCAAGGGATGAGTAGACTTTAGCATGTATATCCTATACTTTAACAGGGATTTTGCTGCTGCTAATTTTTTAACTATCTTGGGAGCATTTTCTCCACCTATCTTAAAAAAGAAAATGAGGGCAGCTTTTGTCTGGTGCTTTTGCTTTTCAAAATTCCTTTATACTTTTTTCATCATTTTCAGAAAAGAACCTAATGGTGAAATAAAGTAGTAAAGTATTAACCCTATTCTGGGTGACTA
>NW_012143412.1:3425606-3425990 GCF_000956105.1 Propithecus coquereli | reverse complement strand
GAGCTATGATCATGCCACTGCACTCTAGCCAAGGCAACAGAGTGAGAACCCATCTCAAAAAAAAATCTTTAGGATAAGGTTGAGGCCTAGCCAAGAAGAAGGCTCAGAAGGAGCCAGACTAGGGTTTGGTCAAGGAGAGGATCTTTGTGACTTAAATATGTTTGTGTTTATTGTATTTTAAGGGACAAGAGATTTCCAAAGGCAATTTTGACCACATGTGATGTTTTTCTTCTACACTGAAAACATAAAAACTTACAAAGCAGAATTAAAATTTACTACCTAATATTTTACTACTTAGAACAAATATAAATACTTTAATTGAGGCTCTTCTCATATATATTTCTATGAATATATAATGCATATATATTGTACCCAAATATCATA
>NW_012143412.1:3420701-3422766 GCF_000956105.1 Propithecus coquereli | reverse complement strand
GCTGCCTTCTTGTTGTGTCCTCATATCCAGAAAGAGGCAGAAAGAGCTCTCCGGGGTCTCTTTTATAAAGACACTAGTCCCATTCATGAGGGCTCCACCCTCAACACCTAATCACTTCCCAAAGGCCCTGTCTCCAAAATTAATACCATCATATTGGGGATTAGGATTTCAACGTACAAATTTTAGAGGGACACAAACATTCAGTTTATAACACCAGGCATACCTTGATTCAGTGATGTATGAACCGCTGGTACCCACTGTGGATGGTTAACGTCCTTCCAGCATAGCCACGGCTTTGGGCTTCACCCCAGGCTTGCAGTGCAGGCCGTTGCAGCCCCAGGCTGTATGGCCGGGGCTGTGAGGAGGACAGGGTAAGAGTAACACAACCAAGACCGCTCTCTTGCGGCCAGACCTACCATGGTGTCTTACCACATGAGACAGTCCAGCATTCAAACAAAACACTGGAAAGCATTTGACGTCTTTACGAAAGCTCCTCAAAGGGATGTCAGTGGGGAAGCCCTCCATGACTCCCATCAAAAGTTAAACATCCTCTTAGCCTGACTCACTTCTGTTGTCACCAGTAGTGCAGCAGTGACCCCCAACCTCCAGCTTCGCCCCTTCAATCTCATCACCCCTCAAAGTTCAAACTCTGCCAAAGCGCAGCTGAACCAGCCCTTTTCTGGCCTCTTCCAACCTTCCTAGATCTATTCTCTCTTGAGCGGAGCTCTGCTCTTTCTCACTGAAGTCGTTTAGCCTCCCCCGATGCTGAAGGAAGCAAGGTGGATGGACCCTTTGTTAGGACACAGGAGATCCTCTGTTTAGGATCTTATCTGGGTGACCCCTTGGAGTAATTCTCTATAAATCTTAGAGACCTCTTTATATAGTTTGGTAGTTAGAACACCAAAAAGGATTCAATTAGCTACAATCTATATTTGATAGAATAGAATCGAGAATTATTTTATCCCAGTCAAACCTTCAACTGACATTTACCGAACTCTTACTTCCGTGCCTGGCACCGTCCTAGCTCTGTCTATTTGCAGGAGTAAATAAGCCAGGCGAGCTGCCCGTGGTGTGCTGGAGCAGGCCTAGACTGGTTTGTGAAAGCCTATTGTTAAATTTTCAGGAAAATCTGCAAGCTGGTTAATGTCCCATCGTTGTTTGAAATTAGCCACAGTGTTAGCATTTACACCGAGGGAACTGGCAGATGCTACAAATCGGGGCTTTGCGGTTTTTGAGAACCTGTTGTTAAGCACTTGGCAGCACACCAACCACGAGGCTCCTGTCCTCGAGAATCTTACTGTCAAGTTGGGTTTTCTGTGCAAGTAATTGAAGATAATTTCAGATTGTGATTAGGGCTTTGGAGGTAATAGGATGATGAGTAAAAGGAGTGACAGGCTTTTTCAGGCAGGTCCTCTCTGGGAAGGTGACATGGGAGTTGAGACCTGAAGTAGGAGAAGCTGACGACGGTATAAAGGGAAACAGCATTCCAAGTAGGGCGACCGCTGGTCCAAGGCCTTGAGGTGGGGCAGAGAAGGGTGTGTTCCAGGAATGGGAGCAGCCTCGGGGAGAAGTGCAGGGACGGAACGTGCCTCCCAGGCATATCAGGGACTTTGGATTTTATCTTAGGAACCGTGGGAGATAATTTAAGAGTTTCCGGCAGACGAGGAGTATGACCTGTTTTCCTTTATAAAACGATCACTTTGGTTGCTGTATAGAGAGTACATTGGAAGGGGCAAGGGGAGAACAAGTTTATAAGAAGACTCTAATTTCATGTTGCCATGTAATATTGACATGAAAAGGGAGGTTTCAGAATTCTGGAAGACTCTTTCTATGATGGTATAGAAAAAGGTTATAAACCTGAGTGCATAAAATTTCTGCACAGAAAAAAACGTCTACCTTAGACAAGGATGAAAGTCAAACCCTTATCTTTCAAGGGTCTCAAAAAGCCCAAATTTAATTGTCACAGCTGAGTAATGATTTTGTTGACCTATCAAATGCCTGGCCTTTTCCTGAAGCACAGAAAACGATGAATCAGTCCATAAGGTGGCACGGAACGCCACAAGTT
>NW_012143412.1:3406542-3407806 GCF_000956105.1 Propithecus coquereli | reverse complement strand
TTCTCACCAGAGTTAAGTAATATTTCATTGTGGTTTTGATTTGCATTTCCCTAATGATTAGAGATGTTGAGCATTTTTTATGTTTGCTGGACATTATTCTTTTTTTTTTGAAAAGTTTCTGTTCATGTCCTTTGCCCATTTATTGACGGGGTTGTTTGATTTTTTTTCTTGTTGATTTTCTTAAGTTCTATATAAATTTTTGTTATCAGCCCTTTATTGGATGTGTAGAAAGCAAATATTTTCTCCCATTCTGTAGGTCGTCTATTCGCTCTAATGATAGTTTCCTTGGTTGTGCAGAAGCTTTTTAATTTGATGAGGTCCCATTTATTTATTTTTTTTGCTGCCGTGATTGCTTTGGGGGTCTTCTTCATAAATTCTTTGCCTAGGCCAATGTCTATAAGAGTTTTCCCAACATTTTCTTCTAGAATTCTTAATGTTTCATGCCTTAGGTTTAAGTATGTTACCCATTTTGAGTTGATTTTTGTGAAAAGTGAGAGGTGGGGATCCAGTTTCAATCTTCTACATGTGGTTATCCAGTTTTCTCAGCACCATTTACTGAATAGGGATTCTTTTCCCCAATATATATTTTTTGTCCACTTTGTCAAAGATTAGATGACTATATGAGGATGGTTTCATATCTGGGTTCTCAGTCCTTTTCCAAAGGTCTGTGTCTCTGTTCTTGTGCCAGTACCACGCTGTTTTGGTTACTATAGCCTTGTAGTAAAGCTTGAAGTCTGATAGACTGATGCCTCCCAATTTGTTCTTTTTGCTTAAGATTGCTTTGAGTATACGAAGTCTTCTCTGGTTCCATATAAAGCGTAGAATTATTTTTTCTAGATATGTAAAGAATGATGATGGTACTTTGATAGGGACTGTATTAATTCTGTAGATTAGGTAGTATGGACATTTTAACAATACTGATTCTGCCAATCCATGAGCATGGTAGATTTTTCCATCTGTTTCCATCTTCTACAATTTTTCTCAGTGTTTCGTGATTCTCCCTATATATGTCTCTCACCTCCTTCGTTAAATATATTCCTAGATATTTAATTTTCTTTGAAGCTATTGTGAAAGGTGTTGCATCTTTGATTTGATTTTTGGCTTGACTGTTATTGGCATATACGAGTGTCTTTTTGATAATAGCACCTCACATTTGTCAGGATGGCTATCTCATTGTGGTTTTGATTTTCCTTTCCCGGATGACTAGTGATGTTGAGCACCTTCTCCTATACCTCTTGGCCATTGTATGTCATCTTTGGAAAAA
>NW_012143412.1:3404920-3406492 GCF_000956105.1 Propithecus coquereli | reverse complement strand
CTCATATATATTTCTATGAATATATAATGCATATATATTGTACCCAAATATCATAGTTCATATATAGTACTTTTTATAACCTACTCTGTTGCACTCAATATGTTGTAGACATTTTCATGTCTACAAATGTACAAAACAAGCCCTTTTTAATGCTGAAAAATTTTATGTGTACTTCAAAAGCTATTTTTCAGTTACTTAATCAGTTCTGTATTGTGTTGAACATCTAGCCTATTTCAGATATTTTTCTAACATAAGCAACAGTAATGAGCCAGCTTGTGTTCACATTTTTATCCAACTACGCAATTATCTCCTTAGAGTAAATTTCTAGAAATTGCATCCGTAGGTCAAGAGTGAGCTAGTGCACATGTGTTTTGAGAAAGATTTCTCTGGACAAAAATTAGTATAGAAAGAAGTTTATTTACTTTTTCCTGGGCAGAAAAAGGGCCAACACAGAAGTGAAGGAGGTGGAGAATGTTGGCAGAGAGAATCGGGTATTCAGGCTTTTTATTTAGGGGGTAAAGAAGATTGATGGCTGTAGCCAAATTAACAGGGGACTGCGGCATCTGCTCAGCTCCTCCTCCTCAGCGGCAGGCTGATAACAGAAGCGGCAGGATGTCAAGGTCCCAGAGTTGGCTCCCCTGCCTTTCCTTGGAGATGGGATTATTGCAGGAGATGTGATTCTGTCCTGGAGATATGGCTGAGGCCTGAAATGTGCGCCCCTGCTGTTCACCCAGGAAATTTTAAGGGCTGAAAAAGCAGATTCTCAAAAGCAATTTTGAAAGAAAAAGATGTACATCACTTCCGCCTGCCCAGCTCTTCTCAGGAGTTGTGCAAAACAGAACTCCTGTAAGGTACCTGTTAGTGAGAGAACTCATAGGATTGATCGTTAACTGTTACTGGGGAAATTGTGGGATTAGACATTTTCCTGTTATTTTTGCAAGGCCGCCCTTTCAGGGTCTGCCTGTTCTACATTTTGGCACATGGTGCTACAGTCTCTTTGGGGAGCTCGTACCAGTGCATCAGAGCCCTGTCGTTTCACACAGCCGCCAAATGGCTTTGCTAGTCTTTCATCTTTGCCAATCCCACTGGCAATAAATGATACCTCTTTGTTAATTAGGATTTCCCTTATTAGAAATGATTTTGAATGTTTGTTTCATATTTTAATTGAGTATTTTTATCTTATTTTAGCTTGCTCATTTTTCAGTTTCGTCTTTAAAACATTGATTTGTGGGCTGGGTGTGGTGGCTCACACCTGTAATCCCAGCACCTTGGGAGGCCAAGGTGAGAGGATCGCCTGAGGCTGGGAGTTTGAGACCAGCCTGGGCAACATTGCAAGACCTTGTGTCTTAAAAAACAAAAAACAAACAAACAAAAAAATCCAACTGATTTGTGAGAAGCCTTCAGATGTATACACATATACACACACACACATACATATATAAAGGACTTTGTGTATATATACACGAAGGATTTTAACCATTTTTCTGATATTGCAAGTATTTCCCATTTTGCAGTCATATTGCAAAGATTTTCTATTTATTTGCTTTTCATTCTCGTTTACGTTCTCCTTTA
>NW_012143412.1:3401210-3403920 GCF_000956105.1 Propithecus coquereli | reverse complement strand
TGAATAGAGTATTTTCTTTCATTATAACTTGTATTTTAACATTCTGAAGTTATCTGTATTTAGAAGGCTATTGATCTTTTTTTGTCTATTGATTTTTAAACAGCTTACTGAACGCATTTGGAATTGTTTCTCATTTGAGTCTCTGGAGTTTTTCAGGCTTACCGTTGTATCTCTTCTGTGATTTCAGTCTATCCCTCGATGCTAAATGCTTCCAGTGACCATTTTAATGTGTTTCGGAATCCACAGCTTACACACTATGAACTCAGCCCTGTTGTCTATCTCTTTGCTTTCTCCAGCCAAACTCCTCCAAAAGCTTCCTTCTCCTCCCCCTTTCCTCCCCTCCCCTCCCCTCAACCCCAACCCCTCCAGCCTGACTGCGGCCATCTCTACTCCACCAAAATGAGTCTTGATATGGCTCCCGTAGCCTAACCGCCTCTGAACCCAAAGGCCATTTGAATCCCTCCTCTCACTCGCCCTCTCTCCACGTTAAGGACCACAGGCCACACGTTCCCTCCCACACTCTGCTGTTCCTTTCCGGTGGCTTCCAGCACTCACTCTCTCATGGGTTTCCTCCCACCTCCGTGGCGGCGGCTGCTCAGTCTCTTGTGGCACATCTGCCTCCACTCTTTATTTCTTTGTTGTGGATTTCTTTCTTCTTCTTCTTCTTCTTTTTTTTTTTTTTTTGAGACAGAGTCTTGCTGTATTGCCTGGGCTAGAGTGCCGTGGCGTCAGCCTAGCTCACAGCAACCTCAAACTCCTGGGCTCAAGTGATCCTCCTGCCTCAGCCTCCGAAGTAGCTGGGACTACAGGCACGTATAACCACGCCTGGCGACTTTTTCCTGTTTTTAGTAGAGATGGGGTCTTGGTCTTGCTCAGGCTGGTCTTGAACTCCTGAGCTCAAGCAATCCTGCTACCTCGGCCTCCCAGAGTGTTAGGATTACAGGTGTGAGCTACCACAGCTGGCCTATTTTTGCTATTTACAATCAATGGGACACTGATATTATGCACAATATACCTTTGCACTATTTTGTTGCACAATGTACCTGTGCAACTATTTTTTTTTTCTTTTTGGAGACAGTATTTTGCTGTGTTTCCCAGGCTGGACTCGAACTCCTGGGCTCAAGTGATCCTCTCACCTCAGCCTCTAGAGTAGCTGGGACTACAGGTGTGCACCACCGCACCTGGCTTATGTGCAACTATTTAAATTATTTAACATACAGTTTAAGTGACCTATTAATGTTCCAGACACTGTACAAAACAGTCAAGGTCCCAGATTCTTTGAAGTTACATTCTAGAGGAGAATGGACAAGGGACAGTAAAATCATATGCCAGAGATGATAATGCTATGAAAGCATGTAAACCAGGGGAAGGAGATAGTGGTGGGGTGGTTAGGGAGGGCCTCTACAACAGGGCAGAGGCACATGGGAAGTATGGCAGTGACTTAGGAACATGTCTGAGGGAAAAGCAGAATTTTGTAGAAAAAGTTTATTGGATCATTTCTAGGTCAAAGGGTATACATTTTAAAATTATGACCATTCTTGTTAAATTCTATATTTTAAAAAAGTTATGTAGTTCTCAGTATAACTTATTATAAATACAGTTTCCCTCCTACATATTCCCATTTCCCCCTGCCCCTGGTAACCATTGTTTTTCTCTATGTATTTTATTTTTATTTTTATTTTTTTTTTAGATTACACATGTGAGATTGTGCAGTATTTGTCTTTTTGCACCTGGCTTATTTTACTCAACACAGTGTCTTCCAGGGTTATCCATTCTGTTCCATATGGCAGCACTTCCTTCTTTTTTAAGGTTGGATAATATTCCATTAGATGTATATACCACAATTTATCTGTTCATCTGTTGATGGACACCAGTTTTTTGGCTATAATAATAATGCCGTAATGAACATGGGAGTGCAGATCTCTTTATGAGGTGGTAATTTCATTTCCTTTGGGTATATACCCAGCAGAGGGGTTGCTGGATCATCTGGTAATTCTATTTTTAATTTCTTTAGGAAGCTCCATACTGTTTTCCATAATGGCTGTACCAATCTACACAATCCCATGGACAGTGGATTCCCTTTCTCCACACCCTCATTGGGTCTTTTTTTTTTTTTTTAGCATACCAACAGCTTAATTAATTAATTAATTTTTAATTTCGGAATAACTAATGCCTTTGCCTTGCCAAAGCCAGGGCTATAGGCATGCCCTTCCCCCATACAGTATGCTCCATCTTCATTAGTTGTGAGTTTACTCACCCCCATCCGCCTACTTGACTGGCACCCAATGTATATTACTACCATATGAGCACCTTAGTGTTGGTCAGTTAGTAGCAATTTGATGGCAAGTACATGTGGTGCTTATTTTTCCATTCTTGTGATACCTCACTTCAAAGAATGGGCTCATGCTCTATTCAGGATAATATAAGAGGTGCTAGATCATCATTGTTTTTGTAGTTGAATAGTATTCCATGGTATACATATACCACATTTTATTAATGACTTATGTATTGATGGGCACCTGTGTTGTTTCCACATCTTTGCAATTTTGAATTGTGCTGCCATAAACATTCAAGTGCAGATGTCTTTATTATAGAATGTCTTTTTGTCCTTTGGGTAGATGCCTAGTAGTGGGATTGATGGATCAAATGGTATTTATATTTTTAGCTCTTTGAGGTATCTCCAAATTATTTTCCACAGGGGTTGTACTAA
>NW_012143412.1:3393438-3397825 GCF_000956105.1 Propithecus coquereli | reverse complement strand
GGGCCTCCCAAAGTGCTTGCATTACAGACAGCCGATGTGCCCAGCCCTGAATGTATTTTGAAGCTCTTTTGTTTGTTATATAACCTTCAGGATTAGACAATACCAAGACCCTTTTGTCATTATGTAATATCCTTCTTTATCCCTGGGTTAGGCTGCTTTTTAGAAGTAGAGATTTAAGAGATCTCTTTCCTTCTGCTACAGTGAATCTGGAGCGGTCTCTTTAAAGCTGCATTTTAACAAAATTCCTAAATAATTTTTATAATCAGGTATTAGAGTTCTTGCGCACAAACAATAGAAATTGACTTTTGTTGACTTAGGTAGAATCTATTGAAAGAATATTCAGTAACATCTATCAAAGATTCCTAGAGAGGGTCTTGCTATGAAGCAGATCCCTGTATCCCTCTAAGGAAGCCAAAAAGTCTAGGCACTTGCTCTCCCTGCCCCTGGCTGGTAGAACAGTTATGTGATCTAAACTCAACCCATCAGGGTCTCACACAAACTAGGACTTTACATTTGGTGTAAAGTATGTGAAGTAAGGATATTTTAGAATTTGTGCTGGTGGTGGTGGTGAGAATTTTGGTGTCTGATAACAGAACTGGCAGCAATGACAGAATTTAGACACGTGCCTATCTATGGCATGATTGGTCTTGGTTCAGATTGCCTGGCTTCTTTCCATTTCTACCCCTTTCCTAAGCCTGGTTTCTCAGCCCTCTAGCAATACACACACACACACACGTGTTACACAAACTCCTGTTTGGGGGAAATTGTAATTTATTTTGGGAGACAAAATCAGAACTGTACCTATCACTTGCTAGGTCAACTACAAAATATTAGGTTAGTATTATGGGTTTTGTTTGCATGATAAGTGGAATTATTTACTGTTTTGGAAGATAGCAGCTTTTACACACAGGAGTTGGGCTCCAACTTGTGTATGTTAAGGGAAGCTAAGTGGTGGTAATAACACTATGCCGTGTGTCAGAGATCTGTATGCGACTTTGGACGAGTAGTTACTGAGACCAGTTGCTTAGTCTAGGCTCATCTATAAAGTGAAGAGTTTGTATTAAACCAGATAGTTTATAGGACTTTCCAAATTACAGTATTCCGTGACTCTGGAAAACCTTGCTGTTTGTTACTCACTGCATACTGAATCATCCTTGTGAGATTAGCTGACAACTAGCAAGTGCCTGGCTATTTGCCAACTTTGTAACACAGTCCTGGGGACACTGAAGTAGGAGATAGAGTCTGAACTAGCCAGTATCTGCGTGAAAAGACCCAGGCCAAAGGATATATTAATATATAGATTGGCAGAAATCTATTCTTACTGTGGAAAAATGGACACCCAAAACAAAGTTTAGATTGGTTCTCACACATGAGGCATTATGAACAGAGACGGGACACATTAGTAATCTTCAAAGAACTGTCTCCTGTCTCATCCTCTCAGAGCTGAAGGGGGAAAATGGACGTGTGGCAGAGAGAGCACCGCATGAGGCAGGAGGGTCAGAAGTTAAGCAAGCTGAGTGAATGAGAGGGGTGGGAAAACGGGCAGATCCCCATCTTCCCCAGACTCGAGAGATGCTCTGGAGAAACCTGACGGGTGGGTGTAAAACGGAAGAGGTCTAACCTGGCTGGTGTGTGTTACTGCTACGCCCTGCTCATGGAAAACAAATCCACAAAATGCCCACACTAGCTTGGCCCAAATAAATCAATCTGTCAGGAACACACAACTTCCAGAACCCCTCTGCAAAGGACCATTTCGTTGAAGGGAATCCTTATTTTCCCTTTGACATGAAGTGAGTAGGGCACATAAATTGAGTCATTCTCTTGTAAATTTCAGGTTCTTATGAGTGCATCATTCCTGGGGGCCCTGTGTCTCTTCTCATCTGTCTGTGTCATATGTGCCATTTCTGCATTTACTCTCCCCATTGAGACCAAAGGACGGGCCCTACAGGTAAGTCATACAGGAAACTATGAAGTCTTCTCAATGACCAATATTTGTCCAAAGGAAATGAACTTGGCATGTGGGGATCCTTCTTTTAAGCAGACATGATATGTAAGGTTGTGTTAACACAGTACGTTTAGTAGGTTCCAATGGAAAAGCTGGCTCTCCAGTTTTTCTTCCATGTAGCTTTGAGCAGCATTGAAGTTAAAGCAACTAATAATTCCTGTACTGCAAAATTGTAGTTTGAACAACAGGGACTAAGATGAATGACAGTTGTTGAGGCCTGAGCATTCTACCCTTCCCCTTTCCTGTCTGGATGTGAGCATTGCTGCAGAGCTAAAAGTGGCTGGCAGAACTGAAGCAGCTCTTTGGGTCCCCCTTGGGATCACGTGGTCTTTCTGTGTTGGTCCAGCTTCCTTTCCCCTGGTACCAGGGGGAATAGCTGCACCAATATGGCACCAGTTGCCATCTAATAATATAGCAGTGCAAACTGCTCACTATATTCTTCAAAGTATGTAAAGATACCCCAAAAGTATAAGGTATGTTTCCAGGGGCAAAGATATAAAAGAGGGGGCCTCTCCTACCCCTTTGCCCTTATGGTTGGAGTCAGTGAAGAATGGTCATCTCCAAGTACAGGTGGTGGGGCTGATGTTTTCCTACCTTAAGCCCAAAGCCCTTTGCTAGTATACAAGGGGGTGTGCGTGCATAACGGGGGAGAGTGGTTGGCTTAGGTACACCATTTGGTTGACCCTGAGCTGCTGCCTCTAAATGAGGCTGTAGAGTGTCACGAGGCTTCTGTGGCTAAATGTGACCTGTCCTCTCTCCCAAGTCCTACTCCTAGCAAATGGTGTAGACAAGTTAATATTTTTGGTGTCGATGTGTTTTGTTGTCTGAGTAGGTACAAGGAAGGCGCTATTGGGGAAAAAAGGCTCATATCAGTCTTGATATTCCCCCCCAGGTTATCTTTACGGCAATGTGCATTTTAATCAGATTAGATGGCCTGTCATGTAATTGCGAATTTAGGGCTTTACTTGGAAAGTTGACCCACTCATTGGATGCTTAAAGCCAGCATTAGATGGCTTTAAGCCATCTAATTAGATGATTCATAGGCTTCCTTTTAATCCCAAATAAAAGGATTATCACATCCTTTACACAAATGAGGAAACTAAGGCAAAAGGAAGTTGTAACTTGTACACACTAGTTATGTACGCAGCGGGGCTGAAATTTAAACCAAACTGCAAATTTAAGTGATGCTAAATTTCCATTCCCTTAAAGTTTTTATTTTTAAAGTAGTGTTATAAATATTAATAACAATACACATAAAAAGAAACCTGGTTCATCATCTAATGTGCCTTATAGATTTCTAACTCATCTCCACCCTCTTCTGTTGAGGGGGACTTAGTTTTAGCACTATGGTGAAATGATTTTGCATATCTGTTTACAGCCTTTTTAATATTTTCTTAGAACTTTAACTTGCCTGTTAAGTATAGGGCACACAGCCCTTGCTGACTTTGCCATGGCAAACCTTTGGGCCAATCTTTACATTTACCCCCCCACCTCAGTGCTGTGCTTACCCTATAAAACCACCTCATGATGGAACGTTTACAAGAACATCTAAAAATTTTTAACTTCCTTTCAACACATACACAGTATCCCAATAATTTGGGTAAACCAACCTGGTCAATAGTTTAAAAGTAGTATCAATTCTACTTTAGAACTACTCTAAGAAACACATGTGTTTCTTAGAGTAGAGCCTGGTAAACTAAAGAGATGAGCCTGGTAAACTAAAAATCCAAAAAACTCTTGAAAGAATATTTACTTTCTAAATGTCTGTACTGCACTAATATAACTGAATAATAAAATTAGCATTGTATATCCAAATATATAAGGCTAGGATCTTCCTATAAATTTTATTATAGAACCTCTATTGCTAGATTCTAGTGTCAGCTGAGTATGGATGAACAAGACTTAAAAAGAATGTATTACTGATCTATTAAATCACTTCTTTTTCCAGCAAATTAAATGAGGACCTGCAAAGCTATGGCTACCAGAGGAGAAAAATGCATTTAATGGTCAGAATTGTGGTACATTTTTTAAAACTTGGTTTTACTTCTGCATGCTACTCAGTAATTAACAAACTGATTATGTATTTTTAAAAATAAGGCACATATGGGAATGGGGTGGGTAACTGTATATTGATCTTCCTTGAGAAAGAACTTCTATTAAAAAAATATTAGGTGTGAATTCGAGATAGTAGGGGAAAGACGGCTTTTCTTCCTTGACATCAAGTCTGTTAACTTTTATATGAATAAATGCTAAATCTTAGAAAAAACATGATATTCTTCCTTGAGGTTTATAACTAAATTGAAATTCTATAGCTAAGGCCAAGAACTTGGAATGGTATCATTAAACCTTTCAAAACACCTAGTCATCAAGTTCTAACTTAAA